>NC_136483.1:128158360-128278360 GCF_053919585.1 Euprymna scolopes | reverse complement strand
AATAATTTCGAAATAATAACGTTAATATTTCAGTGTGCAGGTCAAAATCTGCAAAAGAAGCGATTTGTGCTTATTTGTTTACATTGTTATGGGTTAATGCTTATGCGCGCGCATGCGCAACTGGATGTCGTAAACCAGAAAGTGGGTTACATACATCGTTACAAGGTCATTTGAGTTGTATAATTATATAGATAGATTATAGTGGAGGGTATTTAAACTCAACCTTTGACTGCAATCAATTCTATTTTCATTGAAGAAAACAGTAACAATGATTATTTTTGCCGTTTCTGGAAAAGAAAACAATTTTAACCCAAAACAAATTTTAAAACATCATGTTTCATTATTTCAGTGATACTGCATACGAACGTTTCAGAAATATTAATCTTCTCAGCTGTAGAGATGGCAATGTTTTTCTACTTTGGTGATACCATTGCAGTACAGGGTGGACCTGGTGTTAATGTAATTACAAGAATTAGGAGTGGATGGAGTAAGTTTAGGGAAATTATGACATTACTAACCAGCAAAGTATTATCATTGTTAACCATCTATCAGGCAGTATGTTGATCGAAAAAATGATACAATAAATGGTTCTTAAATACAGGTTTAGTTCCCATTCCTTATCTGTTTAAAGCAAGTGAAGGAGAATATGAAAACTTTGTAATGAACACAAGAAATGTAATTCATTTCTCTAAATGAGAAAATGATTTTATGAAGAATTCAATTCGGTTAATTGCCTCACCTCCAGCTTGATCATCTTCTTTGTAATCATCACCGGTTTCTTAGCACAAAAATAAGCATGAAGTGGATATTCTGTCAGTGGTTCCACTACATTGCTATGGACATTCACAGAGAATTCCTCTCCAATATTTTCCGTTCCAATCAGTTTCCAGGCCACAGGAAGTTGAGTACAATTACGTAGGTAGATAGTACGCATCTCTTCCCTAGAAAAAAAATGGCAAATTATTGACTTTATTTTTGATAAATTGCATTTTGCACTATAGAGATATTTTGCACTATATATTTTATATTTTGCACTATATATTTTATATTTTGCACTATATATTTTATATTTTGCACTATATATTTTATATTTGACAAATAAATGAAAAAGAAGAAAGGTGTAAAAGCTGCATCATTTTTTCATTTTTTATTTCAAGGTTTTTTTTTTAAACAAAACGAAATCTCACATTGCTAGTAATTAGGCAATTTCGGACATAGTTCTATAATGTTTTATTTATGTAATATGTTCTAACACTTTATTATAATTTTATAAAAACAGTTTAAATAAGGGGACAAAGAATAAAACTAAGAAGACTTCCAGAGCACCGCTGAAACGGTTTTTGATTATTCAATGCAAGAACTTTTATCATTTGCATATTGTTTGAAGTATTTTCCGATCTAGTGCATTTACAAATACCTGTCCTAGCATTACTGATTTATATTGATATTTTATATTCTATGCTGATATCGCTAGATTTATGTAACAGTACTAAGACTGCACTAATGCTTGAAAAAGGTATTGAAACATTATAGTAACTGCCATGTTGATTCTCATAAATAATTGTTTGTGGGTGACTCCAGTTTTGAAAAAAATCATAATTATACTAATCAATCACCCCTTACCAAGGTCAAACGCTACTTACGGATCAGTGAGATCATCAATTAGATGATGATCAATGCTATGAGAAGATTAAAAACGCCGGGTGTAATGGACAGAATTTGATTAGTTAAGAGGACGACTTGTCAAGTATTTGTTTACATTGGACTTGTAGTCAGCTAGGAAGCAATCCCATGGTATTATGTTCTATAAATGGAAGTTCCTGGAAAGAAACGCTGTGCATGGTAAATCTGTTGGCACTGTTGCAAAAATTGTCAATCTCTTGACTGCCAGCCTTCTTAAAAGATACACCAGATTCGTCTTTTGTGTTAAATTTGTCATGGTGAAAGGATTAAATAAAATCCTTTCACCCAGTAAATACAGGTTAACTTGTCTTCACTCGATTTGTATTTTCACAGCAGGATGAGTAAACCATATAATTTTAAAACAGCCATTAAAGAAAAAAAACGGAATTGTATACTCTCTCCAAGAGCTTTGACACATAATTGAGAGCAAAACTTCTACAAAGGTGCGATTGTTTCAATGTGTCAACACCTGTGTAAATTAGCAGGGAAGGTTCACTATCTTCCAACATACAATGCCTGGTATTCCCAAATGGTCACCCGTCTAGTACTGTCTAGGCTCAACATCACTTAACTTAAGCGATCTAACAAGAACTGACGTGCTAATGTGATTCTGCTGTTTATGGAATAAAACACCCGCAGATGAGTTTATACACCAACCATCGGTATTTCTGGGTCCTTCTCAGCTAGAGCTGTGTATACTGACTTATACATCTACAAAATTTTAAATAAATTATAAGTAAAATAATGGAAATAGATAAAATAAGTCATTTTTAAAATTAACATTTAAAATACTATTACAAAAAAAAAAAAGAATTGAAAAATTATTGCCAAGAAAAGAGATTATGAAAAACTGAATTTTTTCATTAACTATTTTAATTAGATTATAATCAATCTAATTAAAATAGTTAATGAAAATATTCAGTAGATTGATTAAATAGATTGATTAAATAGATTAATTAAATAGATTGATTAAATAAATTGATTAGAAAGATTAATTAATAAATAAATTGATTAAATAGACTGACTAAATAGATTATTTAAATAGATTATTTAAATAGATTGATTAAATAGATTATTTAAATAGATTATTTAAATAGATTGATTAAATAGATTAATTAAATAGATTATTTAAATAGATTGATTGAATGGATTAAATAGATTGATTAAGAATGCTGGATCATCAATATTGTTGTCATTAAGAAAGATGAATATATTGTATACTGTTGCATAGATGGATTCATTCAGACAAAATAGTGGTGCAGGGAACTGGAACTGAAATATACAAAGCAAATACTATCAACGGGTATTTCAATTCTTGTTTTTTGAGACTGTGAATAATCACAGACTACAAAAATGATCAGTTATTTGAGTTGTCAGTAACAATAAAGTCTGGTTTGCATTAATAAATGACTGTAGTTTATGTCAACCGAAAAATACTTTCTGTTATGAAAAATGAGAACAGTGTTTTTAATTAGTAATCGTTGTTTTACTAAATCACTACTTTTTAGAAATGTATGAGTGAAAACAGTGAATAGGCTCAGGACATTCTGATATTGAATGCAGTTTGCAAATGAGTTGAAATCGACTAATATAATCAAGCAATTATTTGGGCATACATGAAAGTGATGAAATTCGGCTCATTGGAATGCATACTGAGGATCAAGTCAAGAAGGAAAGATGAAACTTTTGTGCCAACTAGTGACAGAAAAGAGACTTGGACTTTAACGATTAAAGTCGAAGTGTTACAGCGATTTAATGGCAACGAGAAAAAAAGAATATTAACATCGTACACTTTCAAACTTTAGTAAAAAGAAAAGTTCAAAGTTTCAAATAATCACAACAGAAGAATTGAGATGAATTGATACCATGTGTCTAAGATTTCTCTGTTTTTCCAAGTTTTCTTTCATAATAGACTGTGCTCTACCAAAGCTTTAGAATACAATCTACCCTTCTATTTCATCCATAGTTAGGAAAGTATATTAATTGAGCTTTTCCAGGGATATTAAGGAAAGTTATACAGAACTCGAGCTATAGTCCACAACATTAATCATTGCATAGTCACCATTTAAATTATTTACACAGTAAGTCTACATAACTTTTACCCATTAAACTAACCTTAATATTAGAACTTTATCGAATTGAAAAGTTTTTTTGTCAAGTTCCAGTTCAGGTCGGAATCCATCACAGCATATTCGGAATATTACTGTCTCCGGATTTTCTTTAATGCAGCAGATAACTGCATCAAAGTAATGTCCTGGCATCCGGGGACACGCCCATATGGTAAGTCTCTTGGATTCATCTGGTGCTAATGTCATGCTTGGTGGGTCAAGCATAAAGTTCTCCCTCTTATTGTCTTGGAGGAAACAAAAGTAGACCTCTGTTTCAATTGGGGAAGTGTTCACAATGTTCAAGAATTCAACATTTTCTTGAAATTCTTTGTACCTGAATTCAAAAATGAAGCAAAAAGAAAGCAGAATAGAATTAGTAAAATATTAAATCATTTTTTTGTTGTAAGTTTATAAACTTAGGTTCATATGTTTTAACATTGAACTATGGAATTAATTTTTTTTTTATTATAATAATAATAATAATAATAATAATAATAATAATAATAATAATAATAATAATAATAATAATAACAACAACATTAATAATAATAAATCATTAAAATGCTAATATTAATACTTATAAAAGTTAGGAGTTTTACCTTATATATTAGACATATAAATTTTTGGTTAACATTTAAGTGGGGAAAAATACAGCGTTCGGACTTTCTTTCCCTTTCTTTCATTGTGAAGTTTCTTTATGGCATTGCTTGATTTTCTTCTTTTTCTGTTTCTTCTTCCATGCCTCTGTCGTGGAACCTTGACCTATATTTTGAGTCCCGCAAACGTCTGTCTGGGCCTTAATAGGTTTCGTTGCTGTATCTCTCGTTTTCTTCCCCCCCCCTTTTATTTCTATCTCCCCCTCTTCCTTTTTCGTTTCCTCTTTTTCTTCATCTCTTCAAATTTGATTCTCCCACGACCACCATTTCAAATTTTAGAATAAGAATTCAATTGGATACCTTTTTCACTTATGCTCATTTATAAATATGATTCATAAACATAATTTTAATCACTAAAGCTGTATCTAACTTTTTTAAATGTCTATTTTGGTTGGCTTTGTTAAGCAATTCTTTTCTTTCCTTTTATTTATTTCATTTTGTTTAATCTGTCTCTGTGTGTTTTTATTCAATAATTGGAATTACACTTGGAGTAGATTATGAAACTTATATATTAAAAAACTATATAAAAAAAAATATATGTTTAGTAAAAAAAAAAAGATTTTCGCCGGATTGATATACGGCTATCTCATCTAATCAAAAGAGAAACCAAGGAATCATGCCTACTTCGGATTGTTACCTTGAAAGAATTACGATTGATGCATTGGATCCTTTTACCTTCCTGCCACAAAAAAAACTCTTCAGGTTTTATCCTACAATTTGGATATGAAGTTCAATATCCTTTTCATTTTGAACCAATATATAATTTTCCTTACTCTATGATTTAAAATCTTAAAAAACTTTTAATTATGATTTTCTATGTTTATTGCATTTACCAAATTAGGTATAAACCATTTATAATATTTGCTAATATTTTTTCCTCTGAGGAGATGGATAAACATCGAAACCCTATAGGTTAAGGAAATATACTTATTGAAATGTATTCTTTGTCTTGCATATAATAAAAATTCTAGATTTGAAATTTAACCGTTTCACATCATAAAATTTAAATTACTAAATTACGATATATATATATATATATATATATATATGTGTGTGTGTGTGTGTGTGTGTGTGTGTGTGTGTGTGTGTGTGTGTGTGTCTCGGCAGTAGAGCGAAAAGCATATCTTATTTTTCTTTTATTAATATTATTGGAATTTTTGTTTTCTTTTTTTCCCTTGTACACATTTTTGTGAATTATTCCATGGATTTCTGCCTTTGGATTATTTTGGACCATCTTTCAATTACAGGATTTCCTTGGATTTTACTTGTGCAAATGGAAATTCAATTAACTTTCTTGAAGTTATATATTTGGATTTTACCGTCACTAGATTATTTATTTTCCACCAGACTATCCATTCATGTGTAATCACCTTTTTCTTCGCCATATTCCCTCTGCTTCACTTTTTTTGTTATCAAGTAAGATCTTTGACTTACTTGTTGTTTCATCAAATACTTTTGCATGCAAAATCCGATCCTGCATTTTGCTAATTCCTACCCTCTGATGAGAAGGAAAGTATTTCTTCGAAACTCCGCAGATTAAGGACTATCCACTTATCAAGTGTTTCCTTTTCAGATTAAATATGTTTTTAACTCTTTTTCAAAGTGTTTTTAAACATGTTTTATTAACTGTTTGCTCATATTATAAGCTCTATCTCCTATTTGGTTTTATCGAGCTTTTACATCTGGCTGAGATAACTTTATAAATATTAATTATTTAATATTTATATTACATTTTAATTTTACCATCTTGGATCATTTTGGTAAATTTAATTGTAATTTATATATATATATATATATATATATATATATATATATATATATATATATATATATATATATATATATATATGAGTGAGAATGTGTGTGAAGACAATTCTAAACCTCAATGAATTTTTGATCTATAAGCTTGAAATTTGGTATATAAGATATTCAGACATGTCGAGAACTTTTTAATCGGTTTTCATTCGAAAAAAGGTTGATAAGGGGTAAAAATTTAAAAATTGGTACTTAGGGAGTTATCAGATTTGTATTTGCTTGTTGAGTCTTTCACGACTGTGCATTGCCAAATCGTTCACATTATTGTTAAGAATAAGTAGGGGTGAAAACATTTTTAAAGATTGTGTCAAGCTGGCTTATCGTACTTTACTCACTGTTTTTAGGCTTTGGTTTCGATCTCAGCTCATATATATTTTTTTTTACTTACAAGAAGTGAACTGTTTAGAAAAAAAATAATACTCGCATGCACATGTCTCAGTTTCTTTCCGATGTTTTTTACTTTATTTCTTTTAAGGAATTGAATATATGTTTAATGCCAGACAACGCCGGGTGAATCTAATATAATTCTATAAAATTCTATAAAAAATAGTAAAAAAAAAATTGTATACGATTCTGCTTTTCATATAAAAAAGCCTTTCTGGAAAAAAAAGTTGCTCAAGAATAATGGATTTTAATTCGTTTCAAAAACAACAATACTTGTTTATTTTTCCATTTTTTTTTTTTTTGGTTGTGCCTACCCTACATTCACCTATGCAGAAGGGACTGAGACCCGAAGATTTTGTCTGAGTAAAATTAGGTTAACAGAACGTCCCTAATCGCAAACGACACACAAGTGACATGCAGTCCACATTTAGGAAGGTGGGAGTTCAGCTATAGAAGCGTCAAGTTAATTTGAATGTAATAAAATACGCATTAAGTGCGCTTGAAAACCAAATTACAACGCAATTTTTTATAAAAATAAACAAATATTTTACTTGTTTGAAATTTATGATTTAAATATATTTCAAAGTCAAACTCCATCCTCAGTATTTTGTTTCTTTCTTCTTCTTCTTTCTTGCCATATTGTAAAGTTGGAGAAATATATATATATATATATATATATATATATATATATATATATATACATATATATATGTATATATTTGTTGCCGAATGTTAGGCGTCATATGTGTTGAAAACAACTCCTGCATCTAGTATCACGATTGAGCCACCATGGGTGAATCAACAAGAAATTGCTGAAAGAAATTACTGTATTTTTAGCAAAATGCGCAATTATTTATCGATTTATTCTTTTTTGACATCGATTCTTCAAACCATTTCCTATTTAATAGTATATTAGCAATATTGGGTTCACTCAAAGAAAATGATTAATTTATTTTTCAAAGATTTAATATTAATGTTTTTTTCAAAAATAATGAAAAGATATAATGTGGTTGTTTTGTTTTTTTGTTTTTTGCTAATCTGAAAGATAATTATTATTAACATAGTCAACGAATTTCACACTTCAAAACAAAAAGATGAAAAATATAACACATTCAAAATTCGGATATTCAACCTTAAAATCTTATAGTGCGCAGTTGTTTATTTATTTATTTATTTTTGTTTTATCTACAATCCTCATCGTCCCCACAATACAATATATTTTACTCAGTTTCAACTAATTATTTTAAGCATACCCACAAATAAAGAAGGGGGTTTTGTAGGCAATATATATATATATATATATATATATATATATATATATATATATATATATATATATATATATATATATATATATAGTCATGATCATATTTATTGGCACGGTCCAATGAAACCCCATTTTGTCTTAAAAATCCTTCAAAAAAAGGTTAAATCAAAGGAAATCACAAAGTATAATATATATCTTGAACTGCTCTTTTCAAGTCAACAATCGAATTTCAACAAAAATGAATAATAAAGAAATTACAAACGATATTTCAAAATTCCCTTGTTCAAATTTATTGGCACCGTAATTCTAAAGATCGACTATATGGCCTTTAGCCTTAATTACTTGCTGTAGTCATTTATTATAGTTTTCCACTAACTTGTAGCATTCTTCAGCAGTAAATTTATCCCATTCCTCCTGACAATAATCCTCTAACTGAACGAGATTCTTAGGCTTCCTCTTCATTACCCTCAATTTTAAAATCCTCCACAAATTTTCAATGGGATTGAGGTCCGGGCTCTGGCATGGCCACTCCAAAACATTGATATTGTTGTCCTCAAGCCATTTCTTAGTAAGATTAGCTGAATTCTTTAGGTCATTATCTTGCATGAAGCACCGACGTTGATTAAGTGACAGCTCTCTAGCAGAGTCCTTCAGGTTTTCATTCAGGATTTTAACATAATCCTCATTTTTCATGATGCTTGTGACCTTAACAAGTCGTCCTGGTCCAGTGGCAGCAAAGCATCCCCAAAACATCAAACTGCCTCCGCCGTGCTTCACAGTTGGTATGGTGTTCTTAGGCAAGAAGGCTGTGCCATATTTCCTGTAAACAGAAGAAACACTATAATGGCCGATTAACTCAAATTTTGTTTCGTCGGACCATATAACATGTTTCCAGAAGGCAGCATCTTTATCAATATGGTGCTTTGCGAACTCTAGCCTTGCTTTCAGATGTACAGGTTTCAATAAGGGAATCTTCCTCCGGCGACATGCTTTCAAACCAGCTCTCTTCAAAACTCTACCAACTGTGTCAAGACACATTCACTCCAGAGCTTCTCTGTTCCTTTACAATCTCCCCAGCAGTAATCCTTGCGTTTTGGTTGACACGTCAAACTATTTTTCGCTCTGCTCTCATGGACAGTAGCCTTTTTCTACCCCGACCTTCCAAATTCATAACGTGACCTTGTGATTTGAACTTCTTTACAATGGCTTGAACAGTGGATTTGAGAAAGTTTAGTTTCTTAAAAATCTTATCATAGCCCTTCCCTTTAGGTCTTCGCTGTGTTCCTTAGTCTTAACCATAACGAAAACTCCTTGATTTAACTTAATTCAAAGCAAACGCTGTCTAAAAATTATCTGAAAAAGAAAAAATTTTTAAATTAACATTAAATAAGAATAATAAGTCTACAAAAAGGTAACGAAACCATGTCAAACATGAAATTGGTTGAAATTATATTGGTAATAGATGAAAATAATAAACCATGTCAATAATTTTGAACACAATAATTTAGAAATTTCGTTTGCAATTTCTTTAGTATTGAATTTTTTTGAAATCCAATTGCTGCATCGGAAAGAGCAATTCAAAACACATATAATACTACATAATAACCTTCGATTTTGACCATTTTTATGAGATTTTATTAACAAAATAGGATTTTTATTGAATCGTGCCAATAAAGATCATGACTGTAAATATCGATTATGAAAACAAATACACCATTATAAAGTGAATTCTTCACTTAAAATTTCGTATTGATTGGATAATTTACTTGATTTTTAGTAGATTTTTAAAGAGAGACCCCATCAAAAAATACTTACCCCCCCCTCCTTTCGTTTTGGCTTAATGTAGGAGTTGTGGTCTTTTCGTTTCCTTCTCTTCCAACATCTTCCCTGTTTTTTTCTCTCTACCTCTTTTCCTCCCTCATTTCTTGCTTTATTTTGCTCCTCGCTTTTTCTAACTCTATGATTTATGAACACGTGACCTCTCCCTCCCCTTTTAAACTGCTATATCAAATTAATTTGTTTTGTTTCCCGGTCTCCATTCAAGGACAAAACTTTTTCAGAGGAAGGAACTTGAAGTCACTTCATGAAGTCATTCTTTTTTTTTTTTTTTTTTTTTTACACGGGAATCACCACTTATCAAGGCCCGGAGGCCACTCGAGGATAAGGGTTAATGGGTATACATTAGTCAATGTGATTATAGCGTAGTAAACATAAGTAGTGATAATTCTGTAAATTTGATTACTTAAGGGGACGGTTCATCAAGAACTTGTTTACGTTGGACTTGAAGACAATCAGATTGTAGTCAGCTAAAAAACAGGCAATCGGAAGAGATTTCCACAGGCGGGCAGTTTTAAGAAAGAAGCTTTGTTCATGGAATCTGCATTTAGGTTTCGGCACAGATAAAGAATGTGATATTGGTTTTGGCTAGAGGAGTGTTTTTCGTGAAAGTTTGGCGAGGTGGGGGACCATAGATTGAAGCTCAGCTGAGCACTTGTCATGAAAATAATGATAAAGCAGAGATAGGCTCGCAACGTCTCTTCTGTGAGAAAGAGGTTGCAAGGAAGAGAAAAGGGCATCTCCTACTAAGCTACAAAGTTTATTTTAAACTGTCAAGGCAGGATAAGGGGCTTCTAGCAGCTCCTGCCCTGATGTGGCAACAGTACTCCATCATTGGCCATACCTGGCTTTTATATAGGTAGAGAATTGCATCAGTAGTGAGATATCAACTGGAGCGGTAGAAGGATGCCACCATTTTTCCAGCAACCTTGACAATGGATTTGATATACGTGTTTCATTTTGGGTCAGAAGTAAAGGTTAAGCCCAGAAGCTTGTCAAAACATGAAGCCTCCCCAAGACAAGAGCCATTCATTTCAACCGATGCCAGATTAGCATCAGAGTGTAGATGGTGTAGAGATAGAAGCTTGGTTTTAGATGCATTAAAAGTAACCAGCCACTTCTTTCCCCATTGTACCACATGCTCAAGACCAGAGGAAAGAGAATGAGAGAGAACTTGGTCGTTTACTGTCTTTGATGTGCTACCATACATTGTAGTTGTGTCAGCATAAATGTCTACGAATGATGTAAGGATGTGATTTGGAAGATCATTTATGTAGATCAGGAAGAGAGCTGGGCCCAGGATAGACCTCTGAGGGGCTCCAGCATTAATACTGAGAGCTTCTGATTTCTGCTCATCAACCACTACTCTTATAAACCTATCAGAGAGAAATGATTTAATAATCAAGAAGACATTTCCAGCTTTACCAGAACTGGAGATTTTGTGAAGTAGTCCATTATGCCATACCTTATCAAAGGTCTTTGATATGTCAAGAGCGATTGCTTTAGATAAGAAGCCTCTGTCAGGAGATTCGCTAATCTTATGAGATATAACTGTAAGCACGTCTGTTGCAGATCTAGCAGAATAGAAACAATAACTAATGGAACATTGTTATGGTCTGTATGGTGAGCATGTAATTTGTTTATCTGAATATAAATAAAAATGTATATATATATATATATATATATATATATATATATATATATATATATAGATTCAAGCACTGATGAGTGATAGACGACGAAACACGTGTCAGTGGATAATTATATTTTAAAAACAATATATATATATATATATATATATATATATATATATGTAATATAAAGCTGAATGTCTGTGTGTGTATGTGTGTGTGTGTGTGTGTGTGTGTGTGTGTGTGTGTGTGTGTGTGTCTGGTCACGAATAGTCTCCTATATGGTTGACTATTTTAAAAAACTGATTACATATAATGATAGAAGATGTATCGAGACACAGGCATGGGTATGTTTGATCTGGCAGAACAGTGGTTCATTAAAATTGTGGGGTCTGCGTTCGCGCCTAGTCCACAAAGTATGGAAATAAAAAATTTAAAAAATTAAAGAAAAAACGTTTACAAGTGTTTTTGATATAGATGTACATAAGAATACTTTGATAAGTATGTTTTAACTTAAATAGGGATGGTATAATAAAATTGTGGGGTCTGTGTTTGCGCCTGGCCTCCATAGAATGAAAATAGGCACAATCTTTAATAAAGACTTTTCATATCTATCTGCGTAAGTATACTTTGATAATTATGTTTCAGTTTGAAGAAATATGGTATAATAAAATTATGGGGTGTTCGTTCGCACCTGACCTAGTATATATATATATATATATATATATATATATATATATATATATATATATATATATATATAGTAATTTATAAAATATATATATTTATAAATTACTAACAAGCTCTACCTACGTATTGAGCACTTTTGAAGTAAATACTTAAAGTTTACGCATAAATCTATACTTTCGTATATTAATTTTATGTGAGTAAATGAAGTAGTTATATATATATATATATATATATATATATATATATATATTTATATATACTATATATATATATATTACTAGCATATATACTATATATACTATATATATACTATATATACTATATATATATATTACTAGCATATATACTATATATATATATATATATTACTAGCAAAAGTACCCGTCGTTGACTGGATTCAAAAACAGCCTGCAGAAAATGGACTTTATTTATGATGATGTATGATAGGTTATAAAAAGGAAGGGTTGTAAAGAGATAGCTTCAAATTCGGGGGTATCAAAAGCAAAGCAAAATATGATGAAAGTAAAAATAAAATAGATAAACCCCATAATTTATTATACCATACCTGTTCATACTGAAACACTTATCACAATATTCTGTGGATCTATTGTTACGTTGTGGGAACGGTAGTAGTTAGTAAGTTCCCTGCTGCAACAAAAACCTAGTAGCCGACTTTTACTGATCGTCTAGTTTGTTTATGACTTTGGTTGTCATGGCAACTGCTAAGACAGCATGGTTATTTCCCCCTTGACCGTGCGTTTTTCTCTTACTCGGTCGTCAGTTGTCAACCGCTTGTCATAATACTGTTGCCGGCTGAAACAAAATTAACATGCACCCAAAAATCAGACGTAACTCAGCACACCAATCAAGACGTAAGACACGATGGCTTTTTGTATAAAAATATATTTTGTTATAGAAATATTTTTCTCATTCTGTACATAAATGATTTTCAACAGTTCACAGTTCAACAGTGTGGCTTGCTTCTCTGTCATTCAGTGATGGAGAGGGGGGAAGAGACGTTACGCACTCGGCAAACGCACGTTCTTCTGTGGTCCTTAGACCTGCTCCTTCTCTGGACTCCAAAAATCACGTCATTATATTGACATGATTTTTGTTCGGTATTTTTCCATTCCACTGGTCGATCAACTCTGTTATCGATAATGGATCACGCATTTCCCGGTCACATTTTAAGTTTTGTTGACAAATGCATTGGCTGCATCTGACCCAGAGACTCAGTAACTCATTTCTCTTCAGCTGACCGACTATTGAATTTGTTTATACACGTGTGTCGCCACCTCGTGCCAGCTTTACATGACATTCCGATCCTCTATTGTAGTGCAAGGAATGTCACGTTTCAGCCAAAAATACGTCTCCCCACAAACCTTCACTTTTGTAAACAAAAAAATCGTTGTCCGATTTCTTTGTTTACGACGTAATTATTTTTGCCGCTTCGACTGGTAGACAATCGATATTCGATGCCCACCTTTCAAATATTTTTTTTAAGGAAGTTTTTATTTTCACAGTTATGTATCGGATGGTCCCAGCCATCCATTACATAACACTATCTTAAAAAACCTTGTTAAACTTTGTAACATGTTTCCATTCTATGGAGGTCAGGCACGAACGAACACCCTATAATTTATTCATACCAGATTTCTTCAAACTGAAACATAATTATCAAAGTATACTTACGCTGATAGATATGAAAAGTCTTTATTAAATTTTGTGCCTATTTCCATTCCATGGAGGCCAGGCGCGAACGCAGACCCCACAATTTTATTATACCATCCCTATTTAAGTTAAAACATACTTATCAAAGTATTCTTATGTACATCTATATCAAAAACACTTGTAAACGTTTTTTTTTTTTAATTTTTAAAATTTTTATTTCTATACTTTGTGGACCAGGCGTGAATGCAGACCCCACAATTTTAATGAACCACCGTTCTGCAGGATCAAACATACCCATTCCTGTGTCTTGATAATCTTCTATCATTATATGTAATCAGTTTTTTAAAATAGTCAACCATATAGGAGCCTATTCATGACCAGACACACACACACACACACACACACATTCAGCTTTATATTATAGATTTATATTCAGATAAACAATTTACATGATATATATACATTTAGCAAAAATGGTAATTAGTAAAAAACCTGCAGAGAGTGCTCAATACTATTGCAGAGCAAATATCTGTTTTATTTTTTTATTACCGTTTTATCTGTTTAGTTACACATGTTTCGGTTGCCGAATCATATTTACGATTCAGCAACTTCGTCAGACTTTACAAAAATGGTTATCATTATTTGGAAAAATGATTTTAGAGGAAGCACGAAGAAAAAAAAGAGCGGGGGGGGCAGAGATCGACAATCGTTAAGTTATGAGGTTTAAAGAACATTAGATTGTTGTAGTGGAGTAGGAAGTTCAGCTAGGTGCGAATAGAGATATAGGGATATAGGTAGAGGAGGGGGAGGGGAGAGAGAAGGAGATAAAATGAGGGGTAAGGAGAGGAGGGGGGAAGAATTTCAATTTTAGGTTTTAAGATTTAATAGATAATATAAGGTGGTGGGAGTTAGGCGGGTTTTTAGTTGTTCAACCAAACATCGGAATATATGAAATAGATGAGAGAGAGAGAGAGAGAGAGAGAGAGAGAGAGAGAGAGAGAGAGAGAGAGAGAGAGAGAGGAGTTGTGTACGTGTCAGATGCGTTTGACATGTTAAGAGTTCATTTCAGGTTGTTTGTAGTAACTAAGATGCGTCTTCTCGAAGTAGGTTAAGTTACATCGAACTTAAGTATATTTATCCATTGAAATTCATTGACTATAAACGGTCTTTAGGAAGTCAAAGTGAATACATATGCAAACACACACGCATATACGCATATATATATATATATATATATATATATATACACACATACATATATGTATATATATATATATATATAAATATACATGCATATACACGCACACACACACACACACACACATAAATATGTAGAGATACAGATCTCCAGTAAGATATTGATATATATATATATATATATATATATATATATATATATATATATATATATATATATATATATATATATATACTAGCTGTACCCTGCCACGCGTTGCTGTGGCTCAAATTGGCGCAATGGAAAAAGTTCCAAAATGAGAAAAAGCATGTTTCTTATAGGTTTAATTTTCCATTTTGCATGGGTACACAGTTTTTATTGTTCCATTTTCTTAGCTGATATAGAGATTTTCCGATTTGGTGACTCTTGAATACATAATATAAATTGTCCATGTGAAAAAACAGTCAGTGTGTAACTGTAAGGCCCACAATTGTAAAGATTGTTCCCTGTGCTTTGTTGATGGTTATTGCAAATGACAATAAAATTGGAAAGTGCAATTTCCTAAAGTGTAATGATGTATCCGGTGGAATCATAGGAATGCATGGAATGAAGATATATTCATCTGTGAAAGGTCCTGTTAAGATTGTTGTTTCTATGATATTGTTTGTTAATTTTTTTTTACTGCAAGCTATGTGCCATTGCAAAGCTTGGATTGGTTTATATTTCACAACATGATAATTAGTACACCAAATTTCAGTTGCAATACATGCGGTGGCATCCCTGGCAAATATAGCTGTTGGATAATTAACCACTTTATCTGCTTTCACAAGTGTCGATGGATTTGTATTTGACTACCTCACTTGGAATTTTACATTGAATAATAGCGTTAAGTTCATGGGCATCTTTGTATTGACCTGCAAGAATAACTCATTCACTCAGTCAAATGGAATTCTTATAATTTGAATATCTGCAAAAACCTTTTAAACTAACTATTCTTTTGATGAAATAAAATTACAGAAATTACAGAAGTTAAAAGTCAAAGAATTTTGCCCTTAACTCAGATCAGCTGGCACTTTTTCGTACCCAATTTCCCACAAGTGATGCAAAAGTTTTCATGTGGATCGAACAGTCGGCAACTGGACATGCATATTTTGAGTTAAGTTTAATGTCTTCACATGGAACAAAAAAGTAGAGTATTTGAGGCAAGCATTTATTTCATCTGCTGGTGTTGATTGAAGAATAACAGGTAACATTTGTCTGAAATCTCCTGCAAGCAATATTACTGCATTCCCAAATGGTCTGACATTGCTACGCAAATCTTGCAAGGATCGACCAAGAGCCTCAAGTGATTTTTTGCGTACCATTGTGCATTCATCCTAAACAATAAGTTTGCATTTCTGCAATATTTTTCCCCCATATTGGATGTTTTGGAGATGTCGAACATGAGATTTTTGAAAAATTGAATGTTTTAAAGTAGAATAAATAATTCTTCTACTTGGTAGCAAGGTCGCAGGTATTCCTCATACAGCAAGGGCTAAGGCTATGTCATTTTGTTACCAAATGGCTGCCAAAATCAATTTAATTAGAAAGGTTTTACCAGTTACTTCTGGTGCTGTTCAAGGTAGCAGTAATTTCCAAATAACTTCTATTCTCACAGTCAGTAAATTAGGTGACTAAAATAGGATTTATCCATGTTTTGACAATGTAATTAATTTAGGAGACTAAAATAGGATGAGGGATTAGAGATGGACAGATAGAGAGGAAGATATATAGATAGAAAAGAGACAGTGAGAGGAAAATAGAGAAAGAGAAGGAGATAGAGAGATAAAGGGATTGATAGATAAACAGAGAGAGAGGTGGAGTGTTAGAAACAGAGAGGGATGAAACAGAGGAAAGGAGAGAGATAGAGGGAGTTAGAGAGAGAAAGGGGCTCAAAGAGAGATGGAGAGGGTGATATAGAGAGAAAGAGATTGAGAGAGGGAAAGGAAGAGATGGATAGAGAGAGATATTGAGAGAGGGGGAGAGAAACAGAAGGTGAACTACACCACCGTTTTTTCCTCGTTCAGTAGAGAAGAAATCTTTCGAGACTGAGGCAATTTTAATGTTTTGTTATTATCCAGAGTACCCCTTTTTTTGGGGGGGGGGCTAGATTTTCCTCGCATTAGAAACCGACCGGGTTATCTGTACTTTCACTTAACAAATTAATAAAAGAAAAACATATTGTAAAATTTGAATTTAACAGGAAAATACTATTTTTAAAAATAGCACGGTAACATAAGTGTATAAGTGCCACTTTAGGTACTCCTTGGGCGTTGAGTTCCATGGCGACCAGCATAATTATTTAATGGTCGCTCCCTTAGTCTCCCCCTAGCAAGGCTAATGCATGTGCACGTAACATTTTTTTATTTACTGACGTTGGCTTAGTAACTAAACGATTTATTGATAATTTCGTAACCCTTAAACGCATGCCTGAAGATTTAAATTGGTTCATTATTGTTTATTTGTAATGAAAAAAAAAAAAGTTTCATTCAACACAAAACCAAAAACACATATTAATGATAAATGATTTATTATTCTATTCATTGAAATTTAATTTTTAAATAAAAAAATTAAAAAAAAAAAGTTAATAAAAAATAGTTGCTTATGTGCGCATAAAAAACTTTTTTTTTTTTTTTTAGATTAGGTCCACCTTGGAATCACCCTTCCCCCCAACCTCCAAATCTTAAGAACAGCTTCCGGAATAAACACCATTTTTGGAGGGGGGGGGCTATTTGCAAAATTTAACTGATATTTGTTGTCAGCATACCCACCCGAAAATACTATTAAAAAAAAAAAGGAGGAGTTCAGTGCCCGTGGCAGAGAAGTAGATTTATTTATCAATAAAAGCTGTGGAGAAGTAAATTTATTTATCAATAAAAGTCGTCATTTAAAAAAGAAAATTGTGGAGGTGGACCTAAATGTAAATATTTACCCAAAAAATTATCCTGAAGTTTATTGCAAAAACGTTTTGTTTTCGCACTATTCAACAATTTGTTCATCCGCGCATGTAAATTAAAAAATATTTGTAAAAGTGAGAAGTTATCAGAAGTTATCAGTAAATGATTTAGTTTTCTTTTTAAATTTATTTTTTATTTTTTTTTTTTTTTTACATTAGGTCCACCTCCACAAATGTTAAGAACGACTTTCAGAATAGACACCCTCAACCTCTCCATGTTAACAACGGATTTCGGAATAAACACCATTGGGGGGGGGGATATTTAAAAAAAAAAAGTCGATAAAAGTCGTCATTTAAAAAGAAATTTAAAATCAAATGTTTTTAAAAGTGAGAAATTATTAATTTAATAATTATTAATAAATGTTTAGTAACATTTTTCGGTGCTAATGCAGAGAGTGATCCGCGCTATTTTTTAAATCGTGTTTTTTTTTTATTCCAACCAATCTTATATCGAAAAACAAAAAAAAACTCAAAAAGCAAGCGACAAACTTTTTTTTTTTTGGCCTTATATAATAAAGAAAAAATGTGTAAATTAAAAAATTTGGAAGATAAACAAATGAATTATGTTTTTTTTTTTTTTTTTTTTTACTTACTAAACAGAAAATGAAATCTTTCGTCAATTCGTGGCTGTGAAATGAATCGAACCGGAAGTTCAGTTTTATCAACAGAACAGATTCGCACCACGGTTAAAAAAATATATTTATTTTATTTAATATTTTAATAATTCACGAGGTAAATTTATTTTAATAACATAAAAACGTGCCTCGACTCTAAAGATGGGTTGTCTGAAAATTTCAAATAAATTGGTAACGTAGAAATATGGTTTTATTCGTTTGGAACGAACCAAATTTACATTTTTATATATATAGATATATATAAACATTCATACATACACACACACACACACGTACCCACATACACACATACATACATATATACACATACCCACAAACATATACAGACATACACATATATACATACATACATAGACGTGTAAATAAAGTAAAGTTAGGATAAATAAATGGGTATAATAATAAGGCGAGGTTAGGTAGATGCATGATAAAGTATGTTCCAATACATGTTGTTGGTTTAATATTTGGAGGTCTGTATGGAGTTGCCTGGATATAAGTGCTCATTAGGTAGGGGTTAAGTTATAGTGGCTTGTCGGTCCTAATGTCTAGGTAGGGTTAAATTCAGAAAGAGATAGATGAGGGGGGCTAGGATAATGTGCTGGGGGTGATTATATGGTTTAATATACTAGTTCGGGGTGTCTGATATTAGGAGTCAAATGTAACAGGGTTACAAGGGTTAGGCATTTGCACATACACATATATACCCACATATAGCACAAGCAATACAAATACAGGACTACATACACGGTCTTTACACATGGGAATACTGAGTCAATTGTAAATGGTTACATAGGTGAAAACACACACACACACACACACACACATATATATATATATATATATATATATATATATATATATATATATATGTATATATATATATAGTAGCGTCCAAAACTAAGGGACAAAATTTGAAAATCTAATATTTGTTAGAAATGACAACTGCGAAAAGCTGAAATTTTGACAACTGGTAGTCGTTATCACCCATAATAACATACTAAAATTTGAATCTTTTGCAAAGGATAGAAAAAGAATTATAAAAATTATTTTCCAAATATGAACGGCCAAAAGTAAGGGGTAAAATTGAGAAAAACAATGTAAACAACCAAAAAACAATAAAAAATATATGTACAATCAATATTTAGTAAATGAGCTCTTGCTCTCAATGACAGCTGCACATCTTCGACTACAAGAACGAATCAGTTCTTGACAATCATCGATACTAATTTTAGACCATTCTTCTTGAAGCTTCACCCGTGTTAGTGGGATTTCTTTCCATAGCTTTCATTCGTAAGGTCTTCTAAAGATTTTCTATTGGATTTCAGTCAGGACTTTGTGGTGGCCAATCCATAATTTCGCTAAGGTAACTCATTACCACCTTTGCCTTGTGACATGGGGCATTATCTTGCATAAAGGTAGCCCTATCGAAACCTGAATTCTGTATGATTGGATATGATCTTGAACAATGTTTTTATAGATCTGCACATTTACACGAGTTTGTAACCGGACAAGAGGCGTTGTACCTTGGCTAGAAAACATTCCAAATACCATGACGCTTCCGTCCCTAAACTTTTCTTAGTACACTTTGCACTTGATCTTTCACTAATATGTCTCTTTAGATTGTTTTTTTTCCATCATTTCCAAATAAATTAAACTTGCTTTCATCACTGAAAAATACTTTCGTCCAATTTTCATATGTCCAAATTACATACCTGTTTGTAAACTCTAATCTCTTCTTTTATTTCTCCGAACTAATAAGTGGTTTCTTCCCTGGGATTCGATTAAACAGCCCTATTTCTTGCAGTCGTCTAGAAACAGTCTGTCTTGACACATTAACACATGAGGTACAATTCATAACTCTTTTAATTTCTGTGCAAGACTTAAAACGGTCCTTTAATGACATACACTGCATTATTCGATCTTCTCTTGCTGAAGTTTTGCGGGGTCTGCCGGTTTTAAAAGCACTAACTATTTTGCCAGTATCACTGTAGGATTTAACAACCCTACCTTCAACACTCTTCGAACGTTTCACTTTCTTTGAAATCTCTCTAATGGTGTGCTTTTCCTTGTGTAGCTTCACAGTAACTGGTCTCACAGAGTAATCAAGTTTTTGGCGTTTCGCCATAGTGCTGGCTGATGCAACGTTTACAAATGACTAAGTAAGACTTATATTTAGAGGAGATCAACAAATTTGAATATAGCTTACTGTTTACATTGTTTTTCTCAATTTTGTCCCTTTACTTTTGAACAGTCTTATTTTGAAAATAAATAAATAATTGCTACAATTCTTTTTCTATCGTTTGCAAATGATTCAAATTTTAGTATGCTATTATGGATGATAACGACTACCAGTTGTCAAAATTTCAGCTTTTCACAGTTGTTATTTCTAACAAATATTAGGTTTTAAAATTTTGTTGCTGAGTGATTTTTCAGCCATTTTCCTCAAGCGCTTTTGATCCTTGATCATCATTAGGTGCAATTTTGTTGCTTAAGAGTTTTTTTCCGTTGTTTGTTTTATATGTAATTAATTTTATTTTGGTTTTTATTTATTAGCTGAATATATATTATAAAATTTTAGTAATTCAATAAATTTAAAATTTATGACATGAAATAGTTAAATTTCAAATCAAATTTTTTTTTATTATTATATGTAAGGCAAAGAATACATTTGAAATATTATCTCCTTATCCTATAGGATTTCGATGTCTACCATCTCTTCAGAGGAGAAAATATTAGCAAATAAAGTATATATAAGTGAACGTGTCTGTGTGTGTGTCTGCGTACATTTTCCTACACAATACCTCTGTTAATTTTCAGTCTACAGACTCGAAATTTCCTATACAGGATACTGAGATTTGGGAAAATCTTTGTAATCGGTTTTTGCCCAGAAATTTGGCTGTTAAGAGGTTAAAGTTCAACGATTTGACCTTTGAGAACTCTACCAAACTCCTCCGCCAATTTTGGGTATAAACACTTGAAATTTTAGATATAGGTTCCTTGGACATAGATCTAACTTAATAACTTGATTTGAGCCCAAAACAATAAATGTTAAGGGGTCATAATAGGGGTCAAAGTTTAAAAAATTGACCACTTTTTTTTTTTTTTGCTCAACATACACCTCCAAACACTCGGGCTGAAATGCTAGTGTATATATATATATATATATATATATATATATATATATATATATATATATATATATATATATATAGTGCGTTAAAAGAAAAGAGTAAACTCAATTCTATAAGAGGAGACTTATCGGAACAATATAAACTCAACAAGTATCAATTGGAGCTTATATAGGAGGACAATAGGAATGCTAAATGAATTCACAAAGACTATATATTGGTAAATATATATTGGTTCATTTATTCAATAAGAGAATACAAACAATTAGTTGGGGGATAGAATGGACTCTTTTTGCCAAGGCATTTCAAAACCTCACTCCCGAACCCTCCCTCGCCTTACTAAATTAAAACCATGGAACAGGACGCCCCATGTAATTCCTTTTGTTCAACCCTGCTTAGAATACACTGATTTGCCCTTTCGCCTAAAATCATCACCATAATACCCATCCCAAAATTATACACCACTTCAAAGTGCTGTTGTCGTCTCGGTTGCATCTGTCAATAAAATGCCCCTGCATAAATAATAGACATCTTACACACCGATAAAATAGAATTATCATCCATCCACACTATACCTCCCCTTAAGCCTTAAAATATATACTACATACATTTAAGACTATGATAAAGACCCTATACACCTTTCTACATTACACTCTATATTATACGCTCTTCCTTTATTTAGAATTCGATAATTCCCTCAACATCATCTATAATTATATTTGATCTTTTTCATTCCTAATGAATCCCACTCTAGACGCCGCATCTCCACTATGTTACCTAATATCTTCTCTACTTTTTTGATGAGAACCATTAGGCTTCGAAATGCCTTGGCATAAAGAGTCCATTCTATCCCCCAACTAATTGTTTGTATTCCCTTATTGAATATCTTTGTGAATTCATTTACGATTCCTATTGTCCTCATATATATATATATATATATATATATATATATATATATATATATATATATATATATATATATATATATATATAAATATATATATATATATATATATATATATATATATATATATATATATATATATATATATATATATATATATATAACATTAATGTTTGATTCATTTTAATTCAGAAAATCAGTATCTTCAGACAGCTTGATCTAGTAGCACTAGACCTTTGCTGGGACTGGTATCCCAACTAGTAGCAAATACATTAACATGATATGTTAAGACAGAGCCAGAATTTTTAAATTAATCTTCGTTAAGTCATGTCAGAGGTCGTCTACATAAGAAGATGTACATACTAATTGTAATATGCTTTTAAAGTTATTCCTAACTAGATCGCTGGTACAATGATGGTGAATGAACTTGTGATCACTAGAACCCTACTGTGAAAGTGGATAGCTGAGTATTTAGTTTTAATCACGTGAAATAGGAAAGATTTGAAGTGTGATGCCAGTTTCTGCCAAGATTTTTTATTGAAGTTTGTACACTATGTACAGGGGGTGGGGCTTAAATCCTCTGAAAATGGTAGAGCCAAGAGCAACCAATAATTATAAAAATTTATCTCCATTAAACTTAAAAGTGAGATAATATTTGTAAAAATAGACAATTTTCTGCATAATTATTATCATTTTGTATTTGTTTTTGTATTGAATTGAATTATATTTATTCTAACCAGTCAAATTTACAATGGTAATTATAGGAACATTTTTATACCATTTCCTTTATTTAGTCAGCTCTGCAGACAAGCCCTAGTTGGGATTCTGTCAGACACTGGTGATAAGTAACAACAAATTATCTGTTGACAATTTCAAAAATGCTCCTCTATTACCGATCCTGCTCAGCCAACCAGATTTTCACTATAGATTATTCCAAGAATTTGAATAAGAAAAAAAAAACAATAAAAATGTAAACAAGTTTTTACCTATAAATAAAACTTACTTATCCACACAATTTCCAACAAGGAGCGGCCCAAATTCAAACGTTTCCGAAGAAAAGATGTATTTTTTATGAACAATATCCATGGGGTTCTTCGTCCTTTTACAGCGCGGAAATACAGTTCTATTTTTGAAGGATAGAAAAAAGATGTTAAGTTATTTGGAAATAATTTACAATTTTTCGAAATATTTACATCAAATGTGTGAAACGGTGCCTTTTCACATGCAAATTAAAAATAGGAAAAATAAGATCACTTGCAAATTTAAAAAAAAGCTGAAATAGAAATTTCGAGTTTTCTTAAATATTTTTAATATAAAATTTGAACTTGAAATTAAAAGAAACTAACTTTCAACTTAAAAAATACTCGAAGAAAAAAACAGTTTATGATCTTACAGGCAAGGAGGTGATTTCGCTAGCATGTGAACACATGTCGGATCAGCCTCGAGGTTTATTTGCCAACAGATAACTGATAATCCTCAGTTGAAATGGGAGCAATTACAAGCAGCTTTAGAAGGGGAGTATTCCGGAGAGCGGAGTCGCCTTGACGCAATAAGAAAAATGATTCAGATCCGACAACAATCCGGAGAAGCATAGCTGACCTCGGCGACCGGATATCTGGTTTGGCTGGAAGGGCTTTTCCGGATGAGAAGCTGAGAGAAACTGAAACAGTGCAGGCGTTATTTGCTGCTATATTGGAAGAGGCTTTAAGGGATAGAGATGTCCGAGCCGATGTCATGAAGGATGGTCTGGCCGGACTGCAGGAAGCAGTTGTATTGGCCCGGAGTAGGGAGCAGGTATGGGCATGAATTCGTTGCCCCCGGTTACAGAAAAATGATGCGAGGAGATGTAGTCCTAATCGAGAGTATCGACTGAGGTGGGTCAAGAAAACTCCCATTCGGGGAGGAGGGGACCCCCAACGGGTATCAGAGAAGGAGGGAATGCCATGAAGCCCCTATGCCTCCTCAGAGAGGGAGAGGAATGGCCCGTTATATGTATAGATGGGAAGGAAAGAGTGACCCGATGTGTGAGAGACGGGGTCGTTATAGCCATGTGGTTGGTCGGTGTACGGATGCGGTGGACCGTAGGTTGGGAAGAAGAAAAGCTAAAGGTAGACCACCCCCTGTCCCACCAGACAAAAGAATAGCAGGTCAGGCGGTCAGAGTGGAGATCGCCTCTTGCCTGCCCAGGAGCAGCTCGGGAAAGAGACCAACAGGGTTGTGACCTGATGAGCCTTACAGACCCGGAAGCCAGGCCAGCCGAGGGGAGAGGGGGCGCCTGAGATGCTGGACCTGTGGTCAGTTCGGTCATATGGTGCGAGGCTGCCCGAAGATGAAATGTTGGCATTGTCAGGAACCAGGACATACGCGGAGAGAGTGCTCCCGAAAAAGGGGAGACTTCTTGATGCAGATGCGGAGCGAAAAGCCGCTGCCTAAGGATAACTCAGGAGAAGGAAAAAGGTTAGAGCGGGTGAAAGTCCACTGTATATTGAAGGAGCGTCGAGAGCTTAGATGCCAGATGGTGGTGGGGGGCGTGAATGTGGCAGCCCTGATTGATACGGGCGCCTCGGTGACACTGATTAGGTCCAGTACTTATCAGAAGATGGCTGGCAGAGGACGGTTGACCTGGAATTGACACAGGCTGACCAGGGCCAACTACGCCTAGAAGGACTGACCAGGCTCCCCTATAAGGTAGAGGGGATAAGAGGGCAATTACAGGCTTACATGGCACCCGATTTATATGAGGAATTAATATTGGGATATGATTGGCTAGAAGAAATGGGAGCAGTTATCACCTTTGCTCCACCGACTCTGTGGTTGGGTGGGAAAGGTATTTCCCTGAGCGGTCGAAGGCAGCTAAAGGACCTTCCAGTGGTGACCTCAGAGGATACGGAAATTCCTCCCCAAACAATAGTGTCCACAACAGGAGAGATCCAGGGATGAAGGAGGGGGAGTCCTGATAGATACCAGGTGACCTCCCTAGAAGGAGAGAGAGACGGGAATGTTGAATGGTGGCGATTAGTGATGCTATAGTGAGTGGACCTGGGAGTTTCCCGGTGCTGTAAACAAATAATTCCTGTAAGACGGTACGGGTTAAACGTGGAACCCAGGTGGGGACAGCCTGCCCTGTTAATAGAATGGAATAGAGAGGAGACAAGGAATTGGCGTGAATCACCCAGAATGAAGACAGAGGAAGTGATAGCCCCGCCTGAGTACCAAAGGGAGGTAATAAGACTGCTAGAGCGCAATCGAGATATTATCGCTTCCAGCGATCGGGAATTGAGATGCACAGACACAGTGACGATGAAGATTGATATAGGAGATCACCCACCTGTGAGGTTGAAACCCTACTAAACCCTGATTCATAAAAGAAAAATTGTAGAGGAAGCAGTGTCTGAGATGTTGGAGGTGGGAATAATTGAACACTCCACCTCGCCGTGGAGTTTCCCTGTGGTGATCGTGGAAAAGAAAGACGGGGGACACAGATTTTGTGTGGATTTCCGGAAGCTGAATGCCATTACCAAACCCTTAGCGGTGCCCTTGCCCCTAATAGATGACATACTGGCTTTGTTGGGTAAAGAGAGATGTTTTACCACCCTGGACTTGAGATCAGGTTACTGGCAGGTAGCCCTCGATGGGGAGGATCAAGAGAAAGCAGCGTTTGCATGTCATGCAGACGTGTTTAATTTTAGAGATATGCCTTTTGGCCTCTGTAATGCACCAGGGGTCTTCTCACAATTGATTTCGATAGTTTTACGGGGGTAGGAGGGGTTTGCGGTGGCATACTTGGATGATATTTTAATCTTCTCATGAACGCCTGAGGAGCACTTTGCACATTTGAGGTATTTGAGAGGTTGCACCAACACCAACTTAAAATAAAGTTACCCAAATGCCAGTTTCTTAAGAAAGAGACCAAGTATTTGGGGTTTGTGATCGATGAGGCTGGAATAAGACCGGACATAGAAAAAGTGGACGTTATCAGGTCTTTACCTGAGCCGAAAACCGTACGCCAAGTGCGAGGGTTCATTGGAATGATCGGCTATTATCGACGATTTATACCTGCATTTAGCTGACTGACCGCTCCCATAATAGCGTTAACAAAAAAGCACGCCCGTTATAAGTGGACCCCAGAATGTCAGAGGGCTTTTGACACCCTGAATGAGCAGTTGACTGCTATACCGTTGTTGGCGTATCTGGATCTAAGTAAACCGATGGTTCTGTATACAGACGCGAGTGATACATGTATAGGGGCGGAGCTAACCCAACCATGCCCTGAGAAGGAAGGCCCCGTGCCTGGCATATCAGAGGAAATTCCGATATATTTCCTGTCACATATGTTATCCAAAACCCAACAGAGGTGGCCAGTGATTGAGAAAGAAGCTTTCGCAATTGTATATGAAGTACAAAAGCTAAATTATTATTTGAGTGGGGCTGAATTTGTGGTAAAAACTGACCACAAACCGTTGAAATATTTATTTGAGGCAGATTGGACGAACAAGAAGATCCAACAGTGTGCACTCAAGCTGTCCGGCTATCAGTGCTGAATTGAATACTTGCAAGGTAAAGAGCATACCTGTATGGACCTCCTGTCCCGGATTCCAGAGCAGCTGGAATCTGAAGCCATCCGATTAAAACCGGAAGTGGATGATAGGACTTTTCAAGTGGGAGTGATTAATTCCTACACCATAAAGGAAAGACTGAAATAATTGAAGCCGGTCAAGAAGATAAGGAATTAGCAGGATTGAGAGCTTGAGTGAAGGAGGGCCGAACCCAAAAATAAACCCTCCACCACGATAGGTTGTATTATGTTGCTGATCGAGACGTAGAAATGGAATTAAAGATAGTGGTACCAGCCCGCCTACGGAGGGAAGTCCT
This sequence comes from Euprymna scolopes, assembly GCF_053919585.1. NCBI lineage: Eukaryota > Metazoa > Mollusca > Cephalopoda > Sepiida > Sepiolidae > Euprymna > Euprymna scolopes. The sequence continues at coordinate 128,250,911 of NC_136483.1, read as the reverse complement.
GGATCAAGTCCATGAGAAGGCGGGGCATTTAGGAACTGAGAAGACATATCAGTTGATATTTAGAAATTACTATTGGCCGGGACTGGTCAAGGATGTTGTAGAATTGGTAAATAGATGCATAACATGTCAGACTCACAGTAGATATCACCCGCTTGCTCCACTGGCGGAGACAGATGTTCCGCAGTATCCCTTCCAGGAAGCGAGTTTGGACATTTCCGGACCCTACCCTTTGACAGAGCGTGGTAATCAATATATCGTGAGCATAGTGGACTGGCTTACTAACTGGTCAGAGGCTTATGCCGTGCCAGATAAGACTGCCTAGTCAGTGGCCGGTGTAATCCTAGGTGAGATTTATCCGACACATGGGTCCTCAAAACAATTAGTTACCGACAATGGCACAGAGAATGTGAATAGGATTATGAAGGAGGTACTCGACGAGCTTGGTGTCCAGCATGTGTTGACCTCCCCTTACCACCCCCAGAGTAATGCCAAGGTCGAGCGATTCCAGAATACGCTGGTGGATATCCTGGGTAAGCTTGTGACTGATAATCTGGTGGAATGGGATCGGTTCCTCACACAAGCCTTAGCAGCAGTGAGGTTCACGATGAATGAAACATCGGAATTCTCACCGTTTGAATTAGTGTTTGGAAGGGATGTCATGCTTCCGATTAATAATCTTTTAAGGCCGCGTAGGAAGTATTTAAGGGAGGAGCATCACCAAATATTGTTGGAACAACAACATCAGAAATTTATCCAGGCAAGGAACTGTATTAAACAAGCACAAAAGAAGCTGAACGCTCGAGTGAACAAGGATTGAAGTGAAGTGGAATTCAAGGTAGGAGACCCTGTGTATTATAAGGTACAAACTCGAGAAGGAAAGCTGGATAAATGTTGGACTCCTTCTTATCAAATAGTGGAGCAGACTGGCCCTCTTTCATTTATAATCTGAGACCAGGTTGCTGGGAAAATAAAAAGGGTACACGCCAATGATCTGAAGTTGCCGGAATTGGAATATGATGTCAAACTCGTTCTGCGGAGATCGGGGAGATGCCCACATAAGGCCACCTTGGTTGCACCCCAGGAAATGGAAATCTCCGATGAGGAGGGAGAGCCCGTTCAACTCGACATAGATGTTATGAGAACACTGAGAAATCAGATTAATAAAACGGCTATCCCAGACCCCCGGGGATTGCAAGAGGCCGGAAATCGGCACCAATCTGGACGGATTTCCGAACTGAGGACTACGAAGGGCGTTGCCGTTGGAGACAAGCCTGGAGAGGGGTCGAATGCGGGCAGTGAAATTCGGTCGGAGGGTTCGAGTGGAACCTGGAAGGAAGAAGACCAAATCCCTCTATCCGTATTGAAGGAACGGTTGACACTGAGACCGAGAGGGACCCAGGAAACACCTCTGAAAGACAGATTAAGGGGAGCGACGGCCAGAAGGGGAGAGAACTGTTGACATCCTATTTTGAAATTGAGTCAGATCAACTTCGTTTTTATTTTGGAATGGGGAGCAGTCCTCCTAATGGGAAATTACAATATCAAGTTTATATGAGTTGATCTAGTATAAAAAAAAGGGGGAAGTTAATAATTGTACCTAGATTGGGGAAATTGAAAGCAATTCCTTAACAGAGGTTGTGGAGATATTAATTTAAGAATTGAATTGGGTTTTCTTGAAAATTTAACTAATTGTTGTTTTCCTACTCTCTTTCTTTTTCTCTTCTCTTCCTCCTCAAGCGGAAAGATATATTTTTTTTTTTTCATATGAAATGGATGGTCCAGAATTAGACTTTTGGAAATTTTGAGAGTTGAAATTATTTTTTTTTTTGAAAAGATTTTTTTTTTGGTTACCTCAGTTTGGAAGGATTTCGTTATTAAACTGAACAAATTTTAGTTGAGTCCAGTTGGGAATAATTAGAAGCATTCATTCCGGTGATTAAATTGACTTTTAGAAGAATTAAGATTTTGCCTCAGGCAGGATTTCTAAATTGCGAAATAAGGGTCAAAGAGGCAGCAAGACTGAATGAAAATAATTGGAAATAATTATTAACATAACTGAGTGAAGTGTGGTAGACTCAATTGTGTGCGAAAAGTAATTTATTATTTTTTAGATGGATTTTTCCCTTGCGAGTAACTCAGGTGCGTGATGTTCGTACCTGGAGATATTAATGAAAGGAAAAGACAGAATTTCTCGTGCGATAACTAGGCGTTAACTGAGTCTCCTTGAGGGGCGCGATGTGCAAGGTTGTTTAATATTACGTAGTTTAGTAATTAAATTTTTGTAATTAGTGAAAGGGATTACGGAGTATTTAAGTTGAATTTTGGGAGTAAGAAGTTTGCCGATCCTTGCATGACCTCGTGGTGCATTTCTGGATACGGGTCCATTCAGATATGCTGCCTGGGAGGACGCTGGGGGCGTGTGGATCACTCCCTGTACTTTTTTTTTATTAACCATCCATAAGGAGACACATGTTGAAATTGAGGTCGTTGTCTGCACGAGCGTGTGTGTATCACACAGAGAGAGAAAGAGTGTATTATGGGAACGTGTTTTGAATATCGAAAGGAATTCGATCAATTAGGGAGCGTATCTAGCTTCCTGTAGTTTTCTTTTATTATTTTGACTATCCACGAGGGTACGGAGTAATTTTATTGAAACTGAATTGGTTGTTTAAAACAGCCTGTGACAAAAAGGTGCTTAACTTTTTGTAAATAGTTGTGTACTGACAGACGGAATTTTCCTCGCTTTGTTCCGAGCGTGGGCGTGATCAAGCTGGTGTATCTGTGGAGACCAGAAGAGATGGTCTGTTAGCAGAGCGTCGAGCGGTAGCTGGCAGAAGGAGGGAGCTGTGTAATGTGACATGAACAGAATCGCGAATTGTTGACCCTCGGTGGACCTGAGCACCCCATTCGCTCTGCTTGTGGTTAGAAAAAAAAGTAGCATTGATGAATGCTCCGCCTGGAGGATGGTTGGGGAGATCGATGCCTGTCAGTCATAGCTGCATTAATGAATACAAAAGATATTTGGAGGAGTAGAATAATATACCTGAATATTAAACTCTTGGAGGATAAAACATTAGTGTTTGTGTTTGAATTATCGAAGAGGATTCGATAGAACGAGGAACTAAATACGAGGTTTATCAAGTTATTACTCCATTCGTTCTATATCCACTGGACACACCCAAGTTAGTGTTGATAGTCAGTTATAAAGTGGAGTCTGAATATATAGCGTTTAATATGGCAAGAGATAGATTTATGCTGTTGAATCAGCAAGAGGCAGGAATATGCCGAAATAATGGTCTTGAAATTTGCCGGTCACAGAGTCCATTGTATGTCACTGGAGATCATGAGTTTTGTGTGTTGGGATTATTTCAGGGGGATGAGAGAGTGATAAATAGCGTCTGCAAGGTTGAAGTGGCAAGTGAAGGTCTTTTGCCACTGGCTATGCAAATAGCTGAAGGCACCTGGTTGGTATCCACACAACAGAAGATGGAATTGTCTGCTGCGATAATCAAGGTGGGACCACCTTTAACTATGTTAGAACTGGACAGGGGTTGTGAAGCCCGGGGAAAAGGCATAGGATTACCTGCGTATTATCAGGTTGAGGAACGGTATTTGTTAAAAGCACCTGAGATAGAGTGGGCGAATGACCAATTGACTGACCTCACTAACCTCTGGAACCCCCTGATCCATTGTTCACCGCCACATACCGACTTAGGCTACCAAAAGCCATGGGAGGAATTAGACGAATAGATTTGAGTGAATTACAAGCCCGATTAAACGGTCTGGAGATTACAGAAGCTGGGGATAGGCTTCATAAGGTAATGGTTACAGGAGCAGGAGTGAGCATTCTAGTAACAATAATTGTGTTGTTGGTGGTGATTGTATGGTGCGTGAAGAGAGCGAATATGGGAAGAGAGCAAGGTGATGAGCATCTCGAAGCTGATTGCACGGATGGCAGGAGAGACCCTGGTTCGAAACCGCCTGTGGTTCTGGAAGATGCGGCTGCTGGTGCTGACGAAAACGAGGTGCAACCCAAGAACCACCCTGATGCCGAAATTCAAGGGAACTGAAGACGACTTGAAGATCTTCCTTTCTTTATCTTTCTTTTCTTTTCTCTCTGTTTTATCTAAAATTCTTGCACTGCGCTGAGCTGAGAACCATCGAAAGAAAGTCCCAACGATACCTTGAATGACCGTCTATTGAGGTGAGAAGTCCTCAGTGAAAGAAAATCTTACAAGATGCTTATAAAGAAGACTTGAACTGTGAAATAAAAGGTGATGGTTCAATTACAACTGCTTAAGGTGAAAAAAATTCCCCTAGCTCAATAAAAAGTGGGTCCTTTGAGAACCCTGATTAGGGCTGCATATCCTTTATTATGAGACTGTGCTGTTGATAGCAGTGAAGTGAAAAAGAAAAGAAAAAAAACTTGAAAAACTCTTGCAAATTGTGACTGTGACACTTTGAAAAAAATTGAACTATGATAAAATTGCTGAAAAATTGGAAAAAGGGGAATAACTCTTATAGCGCCTTGAAAAAAAAATCGAGTAATGTTATTTTGAAAAAAAAAGGGGACAAAACTTTTCAAAGGAAGTAACTCTTACGAGTAATTGATGAACTTAATGCATTTTATTGAGTGACAATTTTTAAATGATGATTATCTTATCTTTGAATTATTAATGTGAATTGAAAAAAATATACAAAGAAAAAAATTGCATGTAAAAAAAAAAGAAACTGTATTAGCCCTGACGAACTTTGAACTTTTACATTTTTGATGATTTTACGAACTTTTTTTGAATTGACTTTCTTATGGACCTTTGAATGAAAAGGGGGAGAACCCTGCAAAAAAAGAATGGAGATGGGATTGTATATATGTTATCTTTTTGACAGGTGATTTGAGGATGGAGAGAGGGGTCTGTGGAAAAAAATCTGACGGCGAACTGTGAAAAGGGGTGGAGTGGTGTGTTAAGGAACTAGACTCCATTGGTTCTACGAAGCAATATAGGCTAATGGGGGCGAATGTGACGTAATCCCCCATTGAGGAGCTTTAGAACTATGCTGAGATAGATTATTATTCTCGGGTGACGCCAGTTAACCCAAGGATTTAAGATAGAGAAGATAAATATATATATTTTATTTCATGTCAAAATAGATATTGTTTTAAACCAGAGAAATATATTTTTGCAGCTAAAAGTTGATGACAGGAAATTTCACATATAACATTGTCTGGTCTTAGTGAACTCAAGGTCGGCTGTCAGAATTGACATCTGGCCTTGGAAATCGTGAGATCTAAAATTCAGATTTCAGGTATGGGAATTGTGCCCACGCAGGGACCTGGGGCTTTCGATTTTGTGGCAAAATCTTATTGGCTGGAGGGAAGTTTCCACCCCATCCATATATCTTACTATATATACGACTGTCGTGCTAAAATTAGTCAGTTGAAGTTAGAGAAGAAGAGATTGCTTGTTGAATTCGGGGAGAACAGATCGTATAGAACCGTCATTCCCTGGAGAGGGGGCCGCCTCCCCTCCTCATCCAACCGTCTGTCGCTGTCTGTGAAGAGATTTGAGACTTTGAAAAAAACTTACTAAGACCGAATGATATTTGTAAAAACAATTGTACATAAGTTGTGAAAATTAACACTGTAGATTAGACTACATGAGTTTGTCTTTCTTCCTGCCTGCTGCTTCGATATTCGTTTTCAGCATACCAGATTTCATGTAACAACTTCAGAGAAGACTAGACAACACAAACTGAGAATTCTAGATAAACAGAAGTCCTAACCACCTCCTCACAGAGAGGGGTTACAATAACCATCAAAATAGTATATATAATTATAAGCTTCTTTCTTAGAACTGCACGCCTGTGGAACTCTGTTCTGTCTGCCTGCTTCCCACCGGACTACAACTTGGATGTCTTCAAGTCCAACGTTAACAAATTCCTAATGAACCGCCCCCTTAAGTAAACACTTCATTAAATCTCCACACTAACGTAATATACTTGCAATAACCCTTATCCCTGAGTGTCTTCCGGGCCTTGATCAGTGGTGATCACTGTGTAAAAAAAACAAAAAAAAGCTAAAACTCTTGCTTGTATCCTGTTACTGTACACACTAGATGATGCTACAAAAGGCGAATGGCATAAACAAAAGGAGAATGATAAAGGAAATAAGTAGAGAGAGGAATGATATAAATAATTAAAAGAGAGAGAAGGGTGTAAGAAAAAAGGGAGAATAAAAGATACGGGGGAGAGAAAAAAGTGAAAGACGTATAAAACACAAAATTTTAATAATCTGAAGGTAGTGAGTTCAATCCTCGTCAGAAACAGTACATTTTCATTTTGTTTTCAATTACACACAATATCCGAGAAGAAATTGATGCTATAAATGGTTTGTTATTTAAATATCAATCAATTTTATCTTGATATTATATATATATATATATATATATATATATATATATATATATATATATATATATATATATATATATATATATATATATATATGTGTGTGTATTTCTATATGTGTGTGTACATTTCTATACATGTATGCGTATTTCTTGTGTCAACATAACTTTAAAAATTGAATATTAAGTTATTTTTAGTCAGTATTAATCGAATATTTATTGAAATAAAAAATGCAATGGCATAAAATAAAACAAAATTTTTGAAAAATTTTGAAAAATCTAGTAAACTAATTAAGTTATGACATTAAATCCATTAGAGAATACATTTCAGTTTTTTATAAACGGTCGGCCATTTAAATCTTTCGCTTTAAACAATGGATTCATGACTCTTCAAAATGAGAAACTTAAACTGTTGAATAATAAGCTTTAAAAATTCATTCATTCTTTAAATCCCATTCAAATATAAAAAGTTTTAGAAGTTGTTTACATCCAATAATTTTATTAATAATTTAATAGTCAAAAAATACCGTAATTATTTAATTTAGCTTTCAAAATCTTATATTAAAAAAATAAATTAGTAAAAACTGCTATTGATTTTATAATTGGTTGCAGAGATTATTATTCCTCATTCCGTTTTCTTTTTGTAGAGAAGGGAGGATATATTGTTTCCATTATCATTTTTGGATCCCGATGTGGCACACGTAGTACTGATACACAATTGCATCTAAATGTTTACACCTAACTTTATATAAACGAACATCCCTAAATGTTAACATTTATAGAAAAATAACGTATGCATGTAATTCACCAGGCTGCCTAAAATATATATTTCAAAATTCATAATGATCAGCACATAAAATAAATATAAAAAACTTAATATATACAAAAAAATGTGCTTATGTTACTCCCGATATGTTTTTATAAAATATGCTACAAAAATTTAGAATGATCTCTTTATTAGTATATATATATATATATATATATATCTACTAGCAGTTGCGCACAGCTTTGCTTAGGCCCTACATACTGTTCATAAGGTTATGTGCATATGTATATATTAAAAAGTGTGAATATGTAAATAATGCCTTCCTGTATAATAGTCTTCCTTACCTACCATAGAGAAAAGACAGACAGACATTTTCACTTGTATAGGTGTATATATAGATAGTTAGATAGATTGGATGCAATATATAGTAATGATTTAAAAAGTATATAAAAAAAAGACTCGTGCGCTAACATGAGAATCAAAACCAAAACGTTCAGCTCACAATTTATTTTGCCTCTGCCGTCAATGACTGGGCTATGAAAACATGTTTACTGCGATGCTAAAAATTAAAACATGAATCAATAGCTACTACTTTATGCATTTGTAATGCCAGCGTTCGACCTTCACCTGGCAAATTTGATTTTTAAAAAATTTTCACACTTTTGCACCGATTTGTTTTTTTTTCTGTCTTGTATTTAACGTTCTGAAAAAAAAAGATACAATTGTTTTAAAACGATTGTAATTAAATCGATTCATACAGTGAAAAACCCTCTTTAAAATGATATATAAAGTATTATTATAACGAAAACTTATTTGAAAATACATAATTTGAAATCAAAATTAAGAATTCCGCAAGAACTTTCTTTTCAGCCTAATATACTAACATATATATATATATATATATATATATATATATATATATATATATATATATATGTTAATTTTATTTGTTTTTGTTTTGCGATACATTTTGAATAAATTCAACTATTTATATGAAAGTGCATTTTTATCTAAATGCGAGTCAGGAATAATTTTCTCTTTGACCAATTTGATACCCCCAAATAGGGAGCCGCATATATATTGTTTTTAAAACATAATTATATTTTAAAAACACCAGAAATAGAACAATCGCTGCTGTAGTAAAATATGTCAGTATACATAAGTAAAAATGAAAAATTTTTAAAAATTGCTTTTTACTTTGGATCTGTGCTTATAGATGGAAATGTACAAACTCCTCGATTAAAGATCTGGTATCTGCGCCGAGTACCGGTTATTTCAAATGTCAGTGTGTGATCAAACTGTCCAAGTTCATTGGATGAGAATCGGATTCTTAGAGTTATTTCCCCATTTGCGGGAACAATCCATCGGAAATAATTCAGCCTGAAAAGAATCAAGGAAAGAATGTACCAATTAGTTACATGTTAAAGGTTCGGACATGTATGGAAGATTGGTGTGCGGAAAAAGTAGTGTGATGATGATGCACTACAAAATTTAAATTCTGCACGTATGTGCATATGTGTATAAGATAAAGTGGAAAATTTTAAAGTTTTAATGAGAAATTTCTAAAAATTGGATTGTCTCATTTTTCAGTAGAATCGAAACATTCCCATCATCTTGAATTTATTACAGCTTTAAAAGACGATTCTAACATCCTTCCTGATTCTTATACAATTACTAATTCTCATTCTTTTTAAATTTCTAAATATAAATAGTTTTCCAGTATTACTCCCTTTCTCAATAAATTTACACAGACACTAAGTAGAGAGTGTCAAACTCAATTATCTCTCCTTTTTAGGATGCTACATGGTGATATGATCTGCATTATAAAACGGGATGCACAAACGCGATTTTTCTCATCCAGTACTGGCCGCAGATAACATCAACCAAACCATCTCTTTGTTCCTTTATTGGCTGCACTGAATACATCTTGCAAACACACAATTTGGTATCTAAGACTTCCTTGTACACACACACATGCTGGCCAATAAATATTCTTTTATTTGTATATTTCATTGTTTTCGAGTTGGTACTTTGTTTTTATTGACATACTTGTATTCTGAACATATGAACAAGGAAACAGCACTTGCAAACAGCGAACACATTATCATACACTAAAAAAGTTTGCTAACCTGGCGACTTGCCTAATGCATTGCCCCTCAATGCCATGCAACACAGTGCCAGATTAGTGGAGACACCTGAGTTTCTTCGCTGTGCTTCATTTGAAGATGAAATGACTGAGCACACTTTCTTTGAATGCCCTGAACTCTGACGGTACTAGGAGTATATCAGCAAGGTGACGGCTTGTATCGATTCCAAGCATCCTTGTCCGCTAAATATTTCTTACATTATCAACAATGTCAGCCCACCATGAGACAGGGAGAGAAGGATGATGTTTCTCGCAATCTTGGCCACAGCACGGATGGGTATATGGACGTCGCGCCTGAGAGTGGACCAAGGAATTGACTCTTTTGTTGATCAAGATCTGATCGTGTTCTTTAAGCACCAGCTGAAGGTCAAGATCAGATGTGATAGAAAAAGATTACATTTCTCGGAGTTTGAAAGATGGTGAATAAGAGTGGCAAGCCTCTGAGGAGTCAAGTATGAGTATGTTTTCTCTTCCTAAGCATGGCGCATATGGTTCAGGGTTCTGCTGAACCCCAGCCCTTTGAGTAAGTTTCTTTTAAGCTTCTAGACTCCTAGCTAATAGAGTGAAAGAGCTCCCCTCTTCCCTGGTAATAGAAAGCCTCCAAGATTCCCACTTTCCATTTTTATTTCTTTTTATCCTTAGCCTTTTTCCATAATGCGCACTCATCTTGGAAGGACTCTATCCACTCCTCAACTCACCCACCTCTTTCTTTTTACCCACACTTAGATCCCTCTCCCACTTAATGATTGACCGGCTTGTTTTCAGCAAACTAAAAAACAATGGGTGATCTATTATTTAGAAAGAGTTGGGATGCCCTTGCTAATCAATTTTTGTTGTTTCTTGTTTATTCCCTATTCTCTCGCCAATAAAATGTTATTACTGTAAATAATTCAATAAAACTTTTTCAAATTTGGGTTTCTCTTAAGTCGGAAAGCCACTTGAGTGAATGTGGTATTTTGGTAAGTTATTTCTAGTTAAGAGTAGGGTAGACAATTTTAAATATTTGAAACCAAGGATGACCATCGACACCCATTGTCCCCACAGTTTTGAATGGCTATGTGCCTAATTTGCTCATTATGTATTTTTATATTTTGTGCAAATAAATATTTCAAAATGGGTGGTGCTAAGCAGATAAACAAGATATGTACATGTGGCAGTGGTCATTTTTTATTTAAATTATTTCACATTTGATTTATTAATTGTTTGCTATTTAAAAATGGTACTGATAGTTTTGGTCAGTTTTAAAGTGAAGGGCTGATAATGATTTGAAGGTAAAACTATTTAAAAAAAACTCATGTAAGCAAAAATTCAAGATGGATGTCTTGGTAAGAAAATTTTAAATAAAAAAGTCGAATACTTGCTTGTTTTCCTTGAAATTTGAAACATTGTTTTTACACAATAAGTCTGCACTACATAAAATGTTTTGTTCGAAAATTCTGATCTATTTTTGAACAAAAAGTTTATGCCTAGACACTTGTTCTGATACTTTGCTGTGCTCTGTCAGTGAAGGAGAAATCTTTCTAGACTAAGTGCCTTTTTTTTAAGTTCAAAATTTTTCCACATTAAAACCATGACATTATCTATTGGGATGCAGGTTTGATCTCCTAGTGAAGTATCTAAAGTTAAATTATCTCATCAGAGACTTGTCAGTGTTTTTTTATGAATAGACTAACTCAAAATCTGTATCTTTTCTACAAATTAATTCTTGACATATGATAGAGATCTGCTTATGAGTGGGGTTATTATATCTACTAGGAATGAGCTCAATATCATGGTGAACTGTGAGTGCTACCAATGTTCCTTAATAGAATAATTACTTTAAACTTTTATCCAATCATGGTTGATGAAACAAGAGAAAATTACCACTATGGGTTAAATAAATCTGTTTGAAATGCTATGCAGATTCCTAAGTTCGACAGGACGCACATGAAGAAGGTCAGAGGTTACATCGACCAAAAGTTTGTAAAAATAACATCTGAGATAAAACAGTAATTCAAATAATCTAAATAATATGGAATAAATTTTTATGCCATACCCTGTCAAAGGCCTTTCATATGTCAAGAGCAATTGCCCTAGAAAGGGAGCCTCCATCGAGAGATTCATTAATCTTATGAGATATAAGTGTTAGCACATCTGCTGTAGATCTAACAGAATGGCAACCATATTGCATATCACTGAGGAGATTATTTTTGCTGAGGTGGTTAAATACTTATCGATTTAACACAGATGCCAGCAACCTACTCATGACACACAGGAGACTTATTGGTCTGTACTGAGAGGGAGATGACTGATCACTTGGATTTTTAAATATGGGACATGCTGATGAGGTTTTCCTGTCTGTTGGGAAGCAATTCTCCTTAAGACAATACTTAAACAGCTTTGTAAGTATGGGAGCTAGTTCTGGTTGAAGATTTTTCAGCACTATAATTGGAATGCCGTCAGCACCAGTTACTCTACTGGAATCAATGTTTTTGATCAGCTTGGCGACATCATGCACAGATATTTGTATGTTGCATAGCATGTTTTCAGACACAGGGGAAAATACAGGGGTGGTGGCCTTGATCGCATAGGGTAGAATTAGCTGCAAAGTTCTTGGCAAAGAGTTTAGCTTTGTTTGATGCTGATGAGATTACCTCAGCTTCATTGATGATGGTTGGGATAGAGCACATGCTTTTGTTCAGGACCCTGTTTGTTATTTGCAAAAATTGATGGGAATCAAGCCGCTGCTCACTACTCTGGACTTGACGGACTGGACATACAACTCTCTCGCATTCTTTATTACTCTTTTACAGTGGTTGCTAGCAGTCCTGAAAGTGGCTTTTGTCTCAGTACATCTATTACGTTGAAAGCAATGGAAAAAGTAATTTCTGTGCACAATGGCAGCAGCACTTTCTGGATGTTAGGGTTTTGCTAAAATTCTTTGAAGGGTATGAAGCGGTCTATACCTACAATTAACCATTCCATCAAATCTGATACTATAGAGGACAGATTCTTTTTAAACGTTGGAGGCACAGGTAGATTTGATATAAATGTACAAAAGCTATCCCAGTCAGCCATAGAATATCGATATACTGTACGATGGAGAGGTACGTCTGAGGACTTATTACATTTTGTTTTTATCTTAGCTAAGACAACTGAGTGGTCAGAAGATCTCAGTGAAAACAGAACAGGGCAAGTTGTAAGAAAAAGGTCTAGGAGACTTACATACTGACCGTCAATAATCTGCAAACAATATCTAAGCTGGCTCGGACATGCCCTAAGATTGTCCCCAGATGGAATTCCCAATCAAGTGCTCCATAGAACCCTTGATGGAAAAAGAAAAGGTAGACCAACAAATGAACTGGAAGTAAACAATCTAGAGTGATTTTATTGCAACGAGAGGAAGCTAGAGGGATTCTGTGAATCTGGATTCAGATCAAAAACCTTATACTTTAACGGCCTCATGCATTGCAGGGCATGAGTGTTCCTAAATTTAAGTAAGTCTAAGGTGTTCCAAAAAGTTTGCCTCTTATTTGTTATGAATTTTTGTAATAGATTTGGTCCGTTTATGGAATTTTGGGTAATAGTTTTTATATTGTATGTAGCAATTTTTTAAACTTTATGAATAGTTTTTATATTGTGCGTAGCAATTTTTTTTCAACTTTATGAAAAAGTGATCAATTCAGAGGATTGTCATCTCAAAATAAAATAGTTGACAATAAACTTTGTTTAAAACGTTATGCATAATTAAAATAAAAGTTTTTAATATAAAATAAACATTTGCTTGCATAAAAAATAAAATGAAAATAAAAATAAAATTTAGTAAGCAGCAGTAGTACATTTTAAATTTATTTTAATGTTAATTTAAAAAATAAAATGTAATTTGAAAATAAGTCAAATTAATTTTTAAATATTAGTAATCATTATAGCAGCTGAGTAATTTAAAAAAAATGAAAGGTTAAATTATTTCGAAACTCTTCTTGTAATCGGATTAATAATGAAAGGTTAAATTTTTTTGAACCTCTTCTCGTAATCGGATTAATAGCTAATGATTTTCTTTAACATTTAATCATTTTTGATAAATCGTATAAATTGAATGTGTGTAAAATAAAGATTAACCGTCATTTCAGTAATTGATGCTAAGTAAATATTTAGCATAACTGTGTTCACAATGTATCAGGAGACCGTGGTTCAATCCTTGGTCGAGTCATAATAATCAATATTTTCTTGCAAAGTACTTAGTATCAAGGTGAACATCAAGAGTGAATGAAGCAATCAAAGTAAAGCAGTGTCACTCTCCCCTACATCTCGCTGTAGTAGCCAATTAAAATGGTTGATCCATTTATTTTTTATCTTAATTTTAAATCTGTCTATCTTATGATTTGTTTAATGTTTTTTAGGACTTGGTTTCGAGGAAATGTTATAATCTTATTGGCAATCCCTTGCTAACTTGATGTAAAACACATTTGAATGAATTGAGTGAAATTGTGATAAATTGTGTTTACTGTTCATTCTGATTGTATATAACTAGTGTCATTTTTATATAATAGATGGTCATGCCGGTTAATTCAACTAGTATAGTAAGAAAAGATATTGTTTGTATACATATGTCCAGCTAAAACTTGAAAACTAGAATAATCAAAAGAATTATGTCTGTCAAAATGATATCAGCGAACGAATAACATTTCAATCAAAATTCGAATTCTGTGTTACGATGTATTTTAGCTGTGTCCATTTCTTCATTTCACACATGTCGATATGAGTCGTTAATCAATAGAAGATGATTGATAAAGAGATCAATAGATAGCTGAGCTGTGACATTACTATAAATCATTGTGTTGTCTAACTCTCATTGAAGATGGTAGACTGCTGATTGTTTCCGTTGTTAGATACCGGTAGCATATATGAAGTCTTTCAAGTTATTAATTTACCGATTCCTTATCCACATGAGAAACAGGGATTGGGAACTGTCGCAAAATACAAAATAGAATCCGAAAATATTGCTCTTGACCAAACTAGAGAAAAGTTCATATTGCTTACCTCTCCCGAAGCAGAAAAATGTAAACACGATCTACTTGGAACCTGCGGGTCTAATAGCCCGATATGTACATTCAGCAATCACCATTTATGTGTAATGGAATTATTTAAGGATAATAGAAAGGGAATAGGGCAGCAATCATTATCAAATAGAAGTCCTTCTAGATGTAATGCTACCAAAAGCTATTAGGATAACAGATGAGGTATGGACGATAGCCGTAAGAGAAGAGTCGGAATTATCTCAGGTATGTACCGGAAAATCTCCAAAAACAATAAAAAAATATCTCCTCTGTTGACCACTCTGCAGGTGCCATTGAGCTGTGGGGTCTATGGCGGCGCTATAACCCTTCCTCCTTATTACCAAGCCGAGGAAAAATTTGAGACTAGCGATTCCTTTTTACCATTAATTAATACCACACTTACCAGCAGATTGAACCTATGGGATCCTCTAATAGAAAAATTTCGAAACATAACTCAAATGTATTCCTCTGCAAAAAATAAATTTAAGAGAATTAATGCACAAACTCGATGTACTTAGAGAGAAAATTTCCCCAATAGAAAGTAAACAGTTGGGTAGTTCTACCTGGTTAATTTTGATAATAGCCATCAGCTATTAATAATTGTATCAGTTTTGTTAACATTAAGCCTGATAATACGCCATTGTTTAGGTAAGCTTAAGAGAAATGAACCAACTAAACTGCACAAGAATGTTGGGAGCTCAGGAATAGTTGTCACTGATCAACAGCAGAGACCAGAACAACAAATCGAACTCAAACCAATAGGTAACATATCAACTCAACAGACCGCAAATACCCCACAGGAACCATTGCAATTACCATTAGTGGAGATACTTTGAGTGTAATTACTTGGAACAATTTGTTGTAAAATTTTCTACAAATACATGAAAAAAAATGAAGGGCTCTGCAATGAATATTTACTATTATTATTATTATTATTATTATTATTATTATTATTATTATTATTATTATTATTATTATTATTATTCAATAATAATTTGGAAAAAAAAAAATATATAATATAATTACCGTTAAAATGTTTTTTGATTGGTTAAAGCTGAAGAAGAAAGGATGGTTTTAGCAGTGCTCTGGAGGCCTCCATAGTCTTATGTTTTGTTCCCTTACTTTCGCCATTACTAAATAGCAGAGCGTTACCACTGCTGACCAAAAAAAGAATCTATCAGGCATGTGTACGCTAATGTATGGGAATGAAACTCGGCAAGTTAGGGTTGTTTGGAAATGATATCAAAATGAAGCGATGTTTAATGCGAGTCTTGAAAAAAGTTAATTCTGATGAATCCAGGGGGAGATTAAATCTGGACATAAGAGTAGTCTTCGATGGTATGGACACGTTGAAAGTAGTCTTCAATGGTATGGACACGTTGAAAGTAGTCTTCAATGGTATGGACACGTTGAAAGTAGTCTTCAATGGTATGGACACGTTGAAAGTAGTCTTCAATGGTATGGACACGTTGAAAGTAGTCTTCAATGGTATGGACACGTTGAAAGTAGTCTTCGGTGGTATGGACACATTGAAAGAATTGATGAGAGTTATCTAGTTAGTAGATGTAGTTATGACACTTTTAGTTAAGTATCAAAAAGTTGGCTGACGAAATTAATTAAATGATAATTAATTGAATTATTATAATAATTGTTTTAAAGAACAGTATAAAATTCGTTTTGGGTAGCCAACATTTTTTAAGAACCAAGTGTAATAAAAAGTCATTGAGTGCAAAGAGATAGTGACCCGAGCAAGAAAAGGATTTGACCTATAAAACTGTCAATAAAACAAAAACCATCTGCAGATGTGTGGACCTGCCAAAATTCATATAATTTTCAAAATTATAAACACATTATATAAGTAAAATAAATTCGTTTTGGGAATCCAACATTTTAAGTGCAAAGAGATTGTGGCTCAAGCAAAGATCTATAAAACTAAAGCAAAACAATTTGTGGGGTGTTTGCACCTGCTGAAAATCATAATTTTCAAAATTATAAACAATATATTTCCAAGTTTATAAACATTTTGAGTTGACATAACTTGGTACTGGGTACAAGTTTGGCACAAGGACTGTGCGGCTATACATCATTCATCAACTAACCACAGGACTGCTCCTTGTAGTTTCCTCCCAATGACTGCAACTGATTGGTAGATTATTTAAAACCAATCAGAGGCTAACCAAGGGGATTGTTATGATGATAGCCATTAGTCGGCAATCCTCATTGGCTGACCAATCAGGAACTGATTTTTCAGGCAATCCTCATTGGCTGACCAATCAGGAACTGATTGTTCAAGGATTCGAGCCAATAAATGGAGGATACTGTTCTGGGGTAACTGACACCCCTATTCCTATCTTCACATGGACTCTCCCATCGCTGTGAAAGGCAGCCATTTTGGACTCTCCTATCAGAGATTCCATGCCAGCCTAATCGTTGACATGACTTTACCGACTCTCCTGTTTGATATTGTGAACCCCTAAAATAAGGCCACAACATCTGGCGACGTAGGAATGGAAAAACCTCACAAGGACCCTTTCCTTTGGACTAATAATCAAAAACGCCTATTTTCCTATTTTTCTGACTCAACTTTAAATTTTTCTACCAGCTTTGAAAAGTTCAACAAGTTTACTTTTTTTTTTTTCAACAAGAAAAAAAAAAGAAAGTTATCGCCAAACCAAAACTGTGAGTAGAAAAAAATATATATTGCTGTCCTAATCAATTTCTTGTTTTAAGACGAAATAGATTACATTCTATGCTGGAAAAAAAAGTTATTGGTGAACTTGAATTTACGCTTTTGTATTTTTGAACACACGTGTTTCCTATTTTTCTGATTCAACTTTAAAAAGTTCAACAAGTTTACTTCTTTTTTTCCACAACAAGAAAAAAAAATTTATTGGTGAACTTGAATTTACGCTTTTCTATTTTTGAACACACGTGTGGTTAGCTGGCAAGCAACCATTTTTTTTCTCTGTTACGATGAATGAGAAAAATAAAAACAGAAACAGAAAAGTCATTAAACCGACTCTACATAGGACACTTGCATCTAACCCACAATTATTTATTGAAACAAGTTCTATCAACGTGCCAATGTGGATATGTACTGACCATAAAAGCATATTCGAGGATTGTAAAAATACAACTCTATAAAAGGAAAATATTTCAGCAACAACAACAACAAAAAGAAATTAGAAAAATACTGAAAGTCGAAACTAAAAAAGTTTATGGACTTCAAAAAAACAAAAAAAAACGGTAACTTTAAAAGATTTTTTTTTCTCTCTCTCTCTCTCTCTGATATTTCTTAAATACTTTTGATGTTGGCAAAATTCTCTTACTTCAACAAATAGTACAGTTATTCACTATTTTTTTTTTCTTTCATGGAAATTAAACAAAAACTTTTTAAGTGTCTTATTATATTTTCTGCTAAGATACAACACGGAACTTTTTTTTTTCTTTTCCTTCTGTCTCTCCTCATGTGTGAATATTTATTTCATATATCATCTTCATAAAATTGTTTTTTTCTTGGTGAAATTTCTCAGACCTAGAAATTCAGAGACTAGTTATTTTTCAACATGGAAGAACTTTCAAAACAAATAGCTGCTATGATACGGTTGCAGCAAACTCAGTTCTCCGAAATACAAAAGCAAAGAGAAGAAGAAAGAAAGCAAAACTGGAATCGTTTGAACAAGTAGCAGAAGCTTTCTCAGTGTGTGACCAGGTTCTACTATACAGAGATAGAGTAGTTATTCCAGCGACCCTACATAAAAAAATCCTCAAGGATTTTCACACAGGACACCCTGGCGCCACCAGAATGAAGAGCCTCATGCGTTCATACATGTACTGGAAAAGCATGGACAAGGACATTGAAGAAAAAGTGAAATCATGCAGAGGATGTGCTCTAGCTGCGAAAGCACCACCTATTCAATTCAGTCCATGGCCCAAAGCCAACTATCCATGGTCACGAATACATGTGGACTATGCAGGACCACTTGATGGACACTACTACCTTATAATAGTGGACAGTTTTTCCAAGTGGCCCGAAGTCTTTAGATGTAAGTGCCCAACTTTACCATAAAAACTCTTCATGAGTTATTTGCACGATTCGGAGTGGTCGACTGTTTAGTGTCAGATAACGGCACTACGTTTACGTCCGGGGACTTTAAAGAGTTCATTAGAGACTTCCAAGTGGACCACATTACAACTCCGACATACCACCCCAGGTCAAACGGCCAGGCGGAAAGATTTGTGGACACACTGAAGAGAGCTTTGAAGAAGGCTAAGGACACGCCATCCGAAAAAGCCCTACAACAATTTCTTCAGGTGTACCGCATAACGCCCAACGAAAACACACCATCCCAGATGTCTCCAACGGAAGTAATGTTTGCAAGGAAAATACGGCCAGTTTTTGATAAATTATTACCAAAGCAGGTAAAACACACCAAGCTGACGATACCCAAGAAGAACTACATGCCGGGAGAAAAGATATTTTTCCAAATGCATAAAGATAATAGTACCTTCTGGGAGCGGGGAACGATCATTAACAGGATCGGTTGTATGGTCTATATGGTGGAAGGACCACACTCCACACATAAGAAACACTTAAACCAAATTCGCAAACGCACTTCAGACGAGCCAAGTGAAATTCCATCTGAAGAAGAGACGATGGACCTCCTATATGAGGCATTTGATCTGGAACCTCCTCTAACCAGTACGGAAATACGTCGTTCCACTAGAAAAAGGAAGCTGACGGACCCCTTGGAAGTCAACCCTAAGAGAAAAAATTATATTTCAGGGAAATAAATCTTCGGAGGGGGGTGTTCTGGGGTAACTGACACCCCTATTCTTGTCTTCACATGGACTCTCCCATCGCTGTGAAAGGCAGCCATTTTGGACTCTCTAATCAGAGATTCCATGCCAGCCTAATCGTTGACATGACTTTACTGACTTTCATGTTTGATATTGTGAACCCCTAAAATAAGGCCACAACAGATACCCAAAGTGAAAAATTGAATTGGTTCGTTTTTTGTCACTGCTTAAAGAACCAAATCTGTTGCCACTCCGTTCTTCATCATTGACGCTGCCTAATTGCAGTTAAGATTTTCTAAGAAAACTTGATTTCGCCAGTCAACCACAATTACTTCCGTTCCGTGGTGTTTGTTGAAGATTGTGTAAATGAACATTGTTATTGTTTATAACAAGCGCTTTCCAAAATTTTCTTATGATTGCTTGGCAACTTTTCTTCCCTTCAGCACCAAATCCAAGCTTTGTTGACTGGACCGCACCCATCTCTTATTTTTACAGATCTTAAAGTAACGTGGGCATGGAAGGAAACCGAGAATGACCAGTTGAAACATATGGTGATCACGAGATCATCGGCCAACTCAGTGTCCTGAAAATATTGTACCACAGAGAACAGTTGGAGTAGCAAATTCATTTTACTGGGAAATGAAATCATAGGAGGAAGTGATAAAAACTGGGCTTGAGACAGGTTTGTTTGTTTGTTCTTAAACTTAACCTAAACACATACTATTATATAAAATGGACATTGAATTGATGGTGATGGTGATGATGATAGCTTAAGTAAAAATGATACCGTGTCTATGTTAATGTGCTGAAATCAAAATACTGTCAAACTCCGAGAATTCATAAAAGAAAAGATTTATTGAATGAATGTTGAAAATTTCATTAAAACTTGAAAATTCTCGCAGTTTAAATTAAACTAAACTAGTTTATTTGCAGAGAAAAGTCTATTAACAGAATGGCTATATGATAGATTTCTTAGGGAAGGATGAATGTCTATTGAGCACAACAGCCGAAAAATGAAAATGGCAATAATCAAGACAACAAAAAATAAAATCCAAGTTATTACGAGGAGCTCTATAATGGTAATAACATTGTGGGAGGGGGGGGGGAACAGAAAAGAACAAAAAAGGTTTAAGAAAACCATAAAATATGAACTTAGAAGAGAAAAATGCAATAAAAATAGAAGTAAAATTAAAATATTTTAATAGGTTAAAATTTGGGCGGGGTGTAGGTAGAATATGACAAATTCAAGGTTAAGAAAATAAAGGTAAGTCTGACTATTATAATCGTTTTAATTTTGTTATATAGTAGTCTTATTATTCTTATTATTATTGTTGTTATTGTTATTGTTCGTTGTTAGGAAGTCTTATTAAAAGTGAGTCTTAGAGAGTCTTATTAAGAGAGATGTTGCGTTCTGTGTTTGTGCTATAAAGAGATTCATATATATAAAATGTTCATACTTAGAAGTGTAGTAGAAGCTCTTAGAGTGAGGAGATAGTGTTGAGACAGTCTTAGTGTTCACATTGTAGATTTGAGATGTCGAGACATTGTGTATGTGAAGACATTTTAAAACACAGGATATATAAGACATATAATAACAGTTTCATTTTACCTTTTGCTAGAATTACAACACAAAGATGACATTTATAAAAACACATGATGGGTTTATTTCTTCTTCGACCGGTCGGTGGTTTTCTTAGTCAGGAATTCAAAGTTTTACATTCTATAAGACCTTCACCTTCACCGAGGTGCACGACTTATATGATCTTCACCGAGGTGCGCGACTTGACACACAAAAAAAACAGCCTCTTAATCACCTGCTAACGCACGCGTCACTGTAACGTCCAATGACAACAACAACAACAACCTTCTCACTCGACCTGCCTTTTATACCACTATCTCAATCCCTTCTCTTGCGAATGCGCCTGTAGATTCCTGACAACCTCGAGACTTCCGCTTATAAAAACCCAAGTTTTGTTGTCGCGCATGCCTATACTAGGCACAAACACGTGGGCGTTTGTTTTGTTGGTAAGTACTACATTCTATGTTTCAAAGGTGACGTCTCGCTTCCAGGCGTTTGACAGTCCATTTCTGGACTCCAGACTGTCGTCTGTCGTCCTCCGACTCTCTCTGCTTAACTCTCAAGTTTCTAACTATATCGAGAACTTCCTATTTTCCATGACGTCATACACATGTTAAAACATGTGTCTTCTTTCATGTGTTCTGGAAATGCGTGTCCAAAACTTTTTCCTTTGTTTACAAAAGGAATTTTAACCTATATTTCCAGTAACCTATATTTCCAATATGTTAAAAACATGTTTATTAAATTATCCTATAGTTGCATTCCTCATTCAATTTCATAACAGAATTCACAAATGCACATTCCTTTTCTTAAAACTATTTTATCTCTAAGCTAAACAATGGTTTGTTTTTACATTCCATTTTCTAATTCTCTCTTGTAATCTATTTCTAAACCTAAATTACGAGGTTCGAATTTCGTCTATTCTATTTCATTTTCATTTTAACTAAATCTCTCTATTTTTATACTTACATGAAAAGGGGACAGCCCTTATCATGTAACAATGTTACACCCAGACTTAGTCCTCCTGTGAGGTCATCAGATCCAAGTCTGTCTTTAAAATTCACATTACACATCTATTGTATCACTCTCATATCATTTCTCTACATGCAACACCTATCCTCAATTCTCACTGGCCAGATTTTACTTCCATACATCATCACATTGCGTACAGATGCCTGATACACTCTTCCCTTGGTCAACTGTGGTAACGTTCTTTAGATAAATAAAATGATGAAATTAAAGAAATTGTTTTGAGTAACAGAATTGTGAATGTAAAAACATATATTTACTAAACTTTTGATAACTAATCTAAAAAGATGTGTGACATATATTCTAGGAAGAGTTTATTTTAGATATTCGGAAGAAAGATTGAAGAGATAGGCATATTTGAGGGAGAGATTGAAGATAAGAGTTTTAAAAAAGGAGCCAATCATATGTGAGAAATACGTCATTGTTGTATTAATAAATTCAAATGGTAGTCAGCTACAATTAGCAAAGCTTCTGTGAATTGTTTTGACCTTTTTAGCTTTTCAAACCCCAGACAACTACTTATGTAATATGAAGAGTTTAAATTAGCCTTCTTGCCAGCTAGTACAAATAGCAAAAACTTATCAGTTGCGAAGCAAAAAAGTGATTTTTAGAGACTAAAAACTTGCGTTCATAATTAAACATTTTTCTCGTTGGAACCGATTTGTATGTGTGGGCAACAGATTTGTATGTGTAGAAGCCAACCAACTTTTAAAATCCAGATTAAAACGTAGATGGGTAGATTAAAATTTGACAGTTGAGAAAAAGCCTTGATGTTGGCAATGTTGTCATTATTGTTACGATTTTGTATGAGCAGGAGTTTCTTCAGAAATTTGAACCCTTATTATTATTATTATTATTATTATTATTATTATTATTATTATTATTATTATTATTCTGGCTTCATTACAACTACAAGATACATCACTGTCTGAAGCAGAATACTGAAGGGACTGTCGGTCTGTAATTTTGTAAACTGCTCTTGAGTATTATTTTGGGGTGTTGAACTTCTCTCTTGTGACCTTGTGCTGCATCTTGCTCTCACGTGAAAGCAGATGAATATTTCATGGTGGATAAATGTAAAGCAACAATTTTTCAGTATGCATAAAACAGCCGTGACAATAATGGAGGAGTTGAAAATCTTCGCTTCATCTCACAATAAGAGTTCCTGCTTAACAAATTCAACAACAGATTGATTC
This sequence comes from Euprymna scolopes, assembly GCF_053919585.1. NCBI lineage: Eukaryota > Metazoa > Mollusca > Cephalopoda > Sepiida > Sepiolidae > Euprymna > Euprymna scolopes. The sequence goes on along the minus strand of NC_136483.1, from coordinate 128,227,955 downwards.
CTCATGGCGACCTTATTAAATGATAAAAGTAAGAGGATTTTTTTGAAGAGTGAAATTATGTAAATAACTTTGACTTACTTTGGCATCTTTGGTTCACTTAGTGCAAAGTTATCCCCCGTTATGCTGAAACAAAAGAAAACACATTAAAATCTCGAATGACTCTTCTTTTGATAAAATTATTATTGTACGTATGTATTGTAAGTCACTTATTTATGTTCCCTCCTCCCTCTCTCTTCATGTAAGTTCAGAAAGTTAGAAAACTTAATTAATAACATACTCATTTATCTTTATTCACTACTTCATATGTATATATGTAACGTTATAGTTACATGTTAACATTGTGCACAAAAGTGTCACAAAGAACAAAGGAAAGAAATTCGACTCAGCTTCTTTTAGTTGAAATAAAAGGCATTTATTCATGGCATTTTCCACGCCTACATCTTAGTTGTACAGGTATTTTTGTTTGCCATGTGGTTAAAAAACTTTGTCATATCAAAAACATGCTTTTTCTCTTTCCACGTCAACACGTCTGCTCAAGTCCAGTCGCTGCCATGCAGCTTTTTCAAATCTCTCTCGCCAGCACATGCTTTGCCTAGCTGTCATTGTCCACATGGCTCCAAATCTCTCTCATTTTTCTTTTCCTTCTCTTCCTTTACTGTGACGTTAACTCATGTCATGGCTTGGTCATTTGCATATGTGAGCTGCCACTGCTGCTACGTACGTCTCCATGACTTCGTTACATACCTTCATATGCCCAAGAAAAAACTTTACAAAAATTTATTAAAATCTGTGCGGAGGTAATAAAAGAAAATAAGGAAAAAAATCTCAAAGGTTCACACAAAAAAACGTGAATAAATAAATCCAAATAAAATTTTTTAAGTGTATAGTTTGTTCAACCTTTTCATTTTACCTTTTTCCTTCAAATTTCCTTATTTATTTATTTTTTTTCTTTTGTAAAAAAGGAATTCCAACATACTTTTCTAAATATTTAAAGACAACGTTTTAATACGTTGAAAGGGAAAAAACTTGAAAAAAAAAGAAAAAACTAATTGCATTCCAAGATTCGTTTATTACTTTTATTTTGGCCGTGTGAGTTTTTTGTTTTTTTCTTTTCTCATTTTCCTCCACAACCTTCGATTCTTTCTTACCCATCATATTAGTTATAACATTAATATTTCTCTCCTTGTGTTCATTTGAAAGAAGATTTTCACACCAATTGCCCAATTGGTTTTCTTTTGGTTAAAACTTTGTCTCCAAAATTCTTGACCAAACTAGTTAGCATAACCTCTTGCATAGTCCTACGACCTATTTGTCCTTTAGCTGCTCAGTCCTTTGTGGCAAAATTATTTGAGACAGCATTAGTTAATCTAACTTTTTGTTTAGTCTTGTGGCTCATTTTGCCTCTTATCACCCTGCAGCCTCAGCTGAGATAGAACTCACTACACCCTTCTAGAATTCCCTATCTGTCATAGTACCCAAACAACCTTCCTTGGAGATGAATGTATCTCATTAAATCCTATCTGGAAAACTTAACTTGCATGATCGATTGTGAGATTATGAGTGCCCCTACAGTACAAAGGATGAAACAAGTTAATCTGTGGCATGTGCACAATGCCCAGCAAACTGAACATGTCTCTTGCAAACTGAGGTTGATATTCTCGGTAAGTCTCCATATACCATTGTTAGAGTTGGGTGATTTCGCCATGATAGATTGAGTACTCTTCTCAAAAGACGTGTGTAACATCCATCAAAAGGATGCTGTTGTTTTGCTGAAAGAGTTCAAGTTTCAGATCCATAGAATAAGATTGGTTCAATAAGTACGCGGAAAACTTGGATTTTGAATTTGCGATCAAGATTGGATTTCCAGATCTTACCCATTTTGTTACAATCAGTCTATGCCCTTTCTAATGTTAAAGTCTTTCTTAGAGTTCCTAATGTGTGATCCTAGATAGTCTTCAACACATTTGAGTATGTTATTTGTGAGGATTTTAATTTCATGATTGTTGTGAATGTTAATTGGCATACACTTAGTCTTGGTAGCATTCAGGTGAAGCCCTGTACAGTTTGCTGCTAATTCAAGAGAAGATAGGAGTTCCTGGGCGCTAATGAGATTGTTAGACAACAGCATTGGTAAAGTGTAGGATTACGTGAGCTTGTCATTGATTGTATCCACAGAGATACGCATGATGTAGTCTATTACAATAATGAAAAGGAAAGGTGCAAGTGTATCACCTTGGAGAATACCAGCCAGAATGTTGAAAGGTTATGTTTCACCATCTAGGATCAGGGCAATGGCGTTTGTATACAATACTTTCATTGCTTCAATGATTTCTACTGGTATGCCACAGAGTTCAAGAATTTCACACATACTCTCACTGTTGACGGAGTCAAAAGCTTTGCTGAAGTCTACAAAGATAAGAACTGCAGTTTTATTGCAAAATGTGATTTCCTCAATTATTCTTCACAATGTGATGATTTGTTCAAGAATGGAGCGACCTGGGTGGAAACCATTTCCGTAAAATGGGCTCTACTTCAGGGCGAATATGATTTAGAAAAAGCTTGTTATAGATTTTCGCTGCTATAGGAAACAACAAAATACTGCGATAATTCATTGGTAGTGTCAAGTCACACTTTTTGGGATTGAGAATGATTTACGCTTGTAACCAGATGGTTGGTGAAATGTGGCTGGTCTTTGCATAGTTACACAGATCAAGAAGTAATTGATGAAAGATAGAGTCCTTCCACAAGATGGCTGGAATCTTGTCTGGACCAAGAGCTTTGTTCATTGTCTTCTTTAGAACTCATTTTAACTCTGTAATAGTGACTCTCCTGTTGGTATGTCCAAAGCACTAGTAATTTAAACTTTTGGGAGAGACATGTAGTCTGACATGAAAGCCATTAACTGGAAAGCAGTCTACTGCGACAGAGATCTACCATTTCAATATGCAATAAATGTGCTTAACAGATTCCAAGAACCCTCTCATTATGACTCGGAGACCTCTCAGTTAGATTCAAGGAACATAGACTTGCACTATGAAAACTTGATTAAAGCTAACGAGGAAGTGGCTCTATTTACACTCCCCAAAATAACAAAATCACGAAGAAGTTCAGTTAGTTAAGACATCAAAATCTCAGAAGCGTGAGAAAATCTCAAGAACATCTCTATGTACCACTGTCACCCTTCTCAGAACAATAAGAAGTTAATAGCTGCTAAAAAAATCCTTCGACCATACTTATCTTGAAGTAGAAGCTTGTATTAATGATAAAATAACTGACATTTCCCATCTTCATATCAATCAACAACACTCTGCAGCTTGGAAAACTATAAATGAACTAGCCGGAAAGGAATCAAAACCTCCACCAACAATCAAAAGTGGCAGCTGCAAACAACGGTTTGGTAACTGGCTTTCTCATTTCAAAAACCTCCTTTGGAATCCTGCAAATCTGCCAGACCACATGTCCATCCCAAAAGTTCAAATTAGTTTGCCTCTTAACTACTTAGCCCCTTTTGGCAAGATTATTTGAGATAATTATAGTTGACACCTGACCCAAAGGACCAAAGGCATGATCCGTGTCCCCGACTTAATCGTATATCAACACATTATGTAACAATTATTGCATTGTCCTGTTTTATCACATTCCAGTACTGCCAGCAATACTGGGTTTGACTTTTATTATTCATCTTTGGCATTCAATGTGAGCAATGTCTATTTCCTTACTACTTATACTTACCATTAACCTAATTCGTTTATAAACTGAACCCTCAGAATCTCCATCACTTAACTTCCATGTTCCTTTCATCTTTCATGGCTAAAGGACATTCCATTACTGGGATATCTGATTCGTTGTCCGTTCTCTTGGCAATGTTCAAACTGTCTACAAACAAATTCATCGTTATCCACATTCTCCATTTCTGTATCTGAGGATTGTAAGTACCTTAAATGCTTAGTGAACACTTATCTTTCTACATAGTGGCGATGCAACTGCGGCATCTTTTTCTCATAAAGAGTTTCAGTTTTAGGATTAAAGGTTAATGTTTAGGTCAAGTGTCTTACTTAAGCAATTTTGCTTGCCATTAGTTTTAAAATTAAAGATAACTTTAAAGATTAGTATTTCTGTGTTCAGTATTAGATTTATAAGAATCCGGGTTTTTTTTTTTAGTTGAAATAAAAGACATTTATTCACGGTACTTTCCAAACAACGCCTGCATCTTGGTTTTACAAGCTTCTTTTGTAAACCATGTTGTTAACTCTGCCGTGTCAAACACTTGCTTTTTCTCCTCTTGTGTCAACATGTCTGCTTAACTTCAATTGCTGCCACATGAGTTTTTCAAATCTCTCTTGCTAGCACATGCTTCGCCTTGTTGTCGCTACCCATATGGTTCCAAATCTCTCTCCTTTTCCTTTTCCCTCTCTTTCTTCGCTGTGACATCACAGTTTGGTCATTTGCATAGATGAGCTGCAGGTGCTGCGAAGTACATCGTTGTGACTTTGTTGCATATATATAAATTTTATTTATACAAATTTATCTAGCTACATATATGCATTTATGTTCTAGATATAGGCTATATATTCACACAAGGACTTAATGTAACACACATACACATATATTTACATGGACATGGCCTGACTTCAACACCTTTGTATGTACACACATTCTCATATGTAAACTCTGTTTCTTTCCTTATAAATAAAAAACATTCATCATATCCTTCATGATATAAACGCTTCTATATTCTTTATTAACTGGGCATTTATTCCATACCACATGTACTCTCTAATTCTTTGTTATTCAAACTTATGAACTTAACAAAGTTAGGTTCTGCTACACAGAAGTAGAGAGTGTGAGCCACCTGACATCCAGATATAAAGTTTTGCTGAAGGACGGCTACTATACAATGCGCAACAATGGAGTATGTAAATATTTCCACTAGAGGATCTGTAAAAATGTTGAATATCAAATTCAGCAACAAGTTCTGAGAACATATATAAGAAATAATAGCCGGAAATGTCATACGCCATCCATCATAACTATGCAATCCCTACAGCTACACTCCTCGAAAACGGAGTTATTAAACCTGATATAGTGATATGTGATAAGAAGGAGAGAAAAGCAACCTTAGCAGAAGTTTGTGTTCCCAATGATGCTGGGTTAAACAGAGCTGAGAGGGAAAAGATAACGAAACACCAATGTAATTTATGTATGACATGAAAAGATAACGAAACACCAATGTAATTTATGTACGACATGAAAAGATAACGAAATACCAATGTAATTTATGTACGACATGAAAAGATAACGAAATACCAATGTAATTTATGTACGACATGAAAAGATAACGAAATACCAATGTAATTTATGTACGACATGAAAAGATAACGAAATACCAATGTAATTTATGTACGACATGAAAAGATAACGAAATACCAATGTAATTTATGTACGACATGAAAAGATAACGAAATACCAATGTAATTTATGTACGACATGAAAAGATAACGAAATACCAATGTAATTTATGTACGACATGAAAAGATAACAAAACACCAATGTAATTTATGTACGACATGAAAAGATAACGAAATACCAATGTAATTTATGTACGACATGAAAAGATAACGAAATACCAATGTAATTTATGTACGACATGAAAAGATAACGAAATACCAATGTAATTTATGTACGACATGAAAAGATAACAAAACACCAATGTAATATATGTACGACATGAAAAGATAACGAAATACCAATGTAATTTATGTATGACATGAAAAGATAACGAAACACCAATGTAATTTATGTACGACATGAAAAGATAACGAAATACCAATGTAATTTATGTACGACATGAAAAGATAACGAAATACCAATGTAATTTATGTACGACATGAAAAGATAACGAAATACCAATGTAATTTATGTACGACATGAAAAGATAACAAAACACCAATGTAATTTATGTACGACATGAAAAGATAACGAAATACCAATGTAATTTATGTACGACATGAAAAGATAACGAAATACCAATGTAATTTATGTACGACATGAAAAGATAACGAAATACCAATGTAATTTATGTACGACATGAAAAGATAACGAAATACCAATGTAATTTATGTACGACATGAAAAGATAACGAAATACCAATGTAATTTATGTACGACATGAAAAGATAACAAAACACCAATGTAATTTATGTACGACATGAAAAGATAACGAAATACCAATGTAATTTATGTACGACATGAAAAGATAACGAAATACCAATGTAATTTATGTACGACATGAAAAGATAACGAAATACCAATGTAATTTATGTACGACATGAAAAGATAACAAAACACCAATGTAATTTATGTACGACATGAAAAGATAACGAAATACCAATGTAATTTATGTACGACATGAAAAGATAACGAAATACCAATGTAATTTATGTACAACATGAAAAGATAACGAAATACCAATGTAATTTATGTACGACATGAAAAGATAACGAAACACCAATGTAATTTATGTACGACATGAAAAGAAATTGGAATCTTAGGAAGATCTCTATCATTCCAGTAATTGTAGGAGCAACTGGATTCACAAAAAAGAATTTCAAAAATTATCTGGCAAATGTACCCAGTGAACCAAATGGAAGAGAGATTCAAACAATTGTACTAAAAGTTAGAATCTTAAAAAGATCTCTCGGTTGGAATATATGAGATAGTATGTGAATGTCTTGCATCCAATAAGATATCTCATCTCCAGCTTAAACAAAATGATGTAAATTTTTTTAAGTACTAACATCCCTTTTATTTACACTATAATGACGACGACTCAATACAGTTGCTTTGAAGATGAGAAATGAACTTTGTAATGTTATTTTTATAAGTATATTTTTTAATTTGTATTGAAATACTTAAATTTATATTAAAATAGTTCAATGTATATTAAAATAGTTCAATTTATATAAAAATAATTCAATTAATATTTTAGTAGTTCAATGTATATTAAAATAGATAATTTATATTAGAATAGTTCAGACACAAAAGGACACCATTCAGAAACTCACCACAATTTGTATACCATATAGGAAGGGCTTGTCTGAAAATCGTTAACGAATATGTAAGCCATAGGACATCAGGACAGCATTCAGGAGTGATTCAACTCTCCAGAAACAGCTTGTGAGAATCAAGTCCCCTACAGAAAAAATCATGACTAAGAACTGTGTACATGAAACCCCATGTAAATGTGAATAACTATACAAAGGTGAAACGTATTGTCCACTGAAAGTACGGTTAGAAGATCATAGAAAAGTCGTAGTATGTGGAGAGACTGAAAAGTCGGGTATAGCTGACCATATCTGGAAGGAAAAGTGAAACCATCTACCAATATGGGATGAAGGGAAAGTTATAGACAGAAAAGAACGGTGGAGAGTAAGACGACTGAAAGAAGCAGCGCACATGCTGTGGAATAACCAATTACTAAGTAGACTTAGTATAGAATTTAATATGATATGGGAACCAGTAATTATAAACAATAGATAATATATACAAGTAATAATTAAAAACATTAATATATATATATATATTAATATATATTAATGTATACATTAGTGTATATTAATAATTAGTAATAATAGATTTAAGGCTCCTAAAATTTGTACTAGAATTGTCCACAAGGACCTGTGGTGCAGTGCTTAGAGTACTTGGAAAAATCAATTGTAAAAAGTGATATTCTTCTCAAGGTTGAAAGTTCAATCCTCAGTGTGAGCGACCGAAAAATACAATAGCGAATTACTTAGGATCTCTATCAAGTCATGGCTGATGGAACAAGAGCAATCTACCCCCGTGAAGTAAATAAAAGGTTCCACTCGAAATTTTGTCCACATCCCCAAGTTCAACAAGATACACCTTAAGAAGGTCGGAGGGTACATCGACCAAAACGTTGTGAAAATCATATTCAAGATGAGAACAGTAGTCTGATGAATCCAAATAATACTTATATTAAAGTAGTTCAATTTATATTTAAATAGTTCAATTTATATTTTAATAGTTCAATTTATATTTTAATAGTTCAATTTATATTTAAAAAAATTCAATTTAAATTAAAATAGTTCAATTCATATTTTAGTAGTTGAATTTATATTTTAATAGTTCAATTTATATTTAAAAAAATTCAATTTAAATTAAAATAGTTCAATTCATATTTTAGTAGTTGAATTTATATTTTAATAGTTCATTTTATATTTAAAAAAATTCAATTTAAATTAAAATAGTTCAACCCTTGTGAAATTACTGAATTATTCGCTATTGAAATTATCTCTACAATTAATACTTGTCACCCGACTGTTCTATTGCTATTTTTAATTTCAGATTGTAAGTTGGGAATTTTATTTTTTACAGCTTCCAAACATATTGTATTATTTTCTTCTTTTAATTCAGCCATAATTTCGCAATAATTTGTCAGATTTTATCGCCATACATTCCACTGAATTAGTCACTAGTTCGTTATACTTATTCGACATATTCGATTGAACCTTGAATATATTTTTGGAACTTAAATTTGATTGCAAAATCGTGAATTTCATAAGTAAAAAAAAGAAACAAATTACCTTTGGCAATCGTCCGAACTTGGCGTGACACCACATAAAGGTGGAGATGGAACATGAAATTGAGATTTTACTTGATTTTGCTTCTTTTTGCTGACATTTTTCTTCTTGTTTGAATCGAGTCCACTTCGTGGTTTTTCCGTTACTTTTTCAGTTACTTTTGTATTCTTTGCTTTGGAGACGGGTGTTACTCTTTCTGGTTTTTCCAGTTCTTCGATTTCAGGCTCTTTCATTTTTTCTTCAAGAATCACATTACTGAAAAGAAAAAAACGATAGAAATAATTACTTTGAAAATTAATTTTGTTTGTTGTTTGACGACATATCAACTCTTTTGAGGTTATTTTATGCTGAAGCACAATCCATTTATTAGAATTGATTCGTTCTATATATTTCTTAAAACAAAGCATATCAGAGTGGAATGATAAAATTGTCGCCATAGAAAAGACGACATGATTCCATTTCAGTTTGATGAAAACCGGTTTTCTTTTCTTGTTGCAGGCCATCTACTAGTTGGCCCGTTGTGTACAAATCCCAGGAGCGATAGGAGCCTTCCATCACATTTGAAAGTGACACAATATTCAACAAACGAGATTGGAGATGCACCACTGCTGTACAACTCATGCTATCTACTGATCCAAGTTATGACAACAGGACCATTGCCAGCACCTTCAAAATGCAAAACTGGACGGTTCAACGCTTGAAGCCACAGCTCAATGAAGTTTCCAGTCAAAGTTATGGTCTTTGGTGTGGTTTTAAATGAGGGCCACATCATGCCACCTCACATCTATAAAGTCGGCTTGAAAGTCAACACTAAAATGTACCTAGATGTACTGAAGAGTGTGGTGATTCCCTGGAGCAATCAGGTGGCTGCTGGCAGACCCTGGATGTGGCAGCAGGACTTGGTGCCAGCCCACAAGTCCAAAGAGAGCCAGGCTTGTCTTCAGAAGGAGTGCTACGATTTTGTACCCTTTTCTCACTGCCCCCCTCCCCTGACCTGAACTCACTGAACTACTTCGTTTGGTCATACATTGAGAACATCACCAACATTATCTCCCACAACACTAAAGCCAGTCTGATCACCGCCATCTGCTAAGTATTCGCCGAGCTCCTGCTGGCGCTTGTGAAAAAGACATTCTCCCAGTTCTGGATTTGTATCGAGGCAGTGATTGAGGCTGAAAGCGGCTACATTGAATAGATGTTAGCTCTACTACATAATCAAGTTACCTGAATTAATTTTTTCAATAAAAGTTTTAAAATAAAGCTGTTGACTTGTTTTTTTAGGCCAACAAATTTATTGTTCCACCCTGTATTCAATGTATACTCAACAAATACCCAGCCATCATTACTTACAGCTCTAGGTAAAGAATTGTGAAAGAAAAAATTCAATCTGATATTCTGAATCCAATATTCAACGCCATTCGATGGTGAGGACCCAATTTTGGAAGATTGGAAAGTCATTCCTCACTTACTATTACTCCAAGGTTCATTTTGACTTGCAAAAGTTTTAGCATTAGTCAAGGTCCCGTCGATGAGTTAAATAGAATCACAAGGTGTGAAACAGAATAAGAAGCAAATGCCTATTTTAAAATGTTTGAATTTCAGATATTCTAAAATTATAAAATTCATTTTGCCAAATTTAATTATTATATTGATTTTCTCTTTTTACGGTGCTTCTGCACTTTAGTGCCCGTTTTTCTGTGAGTTGTACTCGGCAACGCCCAACAAAAAATGGAAAATGCTGGATTATAATGAGCCGAGTCAAGAAAAAAATAACCGCCGTACTATAACGAGTAAACGCAAGTATAAAAAAATGAATGAAAAAAACAAAAAAACACACAAAAACAGAAACCTACCGTAAGAATTACAAATATTTTACTGTTTTATTATCTTTTTAGGCAATTATGGGGGGGGGGGGTAATTAAAGTTTTTTTTTTTAAATAAAAGTTTTGGGCAGCCAACAACTGCAGCTTTTGTAAAACAATTTTTGTTTGCAGCAAAAAGTCTCTTTATTTTTATTTTTATATATATATATATATTTTTTTTTTCTTGAGGCAACATGCGGTTTCCTGAGAATAGGCTATTTCTTTAAGGATAGTATTTTCTACCGGTTGAAGTCAAGTAGCTGAGAAAGGTTGTTAGAGAATGTAGGGGGAGGAAGTTCCTTAACCGGGTAGCTTTTTGCTATATGCTTTATGACACAAACAAAAGGATTCTTTCTGAATTTTGTCTCCACATAAATTCACTAAAATAACTGTCAAGCAGATCACAGTTGGTTCCACACTTTCTTTTATTTCGTTGTTTCGCCTTCTACCATATCCTCTTCACTTGATCAGTGGTAGCCCCAATCGTACAGTCCACAAAATGAAGGCTGTGGTTAACTGTAAGATGTTCGTAATTTTCTGATGTCTGGGACTATGAGAAGAAAATCCTCCTTCTCAGCAGGGTTGTATCCTCTGAAGAGCCAGAGCAGTTCGACGACCCTCTTGGCATTATGTTTTCGTCTATTGAAAATGGACTCATCAACTTCCACTATGTGCCTTGGGCCTTCGATCTTCTGGGGATTCTTAAAGAAATATTCTTGGCAAATATCCCTCAGGATGTTTTTCCAGTCGGTGAGTGTGATCCGACCTGATATTGTACTCTCGCCACAGGTTTTTGTGTGTTGCCATTTTGAACGCCCACAAATATATAATTCATATAATCATAGGTAGCAGGAAATGAGAGATCTCGAAAAAGGTGACATGGCGCAAGGGCGTACATTGTCTACAGTGGTGATTAGTGCACCTCTAGCCAAAACCATCATTTACGTTTCGTTTCTTCATGATGCACTTTCGCCGACATGTTTTGCATCTTCTCTCCATTGCTAGCAACCGGTTTTCCTAACAAAAAGCGAGGTCGTTTTCTGTGGTTTTAAAATTACTAGCCTGGATTTATTCATTTTCCTTGTTTTTTTTTCTTTATTTATTCTTTCTTCCAGTTTTTAACGTCTGCGTTTTGGCGTCTCTCTTCTGGCTCACTCATTATAATCCAGCGTTTTCTGATAGAAAACCAGCACTAAAGTGCAGAAGTACCCTTATCGCCCCATTAGCCTCCTCCCACTTTTCGCCAAAATATTTGAGACCATAATTAACCATGCTCTAGTCCAGCACCTTACAGATGCTAAACTTCTGACTGACAAACAATATGGATTTAGACAAGCCTGTTCCACAGCTGACATCCTCACTGTAATCTCTGAACGTATATACCATTCACTGGACAAAGCGGGGGAGGGCAGAGCAGTAGCTCTAGATATATCTAAGGCTTTTGACAGGGTATGGCACAAGGGTCTCCTCAGGAAAATTAAATCATACGGTATCACTGGTAGAATACTTAACTCCTTCTTAGATAAGAGAAAAATCCAGGTTGTCCTCGACAGTCGTACGTCTAAACAGTGTGATATAAATGCGGGAGTGCTTCAGGGGTCTATCCTTGGACCTCTATTGTTCCTAATATTTATTAATGACCTCCCCGACAAAACTGCCTATGAGATGGGTATATATGCTGATGACACTACACTCTATAACAGGCATGACAGGAAAACAAATGAACACATATCTAAAGAAATGGCAAAAACACTAGAGGATGACCTCCAATCTGTAGTGGAATGGGGACATAAATGGATGGTCACATTCAATGCTGCCAAGACTAAACTGGTTTCCTTCAATAATTACAAGAAACCTTCTCTGCCACCAATAGCAATGGCCAGTGACTCCCTGTCTGAGAGTACATCTTTCAAACTGCTTGGCCTAACGTTCACAGGAAACATGAATTGGAACAATTATATTGAAAACATTACCAGGGCCGCTGCGAAAAAGGTAGGCTCTCTCTACCGTGCTAGAAAACTGCTGACACCTGAAAGTATCCTGTACCTCTATAGGGCCACCATTCGCCCATGTATGGAGTATTGTTGTCACATTTGGGCCGGTGCATCTGCTACTAGTCTCTCGCTCCTAGACAAGGTTAAAAAAAGAGTCGCCAATCTGATAGGCCCTGAACTGGCATCTAAGCTTCAGCCTCTGTCCAATCGACGAAACGTTGCATCCCTCTGCCTGTTCTACAAGTATTTTAATGGTGAATGCTCTGACGAACTGCCGACACTTGTGCCCCCACGACGTAGACACTCTCGACAAACCCGACAGGCAGCTAAATCCCACCCGCACACAGTAGAGATCCCTAGATGTAAAAGATCTTTCTACTCCAGTAGTTTCTTCCCCAGAACCGCTAGACTCTGGAATTCCATTCCAAGTTCCTGCTTCCCCAACTGTACTTACATGCAGAATTTCAGTGCAACGTGAACCGACATCTTGCTGCCCAAATCCCAACATAGTGCCCCAGTAGTTGCTGCCCCTGATAGTAGCCCCCTACACCAAAGTGGCAATGCGCCTTGTTTGGGGTGAAAATGTAATTAAAAAAAAAAAAAAAAAAAAAAAACAAGTCACAGGAAACAACTTCACGCAATTCAAACTTCATACAGAAATCCATTATTGTTTGCTGTTCGTAACAGTGACTTCCACATCTTTTCCAAATATTCTCCCACGTTTCATAACTGATCGAATCATCTGTGTTAATATTGTTGGTGAAAGTGGACACTTCTAAGTTCATTTCGAATTATATCCTTCAAGTTTAAACACTAAATTGTTTAAGAAAGTAATAATGTGTTTATTTACTTCAAATTGTGTGGCCATATTTGTCTAAAGTAATGAAATAAGAAGCGAACGTGTGTGGCTCGGGAGTTAGTGATGACTTTCGTTTGTGATTTTGTGATGTAATTACATTTCTCTTAACAAATAAAATTGCAAACAAAACTTTGAAGATGTAGCACAAAAACAAACCTACGGATCATCAGGAGAAGATGCAATGAATGTGTAATGTTTGGAAATGTCCGCTGTAGCCGAAGCCCGTTTCTTCACTGGGTAGGGTACCACAGCAAATATTGCAGGAGGAGGGATTGGTGGACCCTTGGGACCGAGTCCCAGACCTTCTAAAACCTAAAAAGAAAAAGACAAAAAAAAAAAAAAGATTCAATAGTACAATGGCGTTGAATCATAAGATTTCTGGGAGAAAAGTGTGTTGCATTTGTTTACTAAATTGCTGCACTCATTTTATATTTATTTATATGTTGGATAGTTCTTGGATAAATATTTCATAACCGAATGCACTGTAGCGTAGAATAGAAAAATACCCGGCCCAGTATAGTTCAAAATTAATTCTCCAAACATAACAGTTTTGTACCGGTTTTATGTCCTCTTATGAATATTAAAATGAAAATACAATGATATTAAAGAGAATAATTATTCGGATTTTTAACGAAATCGATTCCATAATTCTAATTCTAGAAAATGTCTCACATTTAAAAGATCTAAAAAAAAAAATTGCAATGCATAATTGATGTCAAATGATTATAAATAAAATTCTGTGCAAATATATTTAAAATTTCAAATGCAAAGTTGGGCAAAATGATGACCCCTTACACAATCTTAAAAAACTAAAATTTAGTGAATAATTATTGATGTCTAATATTTAATATAAATCTTATTAATTATCATTAATAAGATTTATTAATGATATATTAAAATTCATTAATTATTATTAAGATTTATTAATGATATATTAAAATTTATTAATTAGTATTATTAAAATTTATTAATGATATATTAAAATATATTAATCATATATTAAAATTAATAATTATTATTATTATTTAGATTTATTAAAGATATATTAAAATTAATTATTATTATTAAGATTTATTAATGATATAGATTAAGATTTATTTACGGAGATTAACTGGTGATGCTCTACAGTTTATTGTTGATATTTAAATATTTATTGAAGATGTCTTTTAAGATTATTTGATAATTTATTAGTGCTATATAATGGTTTAATTTGTGATATGTAAAGATTTATTGGTGATATATTAAGATTTTATGTTGCTACTGAGATTGAGTAGTGATATTTAAAGAGTTATTAATGATATATTGAAATTTATTGGTAATATATTTAGATTAGTTATACATTAATATTAAATGATCATATAATAATTTATTGCTGATATATAAATATTAATTGGTTATATATTTTATTGGTGATATATTAACAATCATTTTATTAAGATTAATTGGTGATATATTTAGATTAATTTTTCATATTTTGATATTTATTGATGATATAATAAGATTTAATGGTGATATAATAAGACTCATTGGTTATATTAAGATTTATTGGTGATATGTAAAGATTTATTTATGATATTTAAAGATTTATGGATAGTATACAAACAATTTATGACATATAAATATAATTGATAGTATATAAAGATTTATTCATGATGTATAAAGAGTTATTGACGGTATATTAAAATTTGTTGATGATAAAGATTAATTGGTGCTTATTACATGTTTGCTATGAAAAATAACTAAAATGAAAAGAAAATCTGGAGATTGCCCACCAGCAAAGATGTGCCACCCAGTTTCCTCCCCATCAAGTGAAAACCAATGGGGGATTCGACTTCTACCTGAAACAAAGCTGTGTATAGTCTAGTTTTCTTATATTCCTTGTGTAAGTCAAAAGGTCAATGTTGACCGAGTCCTTACCATGGGTGTGATTCGGCCCAAAGAAATAGTTTGCCTCGAATTATTATCGAAATGAAACGAAACAGCTTTATTTGTTTTTATTTTGGTGGACCTCCAAAACCAATACATGGCGCTATCTTTGTCCCCCCCCCCCAAAAAAAACACAGTTCAAAGAATTTACTACCAAAATCTTGCGTTATTTTAACAGCATGTATTACCTAAAAATTGGCGAACAGTGAAAATATAGAATAAAATAATTAAAACCAAGTATTACAGTAATTAAAATAAAAAAAAACGAAAGAAGTTTCATTTCATTCCCTTAGAATGGGATTTTATGCTTTCGTTCTTAAATTAACTTCTGCTTCTTAATACAACTTTGAGACAAACTATTTTTAGTCGTTGAGGCAGGTAAAGACTAGGCCAAGATTACCATCAAAAGTGTTATTCACCAATTATGTTCGGCAGATAAAAAACAAACAAAGCATACATTGAGACAACAGAGAAATGACGATGAAAAGATATTTTAGATATGTATTTTTTTCTGTTTTTATTTTTAGAATAAAAGTCAGTAAAGGAAAGAAAAGAAAAATGAAAATAAAAGTCAAATAGTTTTTAGCGGAAGGATAGTATGCCAAGCAGAATTCTCAGGGATTTAATAGTTCGAATGGTCACATGCGTCATTTATTTTATTTATTTATTAATTTTTTTTTTTTGATAACGGAACAACAATTGTAAACTCCCAAATTGTAAATATTCGAAGCGACAAGAAAGCAAGTTATTCCCACCAAATAACATATATTGAAAACCCGCTTTAAAAAAAATATTTTCTGTTAAAGGGAGCATTTTTAAAAAATTCTGTATGTCTTTCTCTCTCTTTTTTATGTAAGAGAAAAAGTAGTATTACCCCCCCCCCGATAATATTTCTAGAGAGCATTTTGTGACAGGCATGCGCGAAAGCACTCAAGACGCATGTTTCAGTGTCCAAGTCATGCCTACCTACGATGAAAAAATGAGTTCTTTCAAGGGCTTACAAAAAGATGATGCCAAAGTCGTTCAAAGTTAACAGTGCCAGCTATCAAATCAAAACGTAAGCACAAGCAACTAATGAAGCATGGAGAAAACAGGAGACGAGGCTTAGGCATTATGAAACGAGGAAAGAGCTGAAAGGCTTCAATGTTGGTGACAATGTTTCAGTCCAGCTATATTAGAGAATAAAAAGAATGCAACAGTCTGAAACAAATGCTCATTGATATCATGCTTCCTTGTTCTAGTACCCACTAACTACTCTGTTCTAGTGCTCATTCTTATCAAGCTGCACTGTTCCAGTACCCAATAACATCTGATTGCCTGTTAAGGTGCTCATTGATACCAAGCTGCCCTGTTCTTGTACTCACTGTCGTCTGGTTGCTAGTTCTAGTCGTCATTGATATCAAGCTTCCTTATTCGAGTACCCAATGGTGTTTAGTTACCTGTTAAAGTACTTATTGATATCAAGCTGCCCTGTTCCAGTACATACTGAAGTCTGGCTATCTGTTTAAGTGCTCATTGATATAAAGATGCACTGTTCGAGTAACCACTGATGTTCAGTTGCCTGTGGAATTGCTCATTAATATCAAGCTGTCTGTTTCCAGTTCTTTTTTTTTATATTATTTTTTTTATAATATTATAATATTTTTTGTATAATATTATATAACGATTTAATGATGATATATAAAAATTTATTGATTATATATAAAGATTTATTGGTTATATATAAAAATTTATTGATTATATATAAAATTTTTTAAATGATATATAAAAGTTTTATTGGTGATATATAAAAAATTGTTGATGATATACTAATATTTATTGATGATATATAAAGATTTATATACGATACTTAAATTTATCTATGATTTATTTGTAATATATATTTATTGATGATATGTAAAGATTTATTCACGATATACATTATTGATGTTATATAAAGATTTATTTGTAAAATATAAAGATTTACCTCGGATATTTGTGGGAGTTTTTCCGACTTCAGAATCTGTTCCATAAATGGTTTATCACTTGTGTGGCAATCAATTAAAATGTAAGGCACTCCATACATGGAATTACACTTGGCTTCCTCGGCTTCTTCACCATCAACTCCTGTCTCATTATTTGTAAGAAGCTGAGAAGCTGCCTGATTAATGGAATATTTAAATAGACATAACAAAAAAAAATAATGATAATAATGAATATATGAAATATACATCAATAAACTTTAACTTATTATGACTAAGATCAGATACTCTATCTTCAATAATTGATGTTTGCTGTAGGTTTTACTTTCATTTGTATGACGTTGGTTTTTATAACATTGCAAAGTAGCTGAACATTCTTTTACTCGTTTAATAATATCAGACATTGGCGAATTTTCATGACATTTTCTAGCTTGCTTTAAAATATATTTTTATTAAGATAAACAATTTTGTATTCAAAATATTTGCAAAAATATTTTTGATAGAATTTTAATTTGGACCAGGTTAATTAAAACGAGCAATAATTTGAAAAGGTATGTTGTTACTTTTAATAACGACTATATATTTTTTTCTGACATCCAGAGTCTTCTTTTTTGGGAAGCTGGATTTACCCATACTAAAACTGGTCTTGTGTTTAACTCTGACCACATGAGAAGACAAGCAAATTAGGACTCAATATAATTTTTTTATAACACTTAAACTAAAATGACTATAGATAACATTAAGGACGTCTCCAGATTACTGCTAAAAACATGTTTTCATTCACCATTACCTCTCAACCTGCGTGAAGTTTCAGAGGAAAATAGCACTGCCTCCTGGAAAAATTAATCCTCATAAAATATTGTGGAGTGGCCATAATCAAAATAAACAAAACTGATTAAAAACGAAACGATTCATTTATTTATTTATTTGGATTAAAGAAGTAGATCAGGATGATTAGTTGAAGCAAGGGTGAGACAATATGGTCGCTATACATACTGGCATAGCTGTGTTGACGTTTCCCACGTGTAGTTCAGAATGTGAGTGCTCCCTGGACTAATCAAAATGCAATCAACCATAGCGTGCGCTGCATCATGATTTTGATTGTTGTTTTCTGCATTACTTTTATTAACATGTGACGTCAGAAAATTTTTGATCATTTTATTGAAAATTTGTGGGCTCATACCTTTCCCAGGAGTATTAGTGCTAAGTTGTAAATATAAACGTCATATTATCAATGTACTGTTTTCATTTTAAATCAGCATGGCTAATTTGAAAGATAAAAATAAGAATTTTTTTTTATTACAGCTCATCATATTGTAAGCAGTTGTCATAATTACCTCTCGAGCAGCTCTTTCTTTCTCTTTCTCCTTTTCTCTTTCTTTCTCTTTTTCCTTTTCAGATTCTTTGTTTTGTTTATCTCCTTTCTCATCTGACATCCGAACAAAAAACAACAACAAAAACTTTACAATCGATGATGAAAAGAACTTCCAATAGATGAATGATAATGAAGAAAAAATAATATCAGATATTTATAAACCACTGCTGAGTGGCTTATAAGTCGTGTATGGTGCTTTTATTTTTCGATATTTTGTTACTTGGATTCTTATAAATCTAATACCGAACACAGAATAGGCATATTTAAAGTTATTTTAAATTTTTAAATTAATGGCAAGCGAAATTGCTTGGTTGTACAGCATAATCACGTTGACACACCATTCCCCGTCAGATCACCGAAGTTAAGCAACGTTGAGCCTGGTCATTACTAAAATGGGTGAGCAATTTGGGAAGTCCAGGTGCTGTATGTAGGAGGACTTCGACACCTCCCTGCAAAAAGTTGCAAAAACCTAACGTTGTCATCTCCCCTAACGGTGATATACATGCGACTGGGGACCACTTGTGAATTTTATACTCCCATGAAACTTCCTCCTTTGAAGGAAGTCGGTTAAACCCTGAATAGGGTTGGTGCTGACTGCACACACACACAAATTGCTTGGTGGTCAAGTAAGTCAAGTTAACAAAATATTATCCTTTGATTCTAAAACTAGAACTCTTTATGAGAAAAAGATGCAGTGGTTACATTGCTGCTGTGGTAGAAAGATGCGTCCACTAAGTATTTAAGGTATTTACAATTCTTGGATTAAAAAATGGAGGACATAGATTATGATGAATTGTCTGTTGCCAAAAGAATTTCGACAACAAAGGAAATTTTCCGTATATGGAATGTAATTTAGTCATCAAAAGTTAGTGATTGGACTTCTTAATGGATCTGGTTTACAAACGAAGTAGCTTAGGTAATAGCGAAAATTAGAGAACGATTAAGAGTGCTCGTGTTTGATAGAAGGGCTGCTGAAGATAAAACATGATAAGGTCAAACTGTATTGTGACAAAACGGGGAAATCGCAATAATTATTGTGTAATATGTTGGTATCAAATTAAGTCAGGGCATGGATAATGCCTCTGGCCCTTTGAGTCAGGTGTCAACCGTAATTGCCTCGTATAATTTTGTCAAAATAGGGCTGAGCATTTAAGAGACAAACTGGGTCATAATTGTCTTGAGTAATCTCGTCAAAAGTGACTGAATAGTTAAGAGACAAAAAGGAGCCAAAGATTAGATTAATTAGTGTTGTTTTGAATAATCTCGCTATATGAAGTTGACCAATTAAGAGAAATAAGTTGCAGGATAGAGCACAAAGTTATGCTATTCTTTAGTCAAAGAATTTCAGAGAGAAAGTTTTAATAACAAAAAAAACTATTTGGTTAGTCGGCGTGGAAATCTGTCGAGCACAAGGAGAGAAATATCAATGATATGATTGATATGATAGGTAGAAGAATCGAGAGTTGTTGAAGAAAATAAGAAAAGAAAGCGTAAGGAGAGAAAAAAAAAGAAAACTCACACGACAGAGAAAAGTAACAAACGAATTTGATTATACAATGAACAGTATAACATATCTGCCAGGAAAACTGTCTATAAGCAGTAAACAGACTTTATGGCTAAAATAAAAATATCCCGTTTCAGTTTGGCTAATTTCCAAACGCAGTTAAAAAAAATGAACCTTGGATTTAGTTCTGCTCGAGATCAACTGATTTGTAACATATTGTAAACATTCAAAACTTCAATTTTGGATAACATGGCTGAAATATTTCGGCACTGATTCAGCGTTTTTTTTTTTTTATTCAACAAATTATTTCATCCAACGTTTTTGAATGCATTATTTTATTTCTTATATTTTAGTATCCAAATAAGAAAAGCCATTTCAATAATCGATTATCGTAGTTTAATTATTTTTTTTAATTAACTTCATAATACATATTCGTTTACTTAAAACGCTCTCAAAAGCTGTGAATTGGGTACTTTCCTAACATTACAGATTTGATATTTTTAGTAATGATTCTAATTTTGACTAAAATAAGTTTTTTTTATTATCGGAATTCAACGATTTCTTACTAGCATTCAACAAATTATTTCATCCAACGTTTTTAGAGTGTATTGTTATTATTCTTGTATTTCTATAGTTTCTTTAATAGTTTTTATACTTTTATTTTTTCATCTCTCAATAGTATAAATAGATAAATTCTAATAATGTTGATAACTCAGTATGAATTCAAACATCACGTTAAGAATGGGCCTGTGCCACACGTGGCCTACGAACTAAAATGTTTTGCTTTCTTCTGCATTTTAGTATGTCTATAATGTTTAAATGGATGTTTTTACTGTTTTTACTAGATTTCTGATTTTTATGTTTTTTTAAACCTTTTCAAATTTGTTTAAAAATTACTTTTTCTTTTTGAACCAAGAAAAAAAAACTACATTTCATTCTTTGATGAACTAATGTGTAATGTCTCTGACGATTTGTTTGGTTCATGCCATTCAGTGAAACATGTGTAAAACGCAGTAATTTAAACAATATGAATGTGAATTAAGTGTATATTCCTGCAATTTTGTCTCTTTATCCTATAGGGTTTACATGCCTACCATCTCTTTAGAAGAGAAAATATTAGCAAATAGATATAATGGCATTCACCCTATTTGCTAAAGTCAGTTAGACATAGAAAATCATAATAAAAAATAGATTAAATAGAAGTCACATAGCAGGGGAAATTGAAGAAAAGGATATAAAGGTTTAGTTCCAAATTGCACGGTAAAATCCAAAGTGACTGTCCTTTAAAGCAGTGAGGTAATGAGATCCAAACTGTATATTGTGTAATCCACATCATAGAGTAGAAATCCAAGTTGGACATATATCTGGAGTAATTCTTCTTCATGGGCCGATGAAAAGTTTTTTAAGGTCTGGTGGGAACTTTTTATTAAAAACCTTAGTATTAATGGAATTAAACGTTAGTGAGATAGAATAGGTAGAAAGGGACAGTGGAGGGGAGAGAAATTTAAAATGAAGAGATGGATGGGGGGAGATAACATATATACATATATATATATATATATATATATATATATATATATATATATATATATATATATATATATATATGTATATATATAGCAAAAAGTGACCTCTATAGACGAAGTTCAAACAAGCTCTAAAAAGCTATAAAAAGGTTGAGTAGCCGCTTTAGTAGGTCAGGTTAGGCATGGGTATAGGAAAAGGGAGGAAAAAGAAAAAGAAAAAGAAGCAGAGAAAATAAAATGAAAGAAAGTAAGAGGAAAAAGAAGCAAATGAAACTCTGCGTTTTTCAAGCTGAAATCAACCCTTAAACTAATTAACCTAATTACATCTTAAATTCTTTACTCTGTTTAAATCTATTAAATCCAGTCAACTCAAACAATTAATACATAAGGTGCTATTTTTGTTAATTTTATACTCATTGATAATATCCTTTAAATGGGTGAATTAAACTGAAGATTTAGAATAATGATAATATTTTCTCCTCTGAAGAGATGATAGGCATTGAAACCCTAAAGGATAAGGAGATAAAATTTCTAAAGTGTTCTTTGTCTTACTTAGAATAATAAAAAAATCCTTGATTTAAATAAAGGTTTTTTTAATTTCATTGAATCAATATAATTTGCTATATATATATATATATATATATATATATATATATATATATATATATATATATATATATATATATATATATATACATAAGTTAAGCATAAAACAGGATTTACAAACAAATTATTATCCAACAAGGAACACACAATGAACATTTAGAAATTCCTTATTCTGCAGAGTTTCAAAGAATGTCTTCTTCTCTTCAAAGGAAAGATATTTGCAAAATATTATAGTTAAACTATGATTATGCTGTTTAGCGCATAAAATGAAACTGCAAAATATGAGTCAAATTATATTTGCGTAAAAGTTAATGAAAAGTTTATGAAAATGCAAAAATATATATGTAAAAGGGTATTTAGATACAGTCCAGAAAAGGGTAAATAAGAATCAATGCAAAAACTTTGAGTTGTAAATCCAGGTGGGTAAAATCTGATCAGGTACAAAAACAAAATCCAAGCTATAATAGAGTTTTAATGAGGTAAGTTAGGTTTTACAGTTTAAAAAATTTTCAGTCAAACAATATTCATGGCTAAATGTCAAAGTGAGAAGCAGCATGCTTTCATAAAATAAAATGAAAAGTTTCAAATTAAGACTAAAACACGCAATATATTTAAAAAAATCAGTGTTAAGAACTAAAATGTCAAGATGACCCAGACAGTTATAAATGTTAGGAAGGGGTTAAGAAACGTTTATCTATAATGAATATAAAAACTTCATGGTTGGAAACTTATCGGGCGATATTAAAAATAATCTAAATGGCACAACCACAAAAATGGCACAACCACAAAAAATAGATAAGTCTGTTGGGATTGTAATTAGAGAATTGAAATTAAAATATTAACATTAAATTATTTAAGAAAAACGAAAATTATTATTATTTATTTTAAAAACTTTCTATATTTAAAAATATGCGAGATATATATATATATATATATATATATATACAGACATAAATATATATATATATATATATATATATATATATATATATATATATATATATATATATTTATATATATATATATATACATTTATATTAATCCAAAAATATATATATATCAATATGTATGTATGTATGTATGTATGTATGTATGTATGTATGTATGTATGTATGTATGTATATCGCTCATAATGAAAATCCAATAAACGTCCACATGTGCACATTCTTGCAAACATGAAAAATAACACAAAATTCTGTCTACAAATATAAACAAATACTCGCTGTTACACACTCAAAAACCTTTC
This sequence comes from Euprymna scolopes, assembly GCF_053919585.1. Taxonomy (NCBI): domain Eukaryota; kingdom Metazoa; phylum Mollusca; class Cephalopoda; order Sepiida; family Sepiolidae; genus Euprymna; species Euprymna scolopes. The sequence goes on along the minus strand of NC_136483.1, from coordinate 128,204,494 downwards.
GTTAAAATTTGAAAATATATTTAGAAATATGTTCTAATCTAAAACAATCGATGCAGGAGTTCAATAAAAGTACATTTTTAATATGATTTAAGAAATTGAAACTACAGGATTTAAAGATGTTGAAATTTTGTCTTGCAAATAAAGATGTTGAAATTTTGTCTTTCAAATAAAGATGAAGAAAAAAACGACACATTTCTTTATAGAATGAGCTTTCCAAAATTTTGGTAGAGTCTTACAAAAAATAAACTAAGAGAACAACAGAGGGTAGCAGTGATCGAAAGAAAAATTAAAGTAAAATGACTGTAGTGAGATAGGTACAACTAACGATTATTATTATCATTATTATTATTATTATTATTATTATTAATAATAATAATAATATTAACAAAAATTAAACTAAAATAAAGTCATGTGCACGAAAAATTAAATACAAATATAATACAACTTGCGAAAACACAAAGAAATGGTGACGCCAAAAAGGTAAACTCGTATCAACATTAAATATTGAAGGTTTTGTTACAAGTAATATATGACAAGAAAAGCTGAAAGATAATAAAAACGAAATTCTGAAATATTTAGTTTTTTCATTTTTTTTTGTTACATTCTGTTAGAATTACTTTCAAATATTTTTTCATGCAAAATACGTCGAATAAATAAGATGATTTAAAAAAAAAACAATATTTTTTTTTTTCAGAATTCTTTTCCATTTTTTAGAATTGATTTGAAAGACAATTTATTTCAATCTCACAGGAGTTTAGAGGTTATTCAAAATGGCTGGCAAAACAATGGTTTGAAGAAATGTCTATCATCAAATTTTGGTGACTATGAAGTGAAAACAATGTGAAATTCATGAAAAAATCTACAGAGATTTTGTGATTGGCTGTTTTTTTTTTGTTGTCTGTTTTCAAAAGTTGACTACTTGCATTGTCTACTTGCCTGCCATTGTTCTATCTCCTTAAAATGAACAAAATATAATTATAAGGTTTAAATTTATCAGGAAAATGTGCAAATTGCTCGGTTGTGTTTTCGATTTTCCTGACGTTTCATTTGTATTCAGATTTTATATTTTTTGTTCCAATATGTAAAACTTGACATTTTTTTGCATGAAATTCCAATTTTCACGTAATATAGATCAGTAGTATAGATTAATAAATGTGACTTTTGATCAAAGAAATAAAGCAATTTTGAGCCTGGACATACATGGGTTGTAACAAATATTGTGTTATAAATAGTGTCCTATCACGGCTTTTGTGACAGTATTTATTAGACCAATGATAGGCACTGAATCTAAATGTCTACGTTCAGGCCAAAAAGGAAGCTGCTATAAAAAATCAAAACAAAAGCATTTGTCTATTCTTTTCTCATCAACGAGACAGGCTGTTAGGATTGTTTCTACAGAGCAAATGTTAAAATCTTTAATCATACATCTCCAAAAGTAATAAAAAGGCTAACTTTTTCCACGTAGGCCTTTTTTGGCAGATGGTGGTGGGTGGTCTTCAATTTCTGACTTCTCTGATGGGCTAGGTGGTCGTCTCACTTGCAGCGATGTACGATCCCAGAAATCCAGAATTTCAATAATTTCCTTGAGTGAATTTTCAAATTGATTAAACCTGAAATAAATAAAAAAAATAACTTCAAATTGAATTTACAAATGATCAAAGAAAAATATAGAATATTTTAAAGCATTTGAGTCAAAGATAAGTTTTTGGCAAAGACACATGAAAACATTTTATGGAGGTCATTAATGCAACATGTATACATATGATGGCCACCAATTTGTTTTTGCATATGATTCATGTTTTATGCCAACCTAAGGAGTAGTATATGCGATTTTTCCTCGTTGACCAGCTTGACAAAATTGTTTGTGTGTTGATCTTTGTTGTACTTTCAGACATGCCTGTCTGAATGAAACTGCTGGAACTGAAAAAGTGTTAAAAAGGAATTCTCTAGCTATTAATGTAAAAAAAAGGAAAGCACCATCTCCTTTCCATCCTCAATCTAACCCCATCATTCTAAATAGGTGGTATAAATATGTTCTAAAATGCTTCGCTTCAAGGACGAGCTAAAAAATGAAATGAAAGCCTTGAAAAGTCAGATAATCTTTTCTTTTTCTGATTTTTTTTTAATTATCCGTAACATAATTCTTTTTTTGACTCATCTGGGTTAAATGTTGTTCACAAGGCTATATATTTATCGCTGTGTCTCCTCTTATAAATATCTGAACATTTAGAGAAGCACATTCACCACATGCCTGTGATAGCAACCATCTTTGTTTTCCTATTCTCAATGAACAAAGTTTCCTTCATCTTTTCTGTTGAAAAAGAACAGTTTCTTCTTCATGCCATAAATATTATATCGCTCCTTTTTAGACAAGGGAGATAATTTTAGACTAAGAGTTCTTATTGAAGAGTAGATAATTGTAAACAAGATTTTATTTACGAGCTATAATTTAGACTGGATACTTTTATTCAAAGAAGATACAGCGTTTTAGCTAGGAGCAAAGTGTAGTATCTGTTCCGATACTGCAATTCATATTCTGTACTTGGTCAATAAAAGACAAATCGCTTTAGACTAATGCAATTTTTATTGCTGTCTCAATCCAGTTTCCTTTCTTGAAGAGCTAGATTTTCCTCAGATTAAAAACTGACTTTGCTCTCGTAGAGAGACAAGTAAGTAGACTGAGTAGTTCTTATTTAATGGAGATCTATACATTTCTTATTCAAGCAAGGTAATCTTCTAGAAGGAATGCAATTTATATTATTATATTACTCATAAAATATTGGAGATAATTTACCTTTGCATCAAATTAAAATCGTTTTTTTGGTTTTCTTTGAGGATCTCTTCTGGATCTTTTCCTTTTTCCTTGGCAATTGCATTGACGATTCGCTTTTGTTCTTTGAATGACTTTTTCCTTCTATAAAAAATATTGAACACATTTTATGCAATTTACACAAACTAAATTGTTGGACTAATAAAACATTCTTATAAAATATTAATCATTGAAAATCGCCTACACTACTACTATGCTATTACAGCAAGTAAATATTATACTTTTCAATACAGAAAAAAACTAAGCCAGGTTTACAAAATAATAGGCTTATAAAATAATTATAAAGCAGGAAAAACTGAAAGAGGTCACAAAATAATAGGCTTATAAAATAATTATAAAGCAGAAAAAACTAAAGTAGGCTCACAAAATAATAGGCTTATAAAATAATTACAAAGCAGAAAAAACTAAAAAGAGGCTCACAAAATAATAGGCTTATAAAATAATTACAAAGCAGAAAAAACTAAAAGAGGCTCACAAAATAAAAGGCTTATTAAATAATTACAAAGCAGAAAAAACTAAAAGAGGCTCACAAAATAATAGGCTTATAAAATAATTACAAAGCAGAAAAAACTAAAAGAGGCTCACAAAATTAAAGGCTTATAAAATAATTACAAATCAGAAAAACCCCAAAATAGGCTCACAAAATAATAGGGTTATGAAATAATTATAAAGCAGAAACAACTAAAGGAGGCTCACAAAATAATAGGTTATACAATAATTATAAAGCAGAAAAAACTAAAGTAGGCTCACAAAATAATAGGCTTATAAAATAATTACAAAGCAGAAAAAATTAAAAGAGGCTCACAAAATAATAGGCTTATAAAATAATTACAAAGCAGAAAAAACTAAAAAGGGCTTACAAAATATTAGGCCTATACAATAATTACAAAGCAGAAAAAATTAAAAGACGCGCACTAAATAATAGGCTTATAAAATAATTACAAAGCAGAAAAAACTAAAAGAGGCTCACAAAATAATAGGTTTATAAAATAATTACAAAGCAGAAAGAAAAAGAAGCTCACAAAATAATAGGCTTATAAAATAATTACAAAGCAGAAAAAACTAAAAGAGGCTTACAAAATAATAGGCCTATAAAATAATTACAAAGCAGAAAAAATTAAAAGACGCGCACTAAATAATAGGCTTATAAAATAATTACAAAGCAGAAAAAACTAAAAGAGGCTCACAAAATAATAGGCTTATAAAATAATTACAAAGCAGAAAAAATTAAAAGAGGCTCACAAAATAATAGGCTTATAAAATAATTACAAAGCAGAAAAACCCCAAAAGAGGCTCACAAAATAATAGGGTTATGAAATAATTATAAAGCAGAAAAAACTAAAGGAGGCTCACAAAATAATAGGTTTATAAAATAATTATAAAGCAGAAAAAACTAAAGTAGGCTCACAAAATAATAGGTTTATAAAATAATTAGAAAGAAGAAAAAGCTAAAAGAGGCTCACAAAATAATAGGGTTATGAAATAATTATAAAGCAGAAAAAACTCAAGGAGGCTCACAAAATAATAGGCTTATACAATAATTATAAAGCAGAAAAAACTAAAGTAGGCTCACAAAATAATAGGCTTATAAAATAATTAGAAAGAAGAAAAACCCAAAAGAGGCTCACAAAATAATAGGGTTATGAAATAATTATAAAGCAGAAACAACTCAAGGAGGCTCACAAAATAATAGGCTTATACAATAATTATATAGCAGAAAAAACTAAAGTAGGCTCACAAAATAATAGGTTTATAAAATAATTACAAAGCAGAAAAAACTAAAAGGGGCTCACAAAATAATAGGTTTATAAAATAATTACAAAGCAGAAAAAACTAAAAGAGGCTCACAAAATAATAGGTTTATAAAATAATTAGAAAGAAGAAAAAGCTAAAAGAGGTAACAAAATAATAGGCTTATAAAATAATTATAAAGCAGAAAAAACTAAAGTAGGCTCACAAAATAACAGGCTTATAAAATAATTACAAAGCAGAAAAAACTAAAAGAGGCTCACAAAATAATAGGCTTATAAAATAATTATAAAGCAGGAAAAACTAAAAGAGGTCACAAAATAATAGGTTTATAAAATAATTACAAAGCAGAAAAAACTAAAAGCGGCTCACAAAATATTAGGCTTATAAAATAATTATAAAGCAGAAAAAACTAAAAGAGGTCACAAAATAATAGGCTTATAAAATAATTACAACGCAGAAAAAACTAAAAGAGGCTCACAAAATAATAGGCTTATAAAATAATTACAAAGCAGAAAAAACTAAAAGAGGCTTACAAAATAAAAGGCTTATAAAACAATTACAAAGCAGAAAAAACCCAAAGGGGCTCACAAAATAATAGGGTTATGAAATGATTATAAAGCAGAAACAACTAAAGGAGGCTCACAAAATAATAGGCTTATACAATAATTATAAAGCAGAAAAAACTGAAGTAGGCTCACAAAATAATAGGCTTATAAAATAATTACAAAGCAGAAAAAACTAAAAGAGGCTCAAAAAATAATCGGTTTATAAAATAATTACAAAGCAGAAAAAACTAAAAGAGGCTTACAAAATAATAGGCCTATAAAATAATTACAAAGCAGAAAAAATTAAAAGACGCGCACTAAATAATAGGTTTATAAAATAATTACAAAGCAGAAAAAACTAAAAGAGGCTCACAAAATAATAGGCTTATAAAATAATTACAAAGCAGAAAAAATTAAAAGAGGCTCACAAAATAATAGGTTTATAAAATAATATCAAAGCAGAAAAAATTAAAAGAGGCTCACTAAATAATAGGCTTATAAAATAATTACAAAGCAGAAAAAACTAAAAGAGGTCACAAAATAATAGGCTTATAAAATAATTACAAAGCAGAAAAAATTAAGAGGCTCACTAAATAATAGACTTATAAAATAATTACAAAGCAGAAAAAATTAAAAGAGGCTCACTAAATAATAGGCTTATAAAATAATTACAAAGCAGAAAAAAAAGAGGCTCACAAAATAATAGGCTTATAAAATAATTACAAAGCAGAAAAAACCCAAAAGAAGCATACAAAATAATAGGCTTATAAAATAATTACAAAGCAGAAAAAACTAAAGAGGCTCTTAAAATAATAGGCGCGCATATTTCATTGAAGAGGATCGCCTAGTTTACCGAACGTTTTCGGTCTCGATTGACCATCGTCAGTGTTGTTCCTCCTGTGCATCCTACTTATTGATTGATTTGTTCTCTGTCGTTTTACTGTTTTTATTACTAATTTACTATGTGTAGTTTCGCCTAATTTGAATTTTTTTTTTTTAGGCTTATACAATAATTAAAAGCAGAAAAAACTAAAGGAGGCTCACTAAATAATAGGCTTATAAAATAATTACAAAGCAGAAAAAAATTAAAAGAGGCTCACAAAATAATAGGCTTATAAAATAATTGAAAGTAGAAAAAACTAAAAGAGGCTCACAAAATAATAGGCTTATAAAATAATTATAAAGCTAAGAAAAACTAAAAGAGGCTCACAAAATAATAGGCTTATAAAATAATTATAAAACAGAAAAAAATTAAAAGAGGCTCACAAAATAATAGGCTTATAAAATAATTACAAAGCAGAAAAAAACTAAAAGAGGCTCCCAAAATAATTGGCTTATAAAATAATTATAAAGCAGAAAAAAATTAAAAGAGGCTCACAAAATAATAGGCTTATAAAATAATTATAAAGCAGAAAAAACTAAAAGAGGTCACAAAATAATAGGCTTATAAAATAATTACAACGCAGAAAAAACTAAAAGAGGCTCACAAAATAATAGGCTTATAAAATAATTACAAAGCAGAAAAAACTAAAAGAGGCTTACAAAATAAAAGGCTTATAAAACAATTACAAAGCAGAAAAAACCCAAAGGGGCTCACAAAATAATAGGGTTATGAAATGATTATAAAGCAGAAACAACTAAAGGAGGCTCACAAAATAATAGGCTTATACAATAATTATAAAGCAGAAAAAACTGAAGTAGGCTCACAAAATAATAGGCTTATAAAATAATTACAAAGCAGAAAAAACTAAAAGAGGCTCAAAAAATAATCGGTTTATAAAATAATTACAAAGCAGAAAAAACTAAAAGAGGCTTACAAAATAATAGGCCTATAAAATAATTACAAAGCAGAAAAAATTAAAAGACGCGCACTAAATAATAGGTTTATAAAATAATTACAAAGCAGAAAAAACTAAAAGAGGCTCACAAAATAATAGGCTTATAAAATAATTACAAAGCAGAAAAAATTAAAAGAGGCTCACAAAATAATAGGTTTATAAAATAATATCAAAGCAGAAAAAATTAAAAGAGGCTCACTAAATAATAGGCTTATAAAATAATTACAAAGCAGAAAAAACTAAAAGAGGTCACAAAATAATAGGCTTATAAAATAATTACAAAGCAGAAAAAATTAAGAGGCTCACTAAATAATAGACTTATAAAATAATTACAAAGCAGAAAAAATTAAAAGAGGCTCACTAAATAATAGGCTTATAAAATAATTACAAAGCAGAAAAAAAAGAGGCTCACAAAATAATAGGCTTATAAAATAATTACAAAGCAGAAAAAACCCAAAAGAAGCATACAAAATAATAGGCTTATAAAATAATTACAAAGCAGAAAAAACTAAAGAGGCTCTTAAAATAATAGGCGCGCATATTTCATTGAAGAGGATCGCCTAGTTTACCGAACGTTTTCGGTCTCGATTGACCATCGTCAGTGTTGTTCCTCCTGTGCATCCTACTTATTGATTGATTTGTTCTCTGTCGTTTTACTGTTTTTATTACTAATTTACTATGTGTAGTTTCGCCTAATTTGAATTTTTTTTTTTTAGGCTTATACAATAATTAAAAGCAGAAAAAACTAAAGGAGGCTCACTAAATAATAGGCTTATAAAATAATTACAAAGCAGAAAAAAATTAAAAGAGGCTCACAAAATAATAGGCTTATAAAATAATTGAAAGTAGAAAAAACTAAAAGAGGCTCACAAAATAATAGGCTTATAAAATAATTATAAAGCTAAGAAAAACTAAAAGAGGCTCACAAAATAATAGGCTTATAAAATAATTATAAAACAGAAAAAAATTAAAAGAGGCTCACAAAATAATAGGCTTATAAAATAATTACAAAGCAGAAAAAAACTAAAAGAGGCTCCCAAAATAATTGGCTTATAAAATAATTATAAAGCAGAAAAAAATTAAAAGAGGCTCACAAAATAATAGGATTATAAAATAATTACAAAGCAGAAAAAAACCAAACGAGGCTCACAAAATAATAGGTTTATAAAATAAAACTAAAAGAGGCTCACAAAATAAAAGGCTTATAAAATAATTACAAAGCAGAAAAAACCCAAAAGAGGCTCACAAAATAATAGATTTATAAAATAAAACTAAAAGAGGCTCACAAAATAATAGGCTTATAAAATAATTACAAAGCAGAAAAAAACTAAAAGAGGCTCCCAAAATAATTGGCTTATAAAATAATTATAAAGCAGAAAAAAATTAAAAGAGGCTCACAAAATAATAGGATTATAAAATAATTACAAAGCAGAAAAAAACCAAACGAGGCTCACAAAATAATAGGTTTATAAAATAAAACTAAAAGAGGCTCACAAAATAAAAGGCTTATAAAATAATTACAAAGCAAAAAAAAACCCAAAAGAGGCTTACAAAATATTTAAACCAATAGAAATTCTCATATTCTCCACAAAACGAAAGAAAACTAATTAAAATGTATATATTTCTCTAAAATTCCTAAAATAAAAATGTAATAGTGTTTGAAAAGGCATTGCAGTAAATATTGTTAATATGTATCGAATAAGAGATTTACAACTTGTGGGATGAAAACCCAAACAAAGTTTCATCTTTTTTCTGTTCTTTTGTGAGAGAAAAACAGGTATGTATGTCACAATTCAGCCTTTGGGCGTGGAGAGCCTCTTTATATTGGACGAGAGATTTTGAACACAATGCATAGCACACTGCTTATTAAATGGTGCCAGTCGAATGAACACTCATCCATTCTCTCACTAAATACATTTTACTAAACGAGCGTATGTACACATAACTTCATGGATACACTTTCATTAACAAAAAAGGCATTACATATACCTACTTTAATAACACCGTTGTAAACCCACAAGACAACATTTGAAATAAACACATAAATTATTTCACTAACAAAACAAAAGCATGCTAATATGCCTATTCATGTACACACATGTAAACGCCAGTCGGTGTCAGTCAAAATAAACATATTCTTACAGACAAATATTTTCCTTCCTCGAACTCTTTGAAATTTCATTCTTGATGAACTCTTATTTAACATTGTCTTGAGTTGTAACCAGAAATATTTATTTTGTCTTTCTTTTAACTATGTTCCCTTTAATAGTAAGTGCTACATAAAATATCTTTGGACAAATCAATAACCTCCAAAAGTACGTAAGTCTAGGAGTTGATTCATGCGAACAACTAGGGTGAATTAAGTGAGAATTTGATAACTTCAGGACATCACAAGCCACAAAAAATTTGAATTTCGTTAATTGTCGTCTTTTTTTTTTCAATGTCAAATGCTGAATTTCTTTTATGCATTTTTTTTGTACTCAATTCTAACAAAGTCATGCCCCTAAAAACTAAAAAGCAGACGTGAATAACATTTTTAAGCGATCAATTTATGAAAATAAAAAAGTATTTTTAAAAATCCTTTTTAGATCAATTTCATTATTTGGTGGGTTTGTATTGCAAATCAAAAATTGAATTAACCAGTATAATATTTAATTTCTATAGTAATACAAGTTAAATTTATGTGTAAGTTATTTTTTTTATTCATTTGGATGAATTTTTTACTGGGAGGAAAACCTTTGAAGGTAGAGTAGAAACCCTTTTTTTCAGGGTAGTATAAACAAGTATTTCTCTGTAATGATTGATGAACTTTTCAGCAAATGACATTTTCTCTATAATAATATAATATCGATTGCTCCCTCCCGCCATCAGCCATAATAACCAAACCGTCAATGATATTTATGATTCTCCAATACAATTAGACTAAGCCTTCATACGTGTTTAAAAAATTATGTATTCATGTTTTCTTCAGTTAACATTTATTACATTTTATCAGGAATAGCTGACTCTCCGAAATAAACTTCTTTCTTTACTCACTACTATTAACCTACTATCACCACCACCAGATTCAATGTGTGTTACTATTTCATTAAATAAAAAAAATAACAAAAAACATTTATTCAAGAACTCTTAATGACTGCTTCACAGTCATTTTTTTATGAAAAACAACACATGTTCACTAAGTGTTCAGACGTCTGCATTGGTAAACTTCTTCAATTAGTTTTTCATTACTTCTTTCCTCCTAGAATTGATACTTTGATACTTATGTTTTTCATTAAATCAATAGTTCATCTTTTCACCATACAATTCCAGGATATCATATGATGGAATAAAGGAATATCGAATTGAATATCACCTATACAGCCCATTAATCGTATTGAGTACAACAAAATATTCCAATATCCATTTATTCTTTAAGCATTTTTCACAATTATTTCTTTGCAAATTACCTCATTTGAAAAGAATTTCCCTTTTCTGATCAGAAAAAAAAAACAGACGACAAATATTTTTATTAATGTAAATCACAGTTTGTTTACTAAACCTTAATACTTATGTTATAGATTGGCTAAGCAGAAGCAGTAAGTTATCTGTTTATCTGTGTATCTATGTATCTGTTTATCTATCTATCTATCTATCTATCTATCTATCTATCTATCTATCTATCCATCCATTTATCTATTTATATATATATCTACCTTTCTATCTATCTGTCTATATAATTATTTATCTAGCTAGAGTTGTGTGGACAAGAGATGTGAAACCATGTTTTGACAGATTATCAAAACATGTCAAACTTGGTGACCGGTTAAGTTTACACCGGACGGTATCCGAAAAGTTGACATGTCGCATGTTACGTGTTTCAGTCTGCGCAAGCATCATTTGCAGTTGGGTTTGAGAAATCAAAAAAGACAGATGGGCTGGAAATGAGTTTTCTCATAAGGGGGAATAAGTCTCAGAATGGAGGCATAGAAGCCCCTCACCACACCCCGAAGTCAGAGATCGTTGATCACTCCTCTGCTATGACAAAGACCTTGGAGTGAATAGAATATATAAAACACATATCGTCTTGATCTCTCTTGTTAAGTGTCTCCCTTAAAGCAGGTCTGTTGACATTGAAGAAACTCCCAGAAGAAACAATAGCAAAACAGGTATGTCATTATGTCATTATATGTAATTGTCAATATGCACGCATCAACACCACCAGATGAGATGAATCACTGGCCGTAAAATAGACATTTAGAACAAGGACAACAGTCTGTTATACAACGTACATACAGACATACATATGGTCCGTCTATGATAAGAAACAACAGACATTAGAAGTGCCACATATACATATTCAGACACAGCACGATTCAAATTACATCATTAATGGGCTGTATAGGTGATATTCAATTCGATATTCCTTTATTCCATCATATGATATCCTGGAATTGTATGGTGAAAAGATGAACTATTGATTTAATGAAAAATCACCGTACATTATTTAGTACCAGTATATACACGGACATATAAACACCACTACACACCACTATACAACATTTATTGCAATTTTTTCCGGTCATTTTCTGTTAATCCTGACATTTGGCTTAAAACAGTCGGGGACAAGAGAAATAAGAGTAAATACTTTCTATTCAGTTTTAAAATCTTTCCACTAGAATTTTTGTAGCATCCTCTGCACTCTCATTTCTTCAACATATCAGTCATATCAACAGTTCTTTAAAATATGTCAGTATTTACATGTGAAATCATGCATACCTGGAATGTTTTCTTACTAAAAGAAATCAAATAGTCAGATAGAACCCATGAAATCGATTAGAATTTTAAAAATATGACAAGGTTAGACAAACTGAAAGGCCAAACAGAATAAAAATTGATTTGTTAGATGTAATGTTACATTGGTTTAACTTTGAGAATATAACTGACCCTTTTTTATATATTAGATAAAGAATATAAGTTTTTAAATGTTATACTACTAGAATTATGGATCTTATGTGTCAAAATTCTAGTATATATTAAATATGAAATTGCTTTAATCCTAATACGTAGTTAAAACAAAATAAATTGTTTGGGACTATTAAAATAATCTCAAATGCTATGGATAACGTTTACCCATTCATTTATTTATTTTTATTATCACATATGCGTGAATTTATTAATTTTGAAACATGACATAAATCATAAATCTATGACCTCACGCCAAACTTATAATTATTTATATTTTGCTAAAGTAATGTTTTAAGCTCTATTTATAAGAAAGTTCAAATGCCAGAGTTAAGATCTCAATGTTTTCGTTTCAATTTCCGATCATGGCATCCATTTTAATTTTTTGGGAATTGATTATGAACTTTCGATGCAATATTTTCCATTTCTAAAAGTAATTAAGATCTCTAATATTTCGAAATGAGATAAATTCTTCATGTATTTATTATGTTTAAAAAAATGTGATTGACAGCAAAATTACAGCAGACAGACATACTAAATTATAACAGAAAGACATACAAAATTACAGCAGACAGACATACAAAATCTCTAATTATATAAGATAGTGATTATCAAAAGACGGAAATTAATGTGGCCCATATTTATATGCACGAATATTGACATTGTTTTTATTACATATAGTTACTCTTAAAATGATTCTATATCATTTTTTCTGTCAACATTTCAAATAAGAATAAAAAATAATACTAAGTTGGTCTCCAGATTGTTGCTGAAACTATCCCTCCCCTCTATAAGCTTGGGTTCCCCTATAACAGGAGGAGAATTCGGGAATAAATAGCAATACTAATTAGTTGAATTTTTTTTATTGTTTTGATAAGATACTTACTTCATATCATGATCGAGCGTGTCACTTCGGTCAGTTATCTGTGATTCTGAACGTTCATTAAAACTGGCGCGAGGTTCTAATTCAAATTTGTTTGTAACCGATTTCATCATTTTATCAGGGTATGAAGGGGGAACTTTTGACTGTAGATTATTTTTCTTTGTCTCTTTCTCATATGAACCTGTATGCTGGAGTGGAACAATTTGACTTCTCCTACTTTTTTTCTTTGTCAGCCTATAGAGACATAAATGCAAACATACAATCAGGAGCAAGTGACAGCAAATCAACAATTGAATTCTATCAAATTAAAGAGCAAAAGAAAAAGATAGCCAAACGACTTTACATTCTTTGTTTTACAAAATATGAAAGAAAACGAAACAATTGAAACAATTAGATTTGCTGGTGAGATTTTATCCAAATCAAAGTGTCAGCAATTAGTGCTGGAGAAACTAAAGCTTGTATAGCAGTTCGCTGAGAAATCAACGCATGCAGCAAAAGGTCAATTATTTTGATGAGTTAAGTTCTTCACTACAAGTTTTTAAGACCAAAATAAAATAATTTATGTAAACTCCCAAACGACTCATATGCTGAGATAATTTACAATTGATTTTTCACCAGACAGATGGGATGAAGCAGTGAGAAAATGAAGCTAAAAACATCCAGCAAATAAAATTCCTGCATACATATTCACATGTTTATGTTCATGTTAGAGAAAAAAAAAAGAAGACATTCATCATGCAATGGGGAGTCGAAGATTTAATAATATTTACATTTACTTTGCGACTTATACACCATACTGCCGAGGTAATTGAAGCTGCCGAATATATCGTTGACAGTCTTCGTGCATTATGCTTTGCTTTAGTTTTTGTGCAAGATTCGAAAGCCGCACAAATGAACACGCAACTTGATCTAATTTAAAAAATAGTTTCATGTGAAGTGATATACGAGAATCAGAAAATTATCAACTTGCAAGTGAATTCATTATTTCATCATTTGCATTGTCCATGTAAACTTGCACACTTAAATGTTGTAAATTAAATGTTGTAAATTAAATGTGCCAACCAATAGTTACAGACTGCAATTCTTTATAAAATTAAACAAAATTAAGCACCAACAGTTTGTGTCGACTTGAATATCGTGATTATTGCTCATTACAATTGTTAGGTTGTTTTCCATCGCTATTGTTTGCTGATTGTGTGATGCTTGATTGACATTCATAATCATAGAAATTCATTATGCTTTATGTGGTCAAACTGGATGGTTTAATACATAAGGTACCTTCACTAAGTTTCCAGACATTTTTATACAGGTATTTAAAATTGTCATATTGAAAATTCAGTATGTTATTGCTATATATCTTATGAAATGACTGACCAATTTTTATGATTTTAAATTCAAATGAACAGTTACAACAGAAATTGAAATACACTCTACTAAAGCCTGATTGTCACAGCTATTGAATTTCAAAAATGCAATCTGGACGTGAGTGCACTTTAGAAGAACAATATGCAATAAAATTGTTTTAAATGTGGAAAACATGCCACAGAAATGTATGGAATGTTTCAGACTGCTTTTGGACCATTTTGCATGAATCGAGCATCAGTTTTTGAGTGGCATAAGAGATTCAAGGAAGGCAGGGAGTCTGTGAGGGATGATGACAGGTGTTGGAGAAATAAGGAAGTCAGAACACCAGAGTTGATTGATCAATTAAAGAATTTTATGGATAAGGACCGTCATATATCTATAGAGGCAATGTGTACAATTTGATGTGAATATGGGAATTGTACACATGATTGTGAGGAGCTGAAACTGTTTAGTTCTCTTACACTGGAAGAACTTAGACACCAGGGTCGGAAAGTGGGATTGAGAAGTCAGCACCCCCAAAGGAGACACTCTGATCTGCAAAAAGTGCCTCAGCAACCCTGTCGGCATTCCCCGGAAGGCACCTCAGGCGATTAGCAACAAATTAACCACTTCTCAAAGAGAGAAGGCAAGGCCTGAGGGGATGGACCTCCTAGAACTGCACAGAACTATACTCTAACTGCAAAATCAACAGGGACCGAGTCATTACAGGAATGGTCTAATCTGTTGATTTTGGGGGGCCAGGATAAAAATCCCTAGCTGAGGAAGATTTGTGTGAAGTTTGTCTCATGCGTGCTCAGAAAAGATCAAAAAGATGTCATGGCAGCATGGAGATGGTCGAACTGATCACTTCAGATTGCTATAGTCCAGACCTTGTTCCCTGTAACTTTTTGTTATTACTTAAACTTTTTGTTATTACTTAAACTTTTTGTTATTACTTAAACTCAAGGAAAACCTTAGAGGTTGTTGTTTTAAGACAACTGAAGAGATGAAAGAGGCTGTGACAAGGATCACTGACATGCTTATGCAAGAGAACTTCCACGGGGTCTTCCAGAAGTTGTTGGTACAACAAGTTCATTGCAGCCAGAAGAGATTACTTCGAAGAGGACAAGAGTTTCATGTGTGTACTATTAATAAAAGTGCCCATACGAAAAAAAGTTTTGAAACTTATTGAAGGCACCTTGTATATCATGTATTGTTGCAAGAATTTGATATTGCTGATGAAACAAAAACCTTGTATATCATGTATTGTTGCAAGAATTTGATATTGCTGATGAAACAAAAACAGGATACTTTTGACTAAAAAGAATTCAATCTATTAAAATACTAGCAAGAGATCCGACGTTGTTCAAGGTTGAATGATGATCAACGAATGTTGCACGCTAAGAATACTTTCATTATTATCAACATCAGTGAAATCGCCCATTTTTCAATCAAATCGATTGTCTGCTTTAGTTGGGGAGCCACCACAGTGCACCAAGAGGAAGCTTCACAGGGGCTTAGTCCAAAATACATTGTAGTCTATGTTGCATGGTAAAGAACCTACCGTTGATTTTATAAAATTGTTTTCATATAATGGATAAATTAAAGTTTAAAACCTAAGAACACTCTCAGACACAAAGTATATTTGTGTAAAATGTAAAAAAAATGGGATTAGCCGTTTTGGAGTCAATAGTGAACGAGCTCATGCACACAGACACACACATAGACAAAGTGTCTTTTATATAGAACAGCATGCAATGTGTTCTTCTGACTGAAGCTCATCAATCTGTCTGGCAAGAGTAGTGACTGCATACTCATAGGAGTTAAGATGTCAACTGCTTGTTGCTTGAGTGAGATATGCATTGTTAATCTTGTTTGATGCCGACAGTTATATTTTTAGTTTAACAGAATGTTGCAACATTTTGGATTCATAATGGGGTATGATCCTACACAGTCGGGCGATTCTATTTATAAATGATGCTGCTAGGAACTGACGAATCGAATTAATTCACGTTCTGCTACCAACCAATCAGAAACCAGAATTGCTCCATAAATATTAAACCTTTTCTGTAGCAATTTGGCATGTTTTTTCCGTCTCAACACGGTAAGAATCTTTTGCTCTGTGGAATTGTCTACTGCAAACCAGTCACCTCTCAAGACTTGTTTAGAACAACGAACCACCGGAAACTGTTCTGTCTACTGCAAATCAGTCACCTCTCAAGACTTGTTTAGGACAACGAACCACCAGAAACTGTTCTATCTACTACAAACCAGTCACCTCTCAAGACTTGTTTAGAACAACAAACCATCGGAAGCTGTTCTGAAACTAAACATGGCTTACACTTCTAGACAGAATTTGAACGAATAAATCAGATCACGATTAACTAATTTTTATATTGCTCCCTTTTTTATATTGCTCCATTTTTTTATGTTGCTCCATTTTTTATGTTGCTCCATTTTTTTATGTTGCTCCCTTTTTTTCTCACTCATTGGAATAATAAAATGTCAAATAATTTTTTTATAAAAAGAAAAAAAATGCTTTCTCTTACTTTTCCTCATCGTGACGTCGATTTTCAGCCACTTCTAATTTCTCTTTACGGTCTTTTTCCACTCGTTCTTTACGCTCTCTGAAAATGAAAATAACGTGAAATATTTAGAAAACAGATCTTTTAAGTTTTCAAAATCATTCACATAGAGTTTCTGGAGAGTTAGTTCCTATTCAAAGTGAAAACATTTAATAAATGTGGAATCACAGAGTTTATTAACAGGTGTGAAGAAATCATAGCAAAGAATGGAAACTGTATTTAATGATGAAATAAATCTTGTGTTCATTGTTTTTCAACGCAAACACAACTTTTATTATAACGTGACTGTTACGTAATCTGCAACACTTACTTTTTCATTCGTTCCATTTTGATGACCATCAAACGTTTGTCAACTTTAGCTCTTTGAGACTCATACATGGAATCGTATTCCTCTTCAGACATTTCTTCGATCCATTTCAGTTCTTTCTCATCCTGTTCACGTTTATTCTTGTCTGCAAGTAAAACTAAAATCTGCCAACTGAAAATGACAATATCAACAGTTTTCAAAATACAAAAATCATTATGAAATTTTGGACAAAACTTCATTTTGATAGATATACAGGATTTCTAACATCGAAAGGATCATTGAGATGAGTATCAACATTCTAACAAGCAACTGAATGAATGAGGAATTGTCGGCTTATTCTGCTCCCAGTCCTCACCTCCATGCTACCCTTTTTTTTTTTTATTTCTACCTCAAACGAAGATTACACGAAAATATTATTGAAAAATGAAAACCACCATTTGAGCAGTCATAAAATTTTACTCAGTAAAAATTTATTTTAATTTCAACCCACAAATACAATAAAGATTCTAGAACTGGAAAGTTCAATTCATCTAATCATATCAGACGAACACCAACTGCCAAGCGAGAATTTTAATCTCTCATAAGCTTACTGGACAGATACACACAATTTTGCTTATTAGCACACCTGGCATTATTCAATGTGAAGGTAAACCTCACAAGTCTTTCATAAAAAAGAAATATTTTTGCATGGTAACTATTTACATATGTTTAAATTAACTATTTCTTCCTTGTCATACTTTACTTTCTAATTCCCATTTAACCGGAGTCCTGGATATGACCTTAAACTATATCCGATATGGTGAGGCCCCAGCTTGCAGGCTTTGGGGAGTGTGGAGCCACTCTTTAATTGTCATTGCTCCCAGGTCCACTCTGACCCGGAGTGGTAGTACCTGTTAGAGTCCCAACTATGGGTTTAATAGAAACTGATTTGAAAAAACCGAAGATATTCTATTAAAAAGGTTTTTCTTCAAAATCACTTGATTTGGCATTAAATAACCTGAAAAGGGTTGATATGCCATAAAACAAAAACAACCAACCAACCAACCAATCATTTAACCGGTTGCTTATATAAGACACTACAACTAATTGGAATGCTGTAATTTTTTAAGACATAAGAAACCTTTTGATTTTTTAAATTTCTAGCCTGGGTTCCTGGCGTTTCCTGAGTGTTTGGAGGTGTGTGTTAAGCAAAAAAATTTTAAAAGTGGTAGTAGGCAGGCAGGATCGAACCCACCCCGCGAGGGATGAAAAGAACGTGAAAAAAAAAAAACAAACCGTGACGTCTTTGCCGTTGCATCCATTGCCAAACTGGAAGTGGCGAAAGTTTAAATTAAGGCGAAAAGAGGGGATGACTTTCGAAAATATCGGCGAAAAAAAACGACCCCTTCCTGTAGAAAAGTGCCCAGTTGAGAGTGAAGAAATTAATGATTTTAGCCAATTTTCTGATATTTATTGTCTGAAGGGTCGAGCTTCAAAACGTTACCGATCTCGTAAAAATCCGTCACCTTTGTCGAAAGTTTTAGGCAGACATACAAGAATACATAGCTAGATAGATAGATAGATACATACATAAACTTAAACAAACATGTGAGATTTATATTATACACTAACCTGGGTGCCCGGTGTTGCCTGGGTGTTTGAAGGTGTTTGTTGAGCAAAAAAAAAAAAAAGTGGTATTAGGCAAACCCAAACCGCAAAGGAGAAAATAAACCTAAAAAAAAAGTGACGTCTTTGCTGTTGCGTCCATCGCCAAAGCGGAAGTGGCGAAGTTTTAAATTAAGGCTAGTCAATCGAAAAGGGGGGATGACTTTTGAAAATATTGGCAAAAAAGCGATCCCTCCCTGTAGAAAAGTGCCTAGTTAAGGGTGAAGGAATTAATGTTTTTAGCCAATTTTTCGATATTTGTCATCCGAAGGGTCGCGTTTCAAAACGATACCGATCTCGTGAAAATCCGTTGCCTCAGTTGAAAATATTAGGCAGACATACATACATATATGCATACATTTAAACAGACAGGTGAGATTTATATTATAGACTAGCGGAGGTACCCGGCGTTGCCTGGGTTTTTGAGGTGTGTGTGGTTTTAAATAAAAAAGAAACCGAGGGGGGGGGGTCGAACCCGAAGCCCTGAGGCGAAGTTTGAAAATAAAATCGGCCAGCGAGAATGAGTTAGCGAAAGATGTTTGATTTTATTTAAGTAAGAACGAAATTGACAGGTGCGCGCCCGGAAGTTGTCGAGCGTTACAACAATGATGAAGACGACGACAACGACGTAGGTTTGTTTGTTATAAGCGAAGTAAAAAAAGAAAACAACGTTAACACTTAAGCGGGGAAAAAACACAAAAAAAACTAACGTAAGGCAAACAAACGATGAAAACAGAACAACAAACACGTGAAAAATGGCTTAAATAAGCCTGTTTCGATATTAAAATTTAAAAAACCGGTGGGTATCAGGGTGTTTTTGGGTGTGTGGTCGGGGGTGAATAAGCGAAGTAAAAAAAAAAACCCAGAAAAACGAGCATTACGTGAAAAACAGCTTAAATAACACTGGTTCAATATTTAAATTTAAAAAATCGAAAAAAAAAGAAGACATCTCACACCACAATTCGAACCCAAAAAGTTTAGATAATGAACCAACGCACTAATTTACTGACCTAACGCGACGTACATGAAATTTGTTCAGTTTTTCAACTATTTACAGTAAATCAGGTCATGACGTCATCTGACGCATGCGTAAAACCGGTCGAGAGGGCCGTTTTTGTTGACCCCCCCCGTCGAAAATTGTCGATTTCGGGGTGAAAAAAATGAACGTTTTTGGCCAATTTTTCGATATTTTTTGAGCGAAGGATGGAGCTTCAATATCATACCAAGTTTGTGAATTTTTGTTGTGTCTGTCGAAAGTTTTTAGCAGACACACAAACATACACACATACATACATTTTCGCTTTTATATATATAGACTAGCGAGGGATACCCAGCGTTGCCTGGGTGTTTGTAGGTGTGTGTGAAAAAAAACAGGTGCCCGTGAAAAAAAAACAAAGCCTTGACGACGCGCAGTTGAAAAATAGTAAAGTGTGAAAAAAAAAAACAGGTGCTCGTTTTTGATTGATGTGACGGCGATAGGTATTCAGCAGTCAGCATTTTGTGCAGGACAGTTTTTAATGAGGTGAATAAATCGGTTTGTTTGTTTTCAAAAACCCGCTCCCCCCTCTGATATGACGAAGTCGACAAACGTTCACTGGCTCTGGGCCTGTTGTATTTATTTGCTTCCCCACTGAGCAAATTAGGCACAAGGCCGTTTTTTAATGTGGAGATGGAGGGAGGGGGGAGGGAAAGGGGGATCCTGCTCCCGAGAGGTGGGAGATGGGAGCTGGATAGTAACTGTGGTCGTAGGGTAATCCCTACCTTGACCAAGTTCAGATATGTGGGGTTACCTCCACATATGGTCTTTGCTAGTCATAGCTAGTCTTTGCTAGTCTTAGCTTTGCAGCATCTGGCGGAACAGATGGTATTTATTTGCTCCCCCACTGAGCAAATTAGGCACAAGGCGGTTTTTAATGTGAGGTAAAAACCAGCTCCCCTAAAAGTAGGCAAAAAGGGGGCACTCTGGTTACCAAAAATAATAATTGTCCCAGTATAGAGGGTTTCCCCTCCATTGACTGGTACAAATTATCTTAAGTGCAGCATCTGGCGGAACAGATGGTATTTATTTGCTCCCCCACCGAGCAAATTAGGCACAAGGCCGATTTTTAATGTGAGGAGTGAAGGGAGGGGGAAGGGAAAAAGGGGACCAGCTCCCGAGAGGTGGGAAATGGGAGCTGGTTAAAGGTCAGGCATGTGGGGTTGCCCCCACATCTGGTCCTTGCTAGTCATAGCTTGCAGTATCTGCCGGAACAGATACTACACTTTGATCTTGTCGCCCGGACCCCCGAGGGGGTGCAGGGGCTGTTATTAGAGTCGAGTTTCGCTTTTTGTTTATACCAAAAACCGAATGTACCGCGTGCCGATGCAGGAAATGTGGAATAATTAACGTTTGAAAGTCAATAAAATTAAATAGACAGGCGAGCTCCGTGGTTAAGTGTGAGATATTACAATTTATAGATGATATAAAAAGTTTTAAGAAGTTGTGAACCGAGCGAGCGCGTCTCTGAAAGAAGCCTTTTGTGGACATCGAGGAAAAGCGTACATACATACATACATACATACATGCATACATACATACATTTTCGCTTTTATATATATAGATGAACGCATAATGGCTGCCATCTTGAAATACGAATATTATCACTCGTTTGTTTTCAATTAAATAATAAAACCATATTTTTTTCTTTTCAAGTCATATTTTTTTTTGGTGGGGGGAATAGTTCATAAAAATGATATTCCTAAATACAATCTGCAATCATTTATTCGTATTATCTTGATTATTCTGACTACTATTCTCTCTTTGAGTGCAGCTCTGCAGCATTCCAGCCTATGTAACCCCTGGCCTTCTTCAAGTGTATCTTGTTGACATTAGCAATTTTTTCAATTAACTCGGAAATCTGCACAGAATTGCGAATGGAACCCTTTACAGTATCGCTCGCACTGAGGATTGAACCTTCAGCCGCCATGCGAGTGTGTCTTAACTGAATGTTAACAAGTACTTTATCTTGCTAACAATTCTGGTATGAATTTTGGGAGCCTTAAACCTATTCTTGTGATACCACACTACTCCTTCCAATGTTATGACAATAGAACATTTAAATTACTACCCATCCCCTAAAAATACAGTAAGATTACTATAAAAGATTTTATTTTCGTATATACAGAGTAGTAATAGTATAAATGAGGAATTTTCCCATACTATTTCAAACCATACTATTTCAAACCATACTACTTCAAACTATACTATTTCAAACTATACTATTTCTAACCATACTATTTACAAATTTAATATTTCAAACCATTATTATTTCAAACTATTACTATTTCAAAGTATACTATTTCAAACCATACTATTTCAAACTATACTATTTACAACCATACCATTTCAAACTTTACTATTTCAAATTATACTATTTCAAACTATACTAGTTCAAACCATACTATTTCAAACTATTACTATTTCAAACTATTACTATTTCAAACTATACTATTTCAAACCATACTATTTCAAACTATACTATTTCAAACTATACTATTTCAAATTATACTATTTAAAACCATACTATTTCAAATTATACTATTTAAAACCATACTATTTCAAACTATACTATTTCAAACTTTACTATTTCAAACTATACTATTTCAAACTATACTATTTAAAACTATACTATTTAGAACCATACTATTTAAAACTATACTATTTCAAACTATACTATTTCAAACTTTACTATTTCAAACTATGCTATTTCAAACTATACTATTTAAAACCATACTATTCCAAATTTTACTATTTCAAACCTTTACTATTTCAAACTATACTATTTCAAACTATACTATTTCAAACCATACTATTTCAAACTATACTATTTCAAACTATATTATTTCAAACTATACTATTTCAAACCATACTATTTCAAACTTTACTATTTCAAACTTTACTATTTCAAACCATACTATTTCAAACTTTACTATGAAAACCATTACTATTTCAAACTATACTATTTAGAACCATACTATTTAAACTATACTATTTAAAACCATACTATTTCAAACTATACTATTTCAAACTTTACTATTTAAAACCATATTATATCAAACCATACTATTTCAAACCATACTATTTCAAACTATACTATTTCAAACTATACTATTTCAAATTATACTATTTCAAACTATACTGTTTCAAACTATACTATTTAACACTATACTATTTCAAACTATACTATTTCAAAGTATACTATTTCAAACCATACTATTTCAAACTATACTATTTCAAACTATACTGTTTCAAACCATACTATTTCAAACCATACTATTTAAACTATACTATTTCAAACCATACTATTTCAAACTATACTATTTCAAACTATACTATTTCAAACCATATTATTTCAAACTATACTATTTCAAACTATACTATTTCAAACCATACTATTTCAAACTATACTATTTAAAACCATACCATTTCAAACCATACTATTTCAAATTATACTATTTCAAACCATACTAATTCAAACCATACTATTTACCACTATTACTATTTCAAACTATTACTATTTCAAACTATACTATTTCAAACCATACTATTTCAAACCATACTATTTCAAACTATACTATTTCAAATTATACTATTTAAAACCATACTATTTCAAATTATACTATTTAAAACCATACTATTTCAAACTATACTATTTCAAACTTTACTATTTAAAACTATACTATTTCAAACTATACTATTTCAAACTATACTATTTAGAACCATACTATTTAAAACTATACTATTTCAAACTATACTATTTAAAACTTTACTATTTCAAAACTTTACTATTTCAAACTATGCTATTTCAAACTATACTATTTCAAACCATACTATTCCAAACTTTACTATTTCAAACCATACTATTTAAAACTATACTATTTCAAACTATACTATTTCAAACTTTACTATTTAAAACTATACTATTTCAAACTATATTATTTCAAACTATACTATTTCAAACCATACTATTTCAAACTTTACTATTAAAACCATTACTATTTAAAACTATACTATTTAGAACCATATTATCTAAAACTATACTATTTAAAACGATACTATTTCAAACTATACTATTTCAAACTTTACTATTTAAAACCATATTATATCAAACCATACTATTTCAAACCATACTATTTCAAACTATACTATTTCAAACTATACTATTTCAAACTATACTATTTCAAACTATACTATTTCAAAGTATACTATTTACAAACCATACTATTTCAAACTATACTATTTCAAGCTATACTGTTTCAAACCATACTATTTCAAACCATACTATTTCAAACTATACTATTTCAAACCATACTATTTCAAACTATACTATTTCAAACTTTACTATTTAAAACTACACTATTTCAAACCATACTATTTCAAACTATACTATTTAAAACTTTACTATTCCAAACTTTACTATTTAATACCATACTATTTCAAACTATAATATTTCAAACAATACTATTTCAAACTATAGTATTTCAAACTATACTATTTAAAAACATACTATTTACAACCAATACTATTTCAAACTATACTATTTCAAACTATTACTATTTCAAATTATACTATTTCAAACTATACTATTTCAAACCATACTATTCCATACTGTACTATTTCAAACCATACTATTTCAAACCATACTATTTCAAAGTATACTATTTCAAACCATACTATTTCAAACTATACTATTTCAACCCATACTATTTCAAACCATACTATTTCAAACTATACTATTTCAAACCATACTATTTCAAACCATACTATTTCAAACTATACTATTTCAAACTATACTATTTCAAACTTTACTATTTAAAACTATACTATTTCAAACCATACTATTTCAAACTATACTATTTCAAACTTTACTATTTCAAACTATACTATTTAAAACCATAATATTTCAAACTATACTATTTCAAACGTTACTATTTCAAACTTTACTATTTCAACCTTTATTATTTCAAACCATACTATTTCAAACTATACTATTTCAAACTATACTATTTCAAATTATACTATTTCAAACTTTACTATTTCAAACTTTACTATTTAAAACTATACTATTTCAAATTATACTATTTCAAACTTTACTATTTCAAACCATACTATTTCAAACTTTACTATTTCAAATTATACTATTTCAAACTATACTGTTTCAAACTATACTATTTCAAACTATACTATTTCAAACTATACTATTTCAAACCATACTATTTCAAATTATACTATTTCAAACTATACTATTTCAAACTATTACTATTTCAAATAATACTATTTCAAACTATACTATTTCAAACTATACTATTTCAAATTATACTATTTCAAACTATACTATTTCAAACCATACTATTTCAAACTTTACTATTTCAAACCATACTATTTCAAACTATACTATTTCAAACCATACTATTTCAAACCATACTCTTTCAAACCATATTATTTCAAATTATACTATTTCAAACTATATTATTTCAAACTACACTATTTAGAACCATACTATTCCAAACTATACTATTTCAAACTATACTATTCCAAACTATACTATTTCAAACTTTACTATTTCGAACTATGCTATTTCAAACTATACCATTTCAAACCATACTATTCCAAACTTTACTATTTAAAAGTATACTATTTCAAACTATACTATTTCAAACTATACTATTTAAAAACATACTATTTCAAACTATACTATTTCAAACTTTACTATTTAAAACCATATTATATCAAACCATACTATTTCAAACTATACTATTTCAAACTATACTATAACAAACTATACTATTTCAAACCATACTATTTCAAACTATACTATTTCAAACTTTTTTATTTCAAACCATACTATTTCAAACTATACTATTTCAAACTATACTATTTCAAATTATACTATTTCAAACTTTACTATTTCAAACTTTACTATTTCAAACTTTACGATTTCAAACTATACTATTTCAAACTATACTATTTCAAACAATACTGTTTCAAACTATACTATTTCAAACTATACTATGTCAAACTATACTATTTCAAACCATACTATTTCAAACCATACTATTTCAAACCATACTATTTCAAACTATACTATTTCAAACCATATTATTTCAAATTATACTATTTCAAACTATACTATTTCAAACTATACTATTCCAAACTATACTATTTCAAACCATACTATTTAAAACCATACTATTTAAAACTTTACTATTTCAAACCATACTATTTCAAACTATACTATTTCAAACTATACTATTTCAAACTATACTATTTCAAACCATACTATTCCAAACTTTACTATTTCAAACCATACTATTTCAAACTATACTATTTTAAACCATACTATTTCAAACTATACTATTTCAAACTTTACTATTTCAAACAATACTATTTCAAACCATACTATTTCAAACCATACTATTTCAAACTATACTATTTCAAACCATACTATTTCAAACTATACTATTTCAAACTTTACTATTTAAAACTACACTATTTCAAACCATACTATTTCAAACTATACTATTTAAAACTTTACTATTCCAAACTTTACTATTTAATACCATACTATTTCAAACTATACTATTTCAAACAATACTATTTCAAACTATAGTATTTCAAACTATACTATTTAAAAACATACTATTTACAACCAATACTATTTCAAACTATACTATTTCAAACTATTACTATTTCAAATTATACTATTTCAAACTATACTATTTCAAACCATACTATTCCATACTGTACTATTTCAAATTATACTATTTCAAACCATACTATTTCAAAGTATACTATTTCAAACTTTACTATTTCAAACTATACTATTTCAACCCATACTATTTCAAACCATACTATTTCAAACTATACTATTTACAAACCATACTATTTCAAACCATACTATTTCAAACTATACTATTTCAAACTATACTATTTCAAACTTTACTATTTAAAACTATACTATTTCAAACCATACTATTTCAAACTATACTATTTCAAACTTTACTATTCCAAACTTTACTATTTCAAACCATACTATTTCAAACCATACTATTTAGAACTATACTATTTTAAACCATACTATTTCAAACTATACTATTTCAAACTATACTATTTCAAACTATACTATTTCAAACTTTACTATTTCAAACTATACTGTTTCAAACTATACTTTTTCAAACTATACTATTTCAAACTATACTATTTCAAACCATACTATTTCAAACTATACTATTTCAAACTATACTATTTCAAACTATACTATTTCAAACTTTACTATTTCAAACCATACTATTTCAAACCATACTATTTCAAACCATACTATTTCAAACCATACTATTTCAAACTATACTATTTCAAACTTTACTATTTCAAACTATACTATTTCAAACCATACTATTTCAAACTATACTATTTAAACTTTACTATTCCAAACTTTACTATTTAATACCATACTATTTCAAACTATACTATTTCAAACCATACTATTTCAAACTATACTATTTCAAACTATACCATTTCAAACCATAATATTTCAAACTATACTATTTCAAACTATACTATTTCAAACTATACTATTTCAAACTATTACTATTTCAAATTATACTATTTCAAACTATACTATTTCAAACCATACTATTCCAAACTGTACTATTTCAAACCATACGATTTCAAACCATACTATTTCAAACTATACTATTTCAAACCATACTATTTCAAACTATACTATTTCAAACCATACTATTTCAAACCATACTATTTCAAACCATACTATTTCAAACCATACTATTTCAAACCATACTATTTAAAACTATACTATTTCAAACTATACTATTTCAAACTTTACTATTTAAAACTACACTATTTCAAACCATACTATTTCAAACTATACTATTTAAAACTTTACTATTCCAAACTTTACTATTTCAAACCATACTATTTCAAACTATACTATTTCAAACTATACTATTTCAAACCATACTATTTCAAACTATACTATTTCAAACTATACTATTTCAAACCATACTATTTCAAACTATACTATTTCAAACTATACTATTTCAAACTTTACTATTTCAAACTATACTATTTCAAACTATACTATTTCAAACTATACTATTTCAAACTATTACCATTTCAAACTATACTATTTCAAACCATACTATTTCAAACTATACTATTTCAAACTTTACTATTTAAACTACACTATTTCAAACCATACTATTTCAAACTATACTTTTTCAAACTTTACTATTTCAAACCATACTATTTCAAACCATACTATTTCAAACCATACTATTTCAAACCATACTATTTCAAACTATACTACATTACTTCCCCAATTACATACTAAGTACAATTTTATAACAGTCTTTATTAGAATATTTTTGATTTTCGCCATGATTGATAGATTCAAAGTAGAAGCTAAACAGAAAAAAATGTTGGTTCCTATTTTCATGTTGTAATAATGGTGTGGAGAGACACGACAATAAGCGACCATGGTTTGCGGGTGCCCACTGTAGAGACGTATTGATATTTAGGCCAATAATCCACTCAACACAAAAAATATGACACAAATAAGATTAATGCAAATTTAGGTACTGTCAGGGTTCAAGTATCATCATTTAAAACTTTTTTTCTTGTGCAAAAAACGATACATTGTGCATGAAAGTTCGCGATGATGATGATGATGATGAAGAAGAAGAAGAAGAAGAAGAAGAAGAAGACGTACGACTGCTGCTGGGATAAGAAGCGAGGCGTAAGAATAGTCCAATGCTAATAGACCTTTTTTCTGTTTTCACGTGCAATGCGAAATTTTGTTGAAATAATAATTCACTTTTAAATTGATTATAATATCTACATAGATAAATTCAACACACACACCTCTACTTATATATAAAATGTACATTGTCTGTGTGTGTGAGTGAGTGAGTAAGTGAGTGAGTTCCCTATGATTTTTTTTTTTAATTTCACACAAATATACTTCATGTGCCGAGGAGTGTTCTTAGATATATGTTGTACTGGAATGCCTCAGATAAATTTCAAAAATCGATTATCTAAAAGAATTTAATCAAAGAAAAAATAATCCGATTTTGACCAAAGTTAACTCTGATACAGCTTAACATCACAAGTGTATTTTAGAAGTTTTTATCACCGCACAAGCAGAAGGGTCCGGCGTATAAAATCAGCAGTAGGTTCTTTAGTTTAGGTGTGGTTGAGGGTGTTGACACTTGGCCAAAATCTTACCAGAGGGATGATAGAATATGTTTTTGTTGAAATATTGCAGAGGAAAATTAATTTCTCAATGAATCATTTGCTGACATAGATTCTGGATTGACATACACGGAAATATCGGTGGCAAGCCATGTGTCTTATGTTACATGCAGGTAATAACTAAAATAACTTGGATGACGAGAGAGAGAGAGAGAGAGAGAGAGAGAGAGAGAGAGAGAGAGAGAGAGAGAGAGAGAGAGAATGAGTTCAGAAGGGAAAAAGAAATTCAGAAGAAAAAAGAAAAGAGAAGGAAAAAGAGGATAGATAAGTACGGGCAATTTAATAGTAGAAACTGATAGAGGGACATCACAATTTTTTGTCAGTTGTGATTACTTTTTGATTGTATTTGAAGATTAATGTCTAAAGTTTATCTCTAAAAGGTAAAACTATTTTTACATGTAAAAAAAAAAAAAAAAAAAATTGGTTCTGGCAAAAATTTACTTTCACCATGACTAATGTTTGTGCAATTTGGTACTCTTGCATAATTTGGCCTGAATTCTCGTGAATTCCCATCAAGCATGGATCGGGTGAACGGTAACAGATGCAGACTAATGAAAAAAAAAAAAAAACGGAAAAAATCCAAATGCAAATAAAAAAAAAACTTATTTCATTTTAGTATTAAAAAAATTTTGTCCCCCCCCCAAAAAAAAAAATTTTTTTTACCGTATAATTGTTAGGTGTAAGTACGAGTTTTTTTTATTTTCTTTTCTTTTTTGTAACCGTATTTTTTTCTTGTTTTTATTTTTTTATTTTCAAGACTTGTTGTTCAGTCAAGTTTTTATATATATAGACTAGTCAGTGTCCATTCGTACATCTTCAGGAGATCCTTTACACACGATCTTTTGTAAGCAAACATTGGTGTTTTTCACCTCATTTTTGGGGGTGAATATGAGATTGTCTACATCGATGTTTTCATTTCTTTTTCTAACATGTATAGATTTATTTTCTTGCCTGTCATTTTTCTATTTGGCGAGTTTGAAACTATATTTATTTGTCAACTTTTCTTTTCTTTCTTTTTTTTTTGTTGGTTTAGTCGCCTTCTTCCAATTTGAATGCCGCCCGCTTCCATTTAGATGGCGCTTTTTCATTGGCTAATCAAACTCTCAAAAATTCAATTAAAAAATAATATTAAATAAGTAACTGATCAGAAAATAAAAAGTCTCCCCCTTAATATCACCTTAAAAATTACCAAAAACATAACAGAAAAAAAATTTAAATAAATAAAATAAAAAGTCGAGTTAGCGTTTCAACATTTGAACAACGCTCGGCTGACACCGATGATTGCCGGTCTCGCCCGATCCATGCTTGACGGGAATTCACGAGAATTTAGGTCAAATTATGCAAGAGTACCTGCAATTTTTTTAAAATTTAAGGCGTGATTATAGAGTAAACAAACGAACGGGCGAACGGGAGTGAATTATTAGATCCAATCCCTCTTTTTTCGGGGGGACCAAAAGTCAGTTACAATTAAGTTCTGTTTGGGTTTGTGTACACTTACGTCAGCTGATGCCTGTGCTTTACGGTAACTGCTGTGGAAAAGTCCCTCTTGATTAATGTTTACCAGTTTTAAAATATGCAACCGAAAATACGTTAGCCTTTTAAATTCACTTGTTAAAACTACTTCCGTCAGCAATCAATGGCCATAATGTACAATGTGTATCCGTGAAAAAATGAAAAACAGATTTTGCTTATTTATTTCTCAAATTAATGCTGAATAGTTTTACATGGTTTGAAAAGTAAATCATTGAATAAACGCTTTTAACTTATAACTGCAATTCTTAATTAGTGTAAAACGCAATAAATAAAGAATTTTTTGAAAAAGTTTCGTAAAAGTCACACAAAAATGATATTGTCAATGGTCATGTGATTAGAATTGGCGGTCCGTATCGATCAAACTAAGGAAAAAGTAGGCGAAGCATACTTAATCTTAGTGAATCCCCCCCCACCATCACCATCAAAATGAATAAAAGGAAACATTTTTTTTTTTTTTTGCGTTGTTGCGGTAGAAAGTTTAGGAAAAGAATGTTTTCAATGTAAATAACTGAGAGAGAAAAACAGTGAAAGCGTCAAGCTATGAAGACGCTTAAAAATAGTTTTAAAAAATGGCAACAAAAACGATTGATTCAATTAAAGTGGTTTTGTGGACTGAAATGTGAGCGAACCGCGTACGTTAGGTGTCAACATCAAAGCCATAGTTGAAACTGGCTAGCGGCCAGTGAGAAAAACAACGTTGCAGAATAAGTAAATCTGATCAATGTGGAAAGTTATGTATTCACTGGAAATAAACCGTTTTGTTGTGGATCTTTTACAGAAGTAACAGAACTATGTGTATTGTTCGCAGTAAACAGTCTGAAAATTAGTGTCGTATTATGGTTTGTGTGATAAGCAAAGGTTTCTATGTTTTTGTCGAAGCGAGTAAGGGCGGACGCCATATTGAAATTTACAAAACTCGTTCCGAAAGAGTTGGAAAATGCAGTAGAACGAATCTGAGCATCCAATCAAATTGCTGGAAGCTGAAAAACCAAAACGAATGGAAGCGATAGTTATTTCCATACTAAATGAATATTAGATGATTGTTAATGTTAATATCACAAAATGATAAAATGGACTGTGTAATAATTAAACCCCATGAAATATTTTGTAAAGTTGTAAACTAAGAAAGGTAGAAGACATAATAATGAGTGAGTATCTTGCTACTAACTGTAAATATGACTAGTTTCACAGAGTGATTCTCTCCGAAAACAGGAATTTACGATATTGAATAAAATAAAGCAATAATAATAGGAAAACACGCATCAGGTATTGTGACCGTATATGCGTCGTGGTTTCAAAATCACCGCCTCCATTTTTCTTTCTCTCTCCACCCCCGCTGTTTCTCTTCACTTAAACAAAGGACGCGATAGGCTAACACGAGCTAACGTATGAACAATATCCGGGTTCAGTGAACACATTCACCTCCCCTTTCTTTTCATCATCAACTTCTCTACGGCAACACATCAAAGGCCGTAAATGGCAAGGTTCTCTCTAATACTCTCTCTTCTGATCTTGAGCGCGTGGTACTGTGGGGGAAGAGGTGGTTGGTTACTTTTAATGCATCTAAAACCAAGCTTCCATCTTTAGCTTCTATCAACGCTCTAATCCCAATCTGGCATCAGTTGAAATGGATGGCTCTCGTTTTGGGGAGGCTCCATGTTTTGACAAGCTTTTGGGTTTGACTTTTACTCCTGATCTGAAATGGAACACGTACATCAGGTCTGTTGCCAAGGATGCTGGGAAAATGGTGGGATCCTTCTACCGCTCCCGAAGATATATCACTACTGATGCAATTCTCTATCTGTATAAAAGCCAAGTGTGTCCAAGGATGGAGTACTGCTGCGACATCTGGACAGGAGCTGCTAAAAAAAGCCTATCCTGCTTTAACAGAATACAAAATAGACTTTGTAGCTTAGTGGGGGGATGCCCTTTTCTCTTCCCTGCAGCCTCTCTCCCACAGAAGAGACGTTGTGAGCCTATCTTTGTTTTATCGTTATTTCCATGGCAAGTGCTCGTCTGAGCTCCATTCTCTGGTCCCCCCTCGCCAATCTTTCACGAGAAACACCC
This sequence comes from Euprymna scolopes, assembly GCF_053919585.1. Lineage (NCBI taxonomy): Eukaryota > Metazoa > Mollusca > Cephalopoda > Sepiida > Sepiolidae > Euprymna > Euprymna scolopes. The sequence continues at coordinate 128,171,913 of NC_136483.1, read as the reverse complement.
GTCTGGCTGAAACTACTGTCAATAATTTTCCCCACTTTTTATCTGTGCCTAAATCCAAACGTAGATTCCATGAGCAGAGCTTCTTTCTCAGAAGTGCACGACTGTGGAACTCTCTTCTGTTTGCCTGTTTCCCACCTGACTACAACTTGGATGTCTTCAAGTCCAACATAAACAAATTCCTGTAAACCGCCCTCTTAAGTAATACACTCTATCAAATCTCCAATACTAATGATTACTACAATACTATCTCATTGATTACTGTATACACAATAACCCTTATCCCTGAGTGTCCTCCGGACCTTGATAAGTGGTGACCTCCATGTAAAAAAAAAAACAAAAAAAAACGTTGTTATTCAAATATACCAAACAAAATGCCAATAATTCAAGCAATGGACTTTTTACTTTTAGACGAAATTAATTTAAATGGAATCAACAAATACCCAAGCTACTTTTGCTTTTTCTACTAATGCGATTCACTACTGCTTGCCTCCTGAGACCCACCAGCAGCGAACTTCACTCCCAGTCTCCAGCGCTTCCAGCTCACTCCAGCCTTGGTGCATCTAGTTCGCTCCAGTGCCTCCTGCAGCCTTCCAGCCCTTTGGTGCCTTCCAGCTCCTCCTGCAGCTTTCCGGCAACCTCGTCTGTGTCTTGCCTCTCTGGCCAGCAACCTCGCTCCTCCACCCTGCAACCTTGCTTGTACCTTGCTCCTCTGACCCACAATCTCACATGCACCTTGCTCCTTTGGTCTGCGACATCGCCTGCACCTGGCTCCCTACCGACTGTCCATTCCTGAACACTGACCCTACGTTCTCAGTCTCGTTTGTTCCTTAACACTGGTCCTACGTTCTCAGTGTCGTCCGTTCCTTAGCATTGATCCTATGTTCTCAGTGTCATCCATTCCTTAACACTGACCCCCACATTCTCAGTGTCTACCGTCCGTTCCGGATTGCCCTGACGTCCAGCCGATCATTCCAGACCCAGCGAGCAACCCTAAACCATGCTACGTCTAGAGTACCTGTTCCAGCTCTCCAGACCTCAGCCTCCAGCGACGTGTAACCTTCCAGGCGACCAGCATCCAGATCATATGATTTTTCGCTTCCTTTGCAAATAAAAGGTGAACCCTCGTCTTTAACTAAATAACCTGTGTCTGTCATTCTTCTTTGTCTTTTTGCTGTTTACTTTTTACCCGTGTCAACCTTGTTAGTTGTTAGGTCGATTGTCTCCGGACGACCGGTCCCACAACATATGAAAAAAAATCCCCCCTCTCTCTCTCTCTCTCTCTTTATGGATCATTCCATGTCAAATCAACAGGGGGTAAAACCATGTCCAACACGGATTTTTTTCAAATTTGCTACACTTATAGATCTCCATGAAAGGAATTGAATGGCACTTGTTAAACATCTCAAAGTCAAGGGGTTCTTGAGGTATGACCTTGACCTTTTGCAAAAATGTGAATTTTTATGAAGAAGTGACCAAATTTAAAAGACAATATCTCTATTGTTTATGGGCCTACAAAGTTCATTCATATATCATTTTAAAATACTTGGATAGATCTATAATTTTATCTGGGAATATTTTTTTTCAAGGTCAAATTAAAAAAGTTGACCTTGACCTTAACTTTTAATCTGAATTATTTCAAAAACCGTTCTTTCAATTTCTTTTAAATTTTGACAGAAGATTCGTCTATCTTATGACAGTATATATTCCAAATTTCATGATGGGCCTTTTACTAGAACTATTGTTACAAGCGTTTTAAAGAAGTGGGCAAATTCAAAATGGCAGAACGTAGTACATGCAACTTCATATAAAACATTATGATATTTTCCAATATGGTCAAGTTTGATATCTTTGCAAAGCTATTTTGATGCTGATTAATATTTACATAAGACACGTTTTAAGTCTCCAAGCATAGTTTTGGGACAATTGAAGTCAAAAATCACTGATCAGTCACACAATGATCTACAAAGCTATTCTTGTGATATGTGAGGCAAAACTAAATTGTCTTTCAGAAAATCATAGGTTTGTATGGTTAATATACCTGTTTTCAACCGAAAAAAAACGATATAACTGAAAAAAAGGCCTAAAATGGAGATATTTTAGTGACAATTTTTGTTACCTCACCACAAAGAAGAGCCAAAAATCACTTTTAGACATGAAACTAAGGGAAGTAAATAATCATTTTCGTTCAACAATAGTATAAAATTGCATTTGTGCAAAAAAAACGCTGCTCATAGAACTCTCTTCGAATTTTACCCATTCTCCTCGATTACAGGCTGTGACAATTTTTTCCCGATTTTGGTCAAAAAATGCGTCTTTTTGGCAAAGATCCCTCTAAAATGATGACAAACGAAGCAAACACTGTCCCTATGGTCATTTCTCAGTAACCTTGATCAGTTAGCTTTCATTTAAGCTTTAGAACAGCAGCAACCGGCTAGCGGTTCCCAAAATATTGCACGTTTTGTTTGACCGGGTGAAAAGTGAAGCCGAAAATAATTTTTTCTGTAAAAAAAAAAACATGCCTTCAATTTTCGAAAAATCAAAAATCCCTTCTATACAACTTGTCACTAATATCAATCTGAACAACTTGTATATCAGGAATTTTTGATTTTGGCCAAATTGAAGACGTACATTTTTTTTTACAGTAATATTTTTTTTCTCCAAATTTGTCCCCCAGCAGTATTTTTCACAGTTGATACCAAATTATGTGCTAACAAAGTGGTCATATCACTTCTGATAGATTTCCACAACTATTCCCTCCAACAGGGTTGAAAACTAAGTGACTCACCCTTCATTTTTGCTTTGAGGGTTTCCCTTGTGAATAATTTATATGTCATGGTAGGCAGTATAGGTTGGATGTATAGAAGTAACATTTCACAGCTCCATCGTATTGTTTGAAGTTAAGGAATACCCTCATGAATTATTCAAGTGTTATGGGTGAACTGAAAAGAAGGTTTTCACGTGGAGCAGGTGTGAAAAATCCTCCCCTTAACATGAAGGAAGTTGTGTGAGATCTTCACTTGTATGTGCGTTGTATCAGTAGTGAGGAGAAACAGTTCTGACCTAAAAACGTAGTCCTTTTAACTGTATGTAAATATGTAAATAGTCATGATGGCTATGTCATTCTGATTAATACTTTTTCTTTTTTCAGAATAATTCACATAGCGACCCTCTCTAGTAACAACTATGGTTTTTGAAAAAAAGAGAGGGCGAAAAAAGGGATCTACAACAACAGGATACTCCAATTTGACGAAGGAGGAGAAAGTGAAATACCACGAAGATGCAGTACATAAACATCATGAGAAGGCAGCAACAGCAAATCCACCATCTCCACCTCCAACAAAACTTCCATCAAATGCATCAACACCCTTAAATGAGGAAAAACCAACGACTTCAACATCTGGAAAACGTGGCAGACCACCTTTAGAAGCAGCAGCGATGACACCAAGAACGCGATCACGCCGGAAGACTGAGCAACAACGAAAGCGACGCAAAACCGAAAGAGTCTCAACAGTTCGTCGCTTGCTGCAATTAGCAACTTGGCAGAAGAGGAAGGGGGCAAATACTGAACAGGAGGAGAGAGACTCTGATAGTTCTGCAAGTGAGGAAGAGTTGAATTCTAGTCCTCCTGCATCCGATGTTGATGACGAGCAGAATACAGAAGCACCACCGCAACCATCTGACGAAGCCCTACGTAAAAAGTATTACAGACATCGGACTGTGCTGCAGGGTCTTCTGCCAACCAACAGTATGGACAGTCTAAAGATGATGATCTATTTGGTCAACCTGTCCACCCTTCATGGCCCCTTGCAAATTGAACTGCAGAAGATTCAAATCATAAGCGGAGACCTTAGTATCCGACAAGTCTGTTATCGTGTTGATAAACTTCTCAACAGACTTCCCAACATGAATGAGACTGAATCAAAAACTTTGCTGAGATATTGGTTTGGACTGTTGCTCGACAATGTTCTGGTAGAGCAGCTTCTTAATGATTACTCTGTTGTCATTCCACCAGAGTACATACCTCAGAGCATAACAATCTCAACCAAAGCTGCCTCCATCGCTAAGGAAATGGTCACAAGTCGACGAAATGTGTCTCAGGAGATTAAGAACATTGGCACCATGTACGTTGTCAGGGTGGCCAAGGAGTGTGGGCTCACTAGAGACAACCATAAGGATATCGACCATCTGACCTCGGCAACATCATGTACCTGGCGCTTTGCACGGAAAGTTTTGTATGCTATTGCTGAAAACGACGAAAAATCATTGTATCAGCGCCAGATGAAGAACAATGCCATCAAAGCCACTCATTGGCCAGAACTGATAAGTAAATTTGTTCTCAATGAATGCAACAGTAGATCTGTTCCAGGCCAAGAGCAGGTGTCAGTGCATTATGGGTTCAGATTACCGAAGTACATTTTGCTGCATTCCCGAAATGAAATTGCAGCTGCATTCAAACGAGAACACCCCGAGTGTCCATACGCCATATCCACCATCAAAAGAGAGTTCCCTCAGAACGCAGTGACTCCAACCACACGGGATCTTGAGAGGAATACATGCCCTGTTCATGCCAACGCTAGACGAATTGTTACTGCTATAAACAAGATGCTGGGGAAATCCAAGTGTGAGCAACGCCTTCCAACCTCGTGTCGCGACTTGGTCAGTGAAACAATCTGCATTCACGAAGATGTAGTTGCTGCCACTCCTTTGACGTGGAAAGTGTCGTGTGTTAAAGGTGATTGTAAAGAATGTCCAAACAAAATAAAACTATCACTGCCAAATGCTGTCAAAGCAAAAGAGATAACACTTTCACAATGGTGGTCTGACATGCGAACCGTTCAGAAAGAGGTGAAGGGTAAACTTGTGTCCATTGAAAAATCTGTGTTCAATTTGTTTCCTGAAACACTGACTATGCAAAGTGCGTTCTCAAAACTGACTGACATGTGCAAATCATTACGCCTTCACATATTCACGGCACATCAACAGTGGAACGCTCATGAGAAGGCACGGAAAAACTTGACAATGGATACTGTAATATCCATAGAAGACTATCAGATGAACTTAGATATTCAGTATAACGAGAATCCCACTTCACTCGTCTACTCCACCAACAAAATGACAGTGGCAATGTACCCTATTTGTCTGGAGTTCCTTTCAGATGATGGGGAAATTCGGAAAGCAGCCATCACTTTCATCAGCGATGACAAGGATCACTCACACCAACAAATTCAACAGTTTGAGAAACGCATGTTATTCGTGAACATCTGAAACGACCTATCAAAAAATGGGTACGATTCAGTGATGGCTGTGGTGCCCAATTCAAATCTGGGTTTGCTGCAGCCGATCTTATTCATGCACCAAAAGTTTTCGATATTACATCTGCTTCCTTCAACTTCTTCGAGTCTCACGAAGGAAAAAGTACATCTGACAGCATTGGTTCTATTGTCAAATGTGCTTTTATTCGTGGTGTCATGAAGTATGATCAAGGTATTAAGAATCTGGACGATGTCCATCGCGTGATCACCAGTGCAATCAAACCGTCAACAAAGAAATTTGATTTCTTCACCGTTGAGAAATTTGGGCATTTCAGAAAACTCGCTAGTGGCTCCAGAGAGCATTGTAAAATTCCAGGCATCATGAGTCTGCACAGCCTCAAACTTAGTGATGACCGAATAATTCTAAACCAGTTCACCTGTACAGACTGTATTAGTGACAAACCATGTGGCAAGTGTAAACAACAGAATGTTTTTCTCAACTCAAAGGTAACAAAACCAAAGTCTATTCAATACATCGAAATAGATGAGCAGAATGATGATGACGATGACAGCGATGATGAAAACGATCGCATTCATGATGACGACGACAATGGCCACACTGACGATGAATCAGAGTTTGAAAGCGAGGATGAGGAGGGACAGTGTGACAATGATCATGCTCCAGGGGAAATCGTTTGGGCGTTGTACGGTAACACTTGGTACCCCGCTAAAATTTGCAGTCTAGCAGAGGTACCGGAGGAAAATCGGTGTAAATTTTCAAAACTCGGAGAAAAACTAATTGTGAAATGGTTAGGGGAGGAAAAGTACAGCCTTGTGAGTGCGAAACATATTGATGAGCTGGGGGAAAATCTGTTGGATGCAAAACGAGCTGCTCGCTCCAAAAACATTATGCAACTGTACAACCGAGCACTTGGTCTTAAACTATCTTCCTTTTGATAACAGATTTTTGCATCAGTACTAGTATACTCTTGTTATGTTGTCTTCTGTTCATTTCAGACATTTCTAAACTTAAACTGGGAATCTTATGTATCCATTACCCATCATTCTTCAATAAAAAGATGTCTTAATGAGAGGTTAAGAACCCTTTTCGTTATGTGTTGTTGAAAACTTCCAGTATCCCAAAATTCGGATGGGTTGTTACCATAACCTGACCAAAAAAGGCAATTTCTCATCAAGATCTGGTATTCTCTCCCTTATTTTTGGATTCCTCACAAAATTCTGGTTAAGAAAGATGGCCTAACACTTATGATTGATAGGTTTTGAGTAATTTTCTTAAATAGTTTCGCAATCTGCAGGATACGGTTCTTGGGACAAAAAAAACGGGAAGTGCGATTCCGGCCGTCATGAAAGAATTGCTTGAAGACATGGTTTCCCATTAAAATTTTCTATTCGTTTTTGTTTTATTGGATTCCTCGTGAAATTTTGGTTTAGAAAAATGGTATAACACTTATACATTATCTGTTTTGAAAATTGACCTAAAATGGCAATTGTGTCCCAAAACTATGCTTGGAGTCTTGAAACGTGTCATAAAGACCATGGTCAAAAAGTTAAAAAAAAAAAAAAAAAATTCTGTTGATGAAACTGAATTTTCTCCATTTGTTTTATTTTTTGTTTTTTTAATGCAACACAGATTTTGTTATGGAAAATAGTGATATAATTAGTTACAGAATTTTGGGTTCGTTACCAAAATCCGTTTTTCATGGTAACAAAAATGAAAGAAAAAAAAAGAAAAAAAGAAGCATATAAAGCAAATTTCTCGGAAATGGGTAATTAATAGAAATGAGCAAAAGAAATACAGACCCGAAATATGTTTAAAATGACCCAAATTTATTAAAATAAAGGTTATCAATTGCCTTTATTTCCCAAAGCTAGGGTAAAAAAAAACCTTAAGAAACATTTAAAATAAAAAAAAATAATACAAAAAAGACGACTTACTTGTAATAAAGGCTGAAAGAAAAAAACATATAAAAAAGAAAACAGTTCTTTTGAGTCCTTGTTTGAATCCAGTCCTTCTTTTAACAAAATGTTAAGTCTTTCTACAAAATGATTTTTTTCTTTTCCGAAAAGAATCACGAACAAAGTCTCTTTCACTTTAAATGGGAGAAAGAGGTAAAATATTTTTCCTTTGTGAAGGCTCAGATACCTTTAAATTCAAAGGAAAGAAAAGAAAACAATAAAGCCGCTTTGGTAGGCTTTATGTGTACAAATATAATAATTCATGGGACAAATTCTGGTATGAATGGAATATTTTTTTTGTGAAGAAAACTTCGGTTGAATAATCTTTCCTAGAGGTCACATGTGCCGATAATATGCTCGACTTGACGGCGAAATTAATTTCTATTCTTTACAGAAAATAAATCCTCAAAACACGGCCAGTTTCTTCCGTTAATACTTTAGAGACTAATTTCCCAATCCATAGAGCCATGTGCTTTTTAATAACTGGGACTAATTTTCCAGTAGATAAAACCTTGTTGTTTTTTAATAACTAGAACAAAATGACAATGAAACTTTAATAAATCTTTCTAAAGAAGAAAGAGAAAAAAAACGTGATGAATTTAACGTCAAATCTCTTTGACGGAGCCCCCCCCCCCCCCCCGGATCCCGAAATAAAACCTCCTCCTCGCCGGCAGGTGATCTGCAAACTGATGAAAATGGGAAAAGGCCCTTTCTTCCTCCCCCTCCTTCTCAAGAGGTTAGGAGGGTAGCAAACTGCTGGAAGAGAATTATAATGATGATGATGATGGAAGTGACCTGCAAAGGCCGGTCAGTTCCTTTCCTCAAATGCTGAGATGTTGAATGTGTGTGTATAAAAAATAAATAAAAATTATTTCTTTATTAAAATTTCAACATTAGTGTTGAAGCAGTTAATCAGAATCTAGAACTAGAACTTTTTTAGGTTTCGGAATGAGAAAACTTATAGGTGACAAACCAATGAAACGTAGTATTTCAAACTTATGTGACAAAATGATTCCAAAACATGTTAAACATTTCTTTTGCTTGTATTGGAAGATAATATGCAGAACATTTATTTTTAAGCTACTAGTGAAAATAAAAGCTAAGAACATAAAAATATGATGTGGATTTATTTTAACTGTGTGAAAAAAAACATAAAACATGGCCTTTTTCCTGTCCAATCCTTCAGTATTAACAAATCTAACAAGAAAGTGCTAAAAGATATTAAAATACTTTGATTTTTCAATAAGTGAAACTTTTATCACCTCTATGTTAGACATATTTTAATTTTTGAAGTCACTGTCCATTTACTTGAGACTACTGCCTGTTATAAAAATAAGTTCTCAATATATGTAGTAGAGGGATTAGTGAAGATATAAAGCAATAAAAAAAATATTAAAAAAATAATATTAATGAAATCGTTTTGCTGTTGAGTTTGACTTGGAACAGATAAGACACGAAAATTCATGCTACAAGATTGACATTTTGCCAGTCACCATAAAAATGTAAGTTCTATTTTCATTAATTTTATGTAGAATTTTAGTAGATATTTTTATCAAATTGGTGAACTTGTAGGAGCGTCAATCCTACTAAAAATGTTTCTGTTCGGTTTCTTGCTATTTTTCAGTGGATTATTATTGAATGGAAACTTATATGCAAGATTATTAAAAAAAAAAAAAATTAAAAGTTGATATTTCGACATTTGTAAGGGGTACTCACTTTTTAGTTACAACGTTATAGTAAGTTGATACCCTATTTTGTAAACAAGGAAATGAATTTGTTTCTTTTGCCTATTTTTTGTACTAATGTATTTTAGGTACTGTGCTGAAATAACATTATTTCGAAAGCCATTCTTAACATGGAGAGGGGAGAGTGTTTTGTAGGGACCTCCAAACGTTTGTGAAGAATTTTGTACATAATCTCGTGCCGTCAGACTTGTTTACTTTACAAAATATGGAACAGCAGAAGCGACTTAATGCTTTTTTTAAAAACCTTTGTTTATCTTCTTCAAACGGCAACTAATAAATAATCTTTGTTAGAATTTTGTTAGGTTTTAAGTTTTACACAGTTTAATGATTAGTAATATTATAAACATTAACTATAAAATACGGTTTTACTAAATATTTACGGCTGTTCCTTTGGTGAATTATGGGTTTCTATACTTTATTTGGTAAAAAGGGACAAACTACAAACCGTGGTGATCTTATGGCGGTTACCATAATGTAATTTTTGTTGGGTAGGTCACCATGTCGGCGGGTCCCCCTTTTGGGGAGTCATCGAAATTAATAAGACGGGGGTAGAAACCGACCTGGGAATAATAATAAAGAAACAAAGGAACTTCCAAACGAAACGGTTTTATATTCATTTCAGCGTACAAGTGGTATCGGATTATAGAAAGTTTGTGATTTTCATTTTTTTCCCCTGACTCTGGAACCACTCGTGTCTCCATCTTTTTGCTTCCAACACTTTTTGTATCTCTCTTTTTGTCTTTCCCACCAGAACTGTTCTCCACCCTGATTGGTTACAACCTCTGGTCACATTTTTGAGGAAAGGAGGAAGGAAGGAAGGAAGGAAGGGAGAAAGGGAAGAGTAGAGAGAAAGAGACATGTAATGGAGAAATAGTAGTCTTGGCTTCACTACAATCTTTGAAATAGTTCATTTTTCGCACAATAATATTTTTCAATCGTCTTTAATCTGGCAATGAAATAGATGGCAACAGTCATGTTTATATTATAACTTAATACTAAAATAAAATTTAAACACAGTTTTTTTGTTAAATCTATGTTGTAATGGAACATTTTGAAATAATGGAGTTTTAATATTTTAAAAATAAATTAACTTTTAGGAAGTTTTTTTTCTTTGCAATTCAACAGGAGAAAAAACGTTATTTTAAAAAAGGATTAATTTTTTAATTCCAAATTCAAGGTAAGTTTTTGTCCAATTTGTGCATTTAAAATGTAAAAAAAATAAATATTTTGTATTTATTGGAACTCTTATCTTTCATAATAAATAGTAATTTCGATCGATTTAAATATATTTCATTAAACTTTTGAATGAGGAAGGAATCTTATCTTTGCCAAATACACGAAAAACTAGATTTCCACAGGATACAATTAATAAAGTAAAGAATTTTTACAAAAGTGAAGAAGTCAGTCGAGTGATGCCTGGGAAAACTTATTACAAGACTGTTTTAAAGGATGGGGAATGGGTTCAGGAACAAAAATAGCTTGTTCTCTGTAACCTGAAAGAGGCATTTAAATTATTCACATCAAAGCACCAAGAGAAAATAGGCTTCTCTAAATTCGTCAGCTTAGGCCAAAAGAATACGTGCTAGCAGGTGGTGCCGGGACTCATACTGTTTGCATTTGTACAATGCATCAGAATATAAAGTTGATGATTACAGGATCTCATCTGGCTAAACTGACTGAAGGTGAAAGTCATCATTTGACAGATTACAACCAATGCATACTGTCAACTGATAGAACCATTCTACAAACTCTATCACAATCTACAGAGGAATTTATTGAAACTTTCCATGCAGGCCTTCAAAAATTGAAGAAGCATAATTTCATTGCCAAAGCACAATCAAAATTTTGTTCTGATAGAAAAGGTTCTTTAAAGTTTGGTGAAGTCTTAGCAATAGCAGATTTTTCTGAGAATTATTCATTTATTTTGCAAGATTCAGCTCAAGGATTCCACTGGAATAATGATCAAGCTACATTGCCCCCATTCATCTGCTATTATAGAAATAGAATTGACTTTGAGCATATTAATTTTGTTATAATATCTGATTGTCTTAAGCATGATGCAGTAGCTGTCCATTTGTTTCAAAGAAAGGTTATAGAAAAATTAAAAGAAATTATAAATTTTAATGTACAAAAAATGATATATTTCTCTGATGAGGCTGTTACACATTATAAAAATTTGTAAAACTTTATAAATCTTTGCAACCATAAATCTGATTTTGGTATTGATGCAGAGTGGCACTTTTTTGTTACTTCTCATGGGAAGGACCATGTCACCATGTGGTGGGTAAAAAGGTTAGCAGCAAAAGTTAACCTGCAGCGACACTATAATGAACAAATAATGACGCCAAGGCAGCTGTATTTTTATGCAAGAAAAAATATTTCTGGAATACATTTCTGATATTCCTCAACTGCAGAATAGACAAAGGAGCAAACATCTTAGAAGACAGATTTAGCAATTCCTCCACGATTATAGGAACACAAAAATTACATACTTTCATTCTTGTCTCTCAGAGAGGTGGAAATAAAAACAGTGTGAACACAAAAGAAAGGAAGAGTAGTTCGAATCACAAAACGGAACAATATGGAGTTCGAAGACATTAACGTATTTGTGACAGCACTTTATGAGAGGAATTGGTGGTTAGGATGTGTACTTGACAAAAATCCAGATAATGGTGAGGTGAAAGTGACATTTTTGCAACCAAATGTACCCTCTCCATCTTTCTATTATCCATCACATCCAAATATATCAAGTTTGAAATATTCTGATATTCTTAGCTCAGTTGATCCAATAACTGAAACAGGAATATCTTATAAACTTTCAAAAAATGAGATGAAAAATGCATCATATATTTTAGAAAGAAAGATTATGAAAGAAAAATCTAAATAAATACTTTAATGTTCATTATTATAAAAATGTTTCAGTAAAACAGATTTTTCATTTTTAAATGTATCCTAATGAACATATGTTGATTTCTTCTGTATATAGTCTATACTTAAGACTTCTAAAAATGTCAAAGAAACTGTTTACCATCGCCATCAAATGTTTATTCTTTTGATACTATAACCTAATTAAATCTCAATGCACTTTTTAGAAATTTTTATTACATCACTTTCTGTATCAAAATCTGTGTTGTATAACAAAAGTATGAAAGTCATAAAACAGTTTGACTTCACAACCAGAATTTGCATAAAATGCAACATGTCAAGAATTTTTAAGAACATGCATTTTAAAATTTTTTCATTGAAAAAAATTACCAATAAACAACAAAAATTGCCTTTTAATAGATTTAGAATATTAATCATTGAGAAAAATTTGTTCACCATTGAGATCACATATGGTTTATCATATAATTTAATAAACCCTTCACATCTTTCAAAATTCTTTTTTTATTATATATCACTTTTTTCATAACAAAATTCGTGGTGCATTAAAAGAAACGGTGCTTATGGATTTTTTGAACCACGCTATTTTTCAAATTGTATTATCAGCTTAATTTAAAGTTTTACGATATGTTCTTTTTATTATTAAATTGTTAGGTTACAAAACAACTTCCTCTCACCATGTTAAGAATGGCTTCCGAAATAATGTTATTATTTCAGCATGGTTCAAAAAGTGCACAAGTACCGAAAAACAAAAATGAAGAAAATTCAGTGTCATCAACAGAATTTTTTTTTTTTTTTAACTTTTTGACCATGGTCTTTATGTAAATATTAATCAGCATCAAAATAGCTTTACAAAGATATCATATTGACCATATTAGGAAATATCATAATGTTTTATATGAAGTTGCATGTACTACGTTCTGCCATTTTGAATTTGCCCACTTCTTTAAAACGCTTGTAACAATAGTTCTAGTAAAAGGCCCATCATGAAATTTGGAATATATACTGTCATAAGATAGACGAATCTTCTGTCAAAATTTAAAAGAAATTGAAAGAACGGTTTTTGAAATAATTCAGGTTAAAAGTTAAGGTCGAGGTCAACTTTTTTAATTTGACCTTGAAAAAAAATATTCCCAGATAAAATTATAGATCTATCCAAGTATTTTAAAATGATATATGAATGAACTTTGTAGGCCCATAAACAATAGAGATATTGTCTTTTAAATTTGGTCACTTCTTCATAAAAATTCACATTTTTGTAAAAGGTCAAGGTCATACCTCAAGAACCCCTTGACTTTGAGATGTTTAACAAGTGCCATTCAATTCCTTTCATGGAAATCTATAAGTGTAGCAAATTTGAAAAAAATCCGTGTCGGATATGGTTTGCGCCCCCCCCCCCCCAATTGGTCAAGTTTATATATATAATGGACTCTCCCGTCGATTTCAACGTATGAGGTTCGGACAACCCATATTTCTAAAACTCATTTATGCTTTTGCCTCTGATGACTTTTTAGTCCAGCAAGGAACTTGCAAACAAGGCCACAAATAGAACATGAATGTGGATTTAACGCTGCAGATATTGGTGCGGCTGCTAGTCGTTTTGCTCTTACTCTGTTTTCTTTCAGTTGCCTTAAGCTTTCAGATTGAAACCTCTGGAGACCTTCAAAACACCTTGATCTCCATCCTTTTCGGTCAT
>NC_136483.1:127825860-128153360 GCF_053919585.1 Euprymna scolopes | reverse complement strand
AATTAATCTAAAAAAGTTATTTTAAAGTTTTTGTTAAAAAAATTCAGATTTTCTTATTATTCAGACCTGTAATTACAAAAAGGGGGTTGCATAAAATGAGTTGTGGTGTGAGGAGAAGTACATACAAACTGAAACAAAGAGAATATTCAGACCTGTAATTAATAAATAAATACAAAGAGGGGGTTGCAAAAATGAGTTGTGATGTGAGGAGATTCACAAAATGAAATGAAATTTAAAACTCTCCTTCTCTCTTATAGGGAGAGAGAGAGAGAGACAGAGAGAGAGACGGAGCAGACAGGAAAACAACTGACAATAGTCAGCAAGAGTAATGGGAGGAGGTAAAAGACAATAGACTCACTAGCATGCTATTATACTTTAAGAGAAAGGGGGAGGCGAAACACACACAGACACACACAATTGTGTAAGATAGAGAGTGGAGTTGGAGGGATTAAGTAGATCGTATTATACTAGCGCTGATATTACTTTATTGTAAACAAAGTTTTTTTTTTTATTTTTTTTTTTATTCCAGAACGAATTAAAAATTTTAAAAAATGAAACTAATAAAAGGCAAATGTTCTTACATATTTAGTTGGAGTTACGGTTATCAGAATATATAATTTTAAAGCAATCCGGCGTTATTTGTGGTCAAATTTAAAAAATATAGTTGAAAAACACGTGTGAGCGGTATCAGAATTGTTGTAGGAATTTTTGACACCCCTAACACGAAACTGCGAATACAATATAAAAATCTCGGAATTTCTCTGTTAAAAGTGGGTTATTTATTTTCTTTATGGATTATACTTCCAAAATAAACTATTACAGTTGTTTTAAAAGTAATAGAAATATTTTTTTTTTTTAAACAGTAATGAATTTTCCGAACTCAATATTTTTCAATTTTTAAACTCAATATTTTTCAATTTTTAAATTTTAAAAATCTATCAAAATTTTTCTATTGATTCTATTTTTACGATATTTTCAGGGTCAATGTGAAATTTTATGTTCTTTCCAATAAATCGAATATAATATTTTAGACAAACGTTTTTTTTTTTAAATTCACGACCCCCCCATCCCCATTTTTAAGTGTCTATTAAAAAGTAAATACTTAATTTAGTAACTCGATGAGTACATAATTATTTACTCACAAATTGAAGAGAAAAGGTCAATACATAATATATTCAAATTTAAAAAAAAAACAGTGTTCTTTTAGAATTTTACCTGTAAAGTTTGAAGTTTAAAACCTTTTTTTTAAACCACGTTATTCGTTTTTTCTTTCTTTTTTTTTTTTAATGGAACCTTGGTCCTTGCTCCTTTAATTGAAAAAAAATCAGGGCTTGAATTACATTTTTCGAGGAGTTATAAGCTTGGAAAGACAGGGGGTCGAATAATTCACGCCTCCCATTTTGTAAATGTCTAATAATAATTAATTTAGAACCCGATGAGTACATAATTATTTACTCACAAATTGAAGAGAAAAGGTCAATACATAATATATTCAAATTTAAAACAAAAAAAACATAGTGTTCTTATAGAATTTTACCTGTAAAGTCCGAAGTTTAAAACCTTTTTAAAAAAAAAAAACACGTTTTTTTTGTTTTTGTTTTTTTTGTTTTTGTTTTTTTCATGAAATCTTGGTCCTTGCTCCTTTAATTGAAAAAAAAAATTAGGGCTTGAATTGCATTTTTCGAGGAGTTATAAGCTTGGAAAGATGGGGTGGAATTATTCACTATTTTTCACGAAATTTCTGACACCGCTACGTGTGCACTTCTATTCATTACATTAGTTTTAAATGGTGAACTAAACAGTGTTTTGTTTACAAAAAAAAAAAAAATGTGAAATATGATTTTTTTTTTTTGCTTCCCGTGTGCGAACGGTACCCCCAATCCCAATATTTTTTAACCGAATGGACACGAATCTATCCAAATATATATATATATATATATATATATATATATATATATATATATATATATATATATATATATATATATATATATATATATATACAAAATCAATATTTAAATATTTGTAGGAGGTGTTCAGTTTCTAGTTAAGTTCCTATTTACTTGCCTCGCCACGAGGACAGTTAGACACAAGGTCAGTTAATGTGAGGAAAATCCAGCTTCCCCAAAAAGGTCAATCTGGATAGAAACAAACGTAAAAATTGTCTCAGTCATGAAGGATTTCTCCTTCCCTGACAGAGGACAGAAAAGGCGAAGAGTAGCATCAGAATACTACACTGTGATCTGAAGTCTAGGTAGAGAAATAAAAAAAAAACGTCTTAAACTGGAAAGTTTAACGAAATAATGTGTCACTTGGGCAAGAAATGTAATTGAAAATAAAAACCAAATTTATTAAAAAGGGAGTTGCAAAAATGAGTTATGGTGTCTTATAGAGAGAGAGAGAGAGAGAGAGAGAGAGAGAGAGAGAGAGAGAGAGAGAGAGGGAGAGAGAGAGAGAGAGAGAGTATATATTTAATTGCCGCCCACATCGGCAATATTTGGCACAAGGCCGGGAAAGTGGGATACCCGCAGGCTCCCCTAAAGGAGGGGCAGGGGCACTCCTGCAATTTTAAAAATTGCCTGAGTAACCCCGTCGGCATTCCCCGGTCGGGGCGCCTCAGGCAGCAAGCAATAAACTTGCCCCACCGGAAAGCCCGGTGGCAAGGCCAGGGAGGGTGGACCTCCTAGGTATTACCCAGGCGGTGTACCTCAGTCCAACAGGTGCTGGGCCGGTTCCCGGCCCCTCACCTGTTGGGCTGAGTGTCAAGTGACGAATCCTTGACTGGTACTACCCTGTCTCCATGCAGCCGAAGCCGCTAGGAGACACATCCCATCAAAAGAGTGTTGTAGACAGGAAAACAGCTTACAATAGTCATATATAGACTTATTAGCGAGAGTAATGGGAGGAGGTAAAAGACAATAGACTCACTAACAGGCTATTATATTTTAAGAGAAAGGGGGGGGTGAAAAACGCACACGCACACACACACACACACACACACGAAGTCATAACAAACATAAACATTCCCATTGATAAACTATAACAACAATCTCGCCTGTTTTGTCTTTTACTTCGTAAACGACACCTAGGCACCACCTTCTCCATCTCCGAACAGTCCGGACAAAATTCAACAATTGTTTTTCCTCTCGTCTCTCTCTTTTTTTTTTTCGTGTACAGCCGCGACGACGCAACGCGATGCGAAACAGCAATTTAGCAGACGATAATATCACCAAACAATGATTATAAGTCATGGATCTTTTTTAAAAATTCATTTTTCCCTCAAAAGTAGACTTTAAAATAGAACAGAAAACGTTCAACAATCAACGCCGACTAACGAACATAATCAACAACAACAACACACATTAAGTTATCTTCTGCTCTGTGGTCAATCTGCCATCGATGTTTTCAAGGCTTATTGATATATTGCTTCTTCGATTTGTTAACTTTTTCTTAGTGATGGCTTCTTGATTTTTTAATGAACCCCTCCTAAAAACGAAACAATTGAAAGTTAAGTATTCAATTTTACTGTTGTAAAAATCAGTAAGTCTGCTTTTACCAAAAAGTAAGCGAATTTCTCCAATTATTTAATTTAAGATGAACACTAGCAATAATGATGCGAAGAAAACTAATATTGACGATTTTCATTTTTAAGAAAAACTTAAAAAGAAAAAGAAGGGAACAAATAGAAAATATTATCTGAAAAACAAAGAGAAAATAAAGAAAAAGTAATCAATTTTATCAAAAAAACAAAAAAAATGATAAAAGTACAAAGAAAAAATTATCAAAAAAATAAAATTAAAATATTGAGAAAACATACATTATATTATAATAAAAATATTATGAAAATAAAAAAAGAAACATTCAGTATTATTATAATAATTTGAACAAATGTCGTAATAGGCATAGACAATACAAACAGTTGAATGATTATAATTCAATTCATTATATGTCAAGAAAAGATACTATTTTTTATAAACAAATTTTATTTTAAAAATTTGGTCTAAATAAAAATCAAAGAAAATTTTATGGTGATTACATGGCAAAAATAATAATTTTGAAAAAATTAATCCAATCATAAAAAACTTCATTAAAAAGAAAACTGAATTGAATGATAGTCAAAAGCAAGAGGCTAACAGAGTTACATTTAATGCAGTAAATAAAAACTACATAAAAGGATTTGGTATGAAAGATTTCATGATTAGTCAATTGAAAAATTATTTTAAACATATCAACTCTATTGTACAAGAAGCTGATAAAATTGGCTTAATGAAAAAATATTGGAATATAGCCTTCCATTGTTTTTCAACTGAGCTCATTTTAACTGACAGAACTGCCTGTCGGTATGTCCCATTGACTCAGTTGCAGAACCATAACTATAAATTCATGTATTGTACAAATGAATGCAATTGTAATCAGCCTCAAAGTGATAACGAACAAAGAGTTGGTTGCAATAGTATTGTGAATAAAATTGCCATTGTTAATAATATTAATGATGATGTAGAAAATGAAAACTCGAATGAGCATATATCATTGGCTAGTGTTTGTAGCATTAATGAAGGCTGCCCAGACATAAATCAACAATTAAAATATGTCAAACAAATCCACAGTATTTTGAATGCTTTTAATCCTCAGATGAAAATCTCTCAAATGAGAAAAATATTAGATAATTTTCAGAACTGCAAAAAAGTACATTCTGATGGAATTTTTTTGTGCTGGCCAGAAAGATTGCATTGACAATTTGGCTTTTTTAAGGCGAGTGGCATCTCATTCACAGTATTTAAGGACAATTCATCGGAAAATGTATAGACTGCTGTCAATTGGAAATTGGCTTAATAAATTTGACATTGCTATAATAAGTGGTTATTGGTTATTGTTTTCTACTTGGATCAATCAAAACAATTTGGATTTTAATATTTCTGAGAAATATGATTTCTATTTTCTTGAAACCAAAGATGAGATGCATACTGAGTCATATGTCACAAATAAATATAACAAACTATTTACAAATTACGAAAAAGAAATTTACAATTTTAAATTAAACCATTGTGACATTTGCAAAATGAGACATAAAGACTCTGAACTGTCTGAGTGGAAAAAATGGGGAATTGAAAAATTTGTGTCACAAGAAATATTAGAGATTATTCGCTTGAACTATACTCTTCCTTGCAGTATTTGTAAATCTTGTCGATATAATCTAAAAAATAAAGCAATACCTACTTTGGCATCAATCAATGGACTTGAAGTCACAGAAATTCCACGTGAAATAGGTAATTTGAATTTTTATGAAAAGCTTTTAATTCAAAGATCCAAATATTTCATGAACATTATAAAATTGATGCCATATAGTTTCAAAGGAGAAAAAAGTTTGTTGGTTCAGCTGTTCGAGGAATAGCTACTCATCTTCCACTGCCAATGGAAAATACTATTAACCATATCATGAACACGTTGCCATCAAATAAAAATGATATTATGGAAATCTTAGTCCATACATTGCCAAGCAAAAAAATGTAATTTGGCGGTCATTAGTTGACATCAATAAAGTATTAAAAGCACTAAAATGGCTGAAAGAAAATAATGTTTTGTATAGTGATATTACTATTAATAAAAATGCTAATTTAGAGAATATTGTCACGTGTACTGGACAAAAGGACAATTTTAAAATGGATCATTTTTTAAGTCAAACTGGAGCTCAGATTTCCTATGAGCATCATACGGTTCAAGATATGCAGCAATTATTGCCACCTGAAAAAGTCTTAATAATTTACAGACAAACAAGAATTGAGGGAAAATTGCTTACTGATAATGATCCACATTTAGAATTACTGTGTTTGTTTCCTTCTTTTTCTTTGTATACCAAAGGCAAATTTGGAATGTTTTCAACTGAACGCACATATGACAATGTGAAGCCATTTATGTTCATAAGAAATAGATTAAATCATTCTGATGCGAGATTTAGGAAAGATATGCAGTACCTAATGTTTTGTGCTGACAAAGCCGATAAAAGAGCCATGCATTTATGCAGTTATGAAAACTACCAAAATGTCAAACATTACTGTTAGAGAATTTAAGCACAGATTACAAAACAATGACAAACAATTGGAAGGAAATTTGTCCATGATGATGCCTAATATGAGAGGATCCAAAGCATTTTGGTCTCAAAAATATAATGATTTGCAAGAATTTGATGAGTGTCATGGTGTGCCAACATTTTTCTTGACACTTTTTGTAATGAATATTTTCTAAAAGATTTAAATCAATTCTTAGAAAAGTTAAATGGCAAAAGTAAAACAATTGAACGAATAAATAATGATGATATTGCTGCAGTGAGTGAACATTTTTATCATCGATTTCTGGCATTTATGAAAGTAGTTATACTTGATGACAATGGTCCACTGAGTAAAGTTAATCATTATTTTTGTCATCTAGAGTACCAACACAGAGGTGCTCCTCATATACACATGAAATTATATTGTGAAAATGCGTCAGTTTTTGATAAAGATTCTTCATCAGATGTCCAGAAATTTATTGAAACAAAAATTACTTGCCATCTTCCATCTCAATTTCAATCTCCAAATTTGTAATTTTTCGTTACTAAATTGCAATGTCATACATGTACTGGATCTTGTTATTGCAGAAAATGTGTTAATAATAGATTTTACACCATTTGTAGATATGGATTTCCCAGAGGTGTTGGACAGTTCAAGTTTAACACTGTTAAGGAAAGTGTTCAATCACATAAACGTGGCAAAAAAGTACTAAAACTTTATAACTTGGAAAGAAAACCTGAAGAACAGTATATTAATGATTATAATCTTGCACTTTTGATGATGTGGAAATCTAATATTGATATACAGTACATCTCGGAAAGTTCAATGGTATTGAATCATTATATCACCAACTATCAAACTAAATATGAAAACAGTGAGACTGAAGGTGTGTGGTCATTGGACCACTCTAAATCTCTTTATAGTAAATACAAAAATGCTGGTCTTTCATTTCTAGCCAAAAGAGATTTAGGGGCTTATGAAGTAGATGATAAGTTGTTGGGACACCATTTGTTTGGAGCATCTGAGACTGTCATGTGGGTTGGTGCAGACATGCCTCAATATAGAACCCATAGATTTTTGCCACAAAAAGAATTAGATAATCTGTCTTCTGATTGCACAGACTTGTACTATGGCAATATGGTTGAAACATGGTACCCAAATAGACCTGATTCAATGGAAAACAAAAGCTTATATTATGTTGCTAGAAATTATGAGAGAATCAAATATTTTAAAATAAATGATCAAAGTGATGAAATGAAACTTAAAAATAACTTTGGTTATTTCTGTAAAGTTAAATTAAAAGTTGTTAAAACTCCAAATGTGAAATTAACTTCAGAGACAAAAGAGCGCTTTTTTCGTGATCTATTGATGTTGTTCAAACCATGCCGTCTAGAAGAAATTGATTTGCTTGATGGTTGTAATTCTTATGCTGAATCATTTAAGAAAAATGCCTCTTCCATATCTGAAATGATGAATTATGTTATTGTTAAAAAAAAAAAATGAATGAAGCAATTGAAAAAGCCAAAATTTGGGAACAAGAAGCCAAAAATTCATTGAAAATAACCATGATGAAGATGATGAAAATGATTGTGATGGTCAAATTAATGTGATTGGAAAAGATGAATTTGATGGTGAGGTGGATTTGAACCTCAAATAAGACAAGTTACTCAAGAAAAAATATTGGAAAATGAGCAAAAACTCAAGCAAATTCAAAAGGCTTTTTATGATGAAATTATTGCTAAAATTGAGCAAAGAAATTCCCATTGGAATGAGGAAAAACCAATTCCAAGATGCAATTGTGATGACTGTCCACAAGTGCTGAAATTTATTAGTGGTCAAGGCGGTGTGGGAAAATCCTTCTTGATCAATGCACTAGCAGATAAATTATCATTAATTTGTCCAGCTGTAAATGTTCCAACTGTCATAATTTGTGCCCCAACAGGTGTCAGTGCTTTCTTGTTGAAAGGATCCACTTGTCACAGAGTTTTTCAACTAAAAATGCAGCATGGTTCTACACCAAAGTATGAAGAATTATCTAAAACTAAGCTTAAGGAAATGAGATTTATGCTTAGTTATGTAAGATTGTTCATCATTGATGAAATAAGCATGATTAACCATTTGCAATTGGCATTTATTCATCAACGTTTGCAAGAAATATTTGGTGATTCAAGAAAAGAAAATTTTCCATTTGCAAAAATGTGCATAGTTACTTTTGGTGATTTATTTCAGCTTCCTCCTGTGAATGAAAAACCTGTATTTTCAAAAATTTCAATTTATGATGCAAAAAAATCAGGTTTAGGAATAGCTGGTCTAAATTTATGGTCTTATTTTGATTATGATGAATTAACAATTAATATGCGAGAAAAAGATGATACTGAAAACTTTGGTGACATTTTAAATAGAATTAAATTGGGATCACCAAATGATAACGACATTAAAATTTTAAATTCTTACATAATTAATACCAAACGAAAAGCTAATCTATCAGAAGTTGCTAATCTTTTGATAGAAAAGCAAAAGGAAATGAATATAATTTGCATTTTGCCAACAAATGAAGCTGTGAATGAAATTAATAATAAAATGTTGGAAATGTTGGAAATCAATGGCATTAATACAATTGAAATCACAACTATAGATTCAAATTTGAGACAAAAGTCATCTAAGAAAAAAAACTTTAAAAAAACAGCCTAAAATGCTTAAAGTTAACAAAGTTTCCATTACAGCTGGTCTTGAAACTGTACTGAGAATTGCAATTGGTGTTTGGTGCATTTTGAGACGAAATATTGATGTAAATAAAGGTCTGTGCAATGGTACTATGGGAATAATTACTGATATTAATTTAAAAAATGGCAATGTTTTTTCTGTGACTGTACAATTTGACAATATGGATGAGTTTATTGTATTAATTAATTTTGAAGATATGCAAGCTGATTATGAAGTTTCACCAGGACTTTTTGTCACTAGAAGTCAGATACGTTTGTCATTGAGTTACGGTTTTACTGTACATAAAACCCAAGGAATTTCGGTTGATGGCATTATAGTTGACTTAGGATCTGATGTGTTTTCAGCTGGAATGGCATATGTTGCATTATCACGGACAAGAAAATTGTGTAATGTTTATTTAATTGATTTAGACCCTCATAAATTATTAATGTGTGACAAAAGTGCATGGAATGAATATAATAATTTAAAAGCCAAAAGAAATAGACTTGATTTACCGCCACTTGATCCATGCTGTGTAAAACCACCTAATTTGTCATTTTATAAAACAAATAATTCAAAAAAGCACAAAAATGAAATTGATATTGATAGTGAATTGCTATTAAATGAAAATTCTCCTATAAAACACCTCAAAAGAAGTGGCAAGAGTGACAGTGTTCAATTAGATTTAAAATTAATACAAGAAATTCTTGTTTTGCTAATTGTATTATTCAGATTACTTATCAACAACTTCCTTATTTCACTACCATTATTAAAACAGATCCAACAATTGATAAGGATTTTAGTTCCTGGCAGCCACAGTGTTGCTGATTTAAGAGAAATGATGGGTGGAATATTTAATGATGGAGGACAACAAGATGCTCTTGAATTTTGGGAACATTTATTGAACAGTGCTCAAGAATTATTTGTTTTTGAGGAGAAGAGAACCAGAAAATGTATAAAAAAACACAAGGTTTATTGTCAGAGACTGGAAAATGGTCAGTGCAACTGTAGACATCAACTGTCATTTACAGATTACTCTAATTGAAAATAATACCAAACAAATAACTCTTACACTACATCCCATTGATGGTCGCCAGCAATTTAAAAGTTTACTTAAAACTGATTCCTATGTCATTAAATATTGCAATGAGTGTCAGCAAAATACTGAACATTTGGAAAAAGTTACTTATACTTTTCCTGAAAGAATGAAATATTTGTGTGTTGCACTTAACCGATTTTCAATCATCAATGATGTTTTTAAAAGAATAAATGCTGAAATTATGTATTTTAATACAAAAAAGCAAAATATTTTTGGCACAAATTTCAAATTAAATGCTGCCCCAATGCATACATTTGATACATATGATTTTGGTCATTTCACTTGTATTGTGAAAAATGAAGAAAAATGAAACATTATTAGTGATTCTGAATATGTTTCTTGTAATATCAAATTTCCTTCTAAGATGAGTAACATTACTGCACTATTTTTGAAAAGATTTGACTTTTTACTAAAATTTAAGAATTGAATAAGATTATAACAAATTAAAAAAAATTGATCAAAATTGAAAAAAATGTCTGGTTTTCGTTTTCTCGATTTCTTATTGTTTGTTCAATATCTTTATATAAAATATAAAAACTGTTCTTTATTTAATTGTAAACACCTTTCCTTTTAAAGTATCCCAAAATGTTGCATTTAATAA
Organism: Euprymna scolopes; assembly: GCF_053919585.1. Taxonomy (NCBI): domain Eukaryota; kingdom Metazoa; phylum Mollusca; class Cephalopoda; order Sepiida; family Sepiolidae; genus Euprymna; species Euprymna scolopes. Next base: position 128,142,910 of record NC_136483.1, on the reverse strand, counting down.
AAGCATTGTAAATTATTTGTAGTTAATAATTATTATTTAAGATCTCACACCAATTACTAAGCACTTGCATAACCTATCAACCAGTGGGTTTCACAGGTTTCAGAGAGACAACTATTATTACTAGTAGTAATAGTTGTTGTAGTAGTAGACTTTTTATACAGGTTGGAGAATGGTTAGAATTAGAAGGGAATTGGGTAAGATAGAGAGAGTGGAGTTGGAGGGATTAAACAGAGGTGAGCTGAGAGAGAGAGAGAGAGAGAGAGAGAGAGAGAGAGAGAGAGAGAGAGAGAGAGAGAGAGAGAGAGAGAGAGAGAGAGAGATAAAGAACAAATAAAAGTAAGGAAGAGAAGAAAGACAGAATAGTAGATTTAATTGTGTATGCTTCTTTGTTTTGCTCTTTTTTAATGTTTTAAATCAGATTCTAATACTTAAAAAAAAAACTTTACTTTTTCTACTGAGTAGAATATTGAAAAATAAAATTCAACTTGTTACATACATTCATTTTTTTAATCCAAATTAATAAGTTAAATAAAATATAATCTTAAAAAGATAAGATACAAGTTAGAAAAGCATTTCATCCAAGGCATGAAAATTGTTAAACAAAATGTTTTTGCTATAGGCTTTAAAAGTAAAGGTACAAAATTCAATTTGAAATTTATTTATCTTCAAAGTGCACTTTTATAAATTTTACAAAGTAAGGTATAAAAATTTAATTTAAATTGAATCAAAAAATTACCTTGGATTTATTTTATGTAATGTACATTTTGTTGCACTTTAAAAACATTATCTTTCATCTAGCAATTAATGATATAGATATAAAATTTTCAATGAAGAAACAAAAATATTTATTGGGATTGTTGGAAAGCTTATCTAAAGAGTACCTTGCTGAAAACAATGCATACATTCACTCAATAGGTAAAGACAATAAAAAGAACTGGAGACAGTGTACGACAAGTTCCAAAGAAGATCACCCCTGTTCCTTTGCAATAAGAATACTGCCTATGGGAATCCATACCAAGGCACTAAATAAAAATATTCCCTGCGAGTGTAACACCCAAGGGCAGGGTGCCTAAGATGCGGGAACAAGAAACACCACCTAAGGTAGGCATGTCCTGCCAAAACTGCAACTTGCTACCATTGTGGAGCCATGGGCTACTTGAGCCAATTCTGCAAAGCTAAGAATGTACATAAAGTATAATATGACTCATACAACACCGCCAACGAACAGAACACCTTCCTAGTGTTGTATATAGAAGGAGACAGCTCCTGGTAATTAGAGAAATGAAGTGAATAGGATTGAAAATAATATTTATTAAAGGAAAATGCTAGAATCGAACTCATTGATCAAAAGTTAAAAAGAATTCATATTGCTATTTAGATACGATGATAGGAATGTAGAGAATTGTTCATTATATTTGAAACTAGCAGGGGTACCCGGCGTTGCCCGGGTGTTGTGAGGTGTGTGGGGGGGAGGGTAAATCAAAACAATAATAAAATGGAAAATAAAGAATAAGCGAACGAAAAAAATGGCATAAATAATCTGGTTTAAACGTTAAAACTTCTTACAAAAATTGGGAAAAAAAACAAACAAAACAGCGAACATGATGGAAAAATAAAAAAAAGAGAAAATAAAGAATAAACGAATGAAAAAAATGGCATAAATAATCCTGTTTGAATAATAAAATTTAAAAAATAAAAAAATGTCCGATATGTTAGCGCGAACATGCAACCTTAAGAAAACAACACTGTCACTATAATCACTACTCTACAATCACGTTTTTTCTATTAAAACTAATTCAAGAAAGAACTTTTTTGCACATGAATGTTTGGCTAAATTGTCATGAAGGAACGATTTTTTGCTACCCTCCCTCAGTTTTTTTTTTCTAATTTTCATATATTATTCAACCAAGACATCGCCCATTCAGATGGTACAGGTTTTAACCTGGTCCGATGCTGCTGAGAAAAGTTTTAGGCAGACATACATGCATACATTCATTTAAACAGACAGATGAGATTTATATAATAGTTAGGTCAGAGTTAGGACAATATTGTGTTACCAAAAACGTGTTGGAGTCATATGTAATATGTAAAATCCACATGAAAAAACATTCACATGTTTGAGTACGTTCTGACATCACAAAGAAAGATAGGGTTAGAAATCAGTCAGATCAGAGTCGAGTTCAGGATTTGAGCTCGGAACAGTCAGAGGAGGAGAGTTAAGCCCCTTCCGAGGCAGAGAGGAGAGAAAAAAAATGTAGGAACCCAACACAGCATCAAATATCAGATCATGCTTTCCCAGCTGGAATAAATGTCTCTTGTTTGTAAGCCATTTTCTTTGTGGTCATTTCAACAAGGTAATGTGTGTCTTCTGTTATTATATATAATCACACTGTCCCATAATCTATTCAATACTAAGCGTTATGTCAATAGAGAAGATAACTTACAACAGACCTTGAAGAGTCATTTTAAATGTCAACCAAAACCCTCCAAAGTTTGTTGGACTCTGGCGCTGACATTACACCAATCCTCGAACATGTCTACAGAGAAATGAAAGGTATAGCATACCTTGAAATTACCAACAAATCCCCTTTATGACTCATAACACATATGATTGCATGTTACAGGGACAACCACTGTAACAATCGCTGACCACAATATAAAGACAGAACAGGTAATATTTATCATCCCAAACCTAGAAGAACAATTTCTGGACAGACCAGCCATTGAAGCCCTGAACCTAGTCATGGTACACCCGAGTGTATGTAACATCAAATAACCCACAACAAGCCTTCAACTCAAGATGCGAAATACCTGAATTATTCTCTGGTCTAGGCAAATTTAGAGGAGAATACGATATTTATCTAAAATCAGATGCAGAATCTTATTCCATCCCAACACCATGCCATATACCACTACCTCTAACTAATGAAAGAAACACAGACAGAATAACAGAGGATGGAGATAATAGGGGTTATCAATAAAGTAGAGAAACATACTGAATTGTGCTCACCCATAGTTGTGGTCCCCAAACCAAAGAGGAAGGTCAGCATGCATTTCATGCCTTGAAACTGCTAACGAATCACAGCCCACAACACAGACAGAATAACAGAAGATGGAGGTAATAGGGGTCATCAGTAAAGTAGACCCCCTGTGCCCCTACATTGTGCACGTATAGAATAACCCAAGTCTTAGCCCAAACGAGCTGCTCGTGGGCAGACGACTTAGAACCAACATTCAAACCCACCCAAACCTGCTCAGCTCCATGACCTGATTTGGATGCCTTCTGCAGGAGAGACGACATGCAAAAAGCCCAACAGTGGCACGCACCTTGCACAAGACAAAAGAGTTGCTAGCACTTCAGACTGGAACGAGGGTATGGATAAGAGATCAAAATGGTGAGAGTCCAGAAGATATTGTCATCAATGCCACCTCCAGGCCCCTCACAACACCTTCCGACCCTGATAGAAGGACAATGACTTGATCTAGACGGATGTCAAAACCACCCATCAAACTGGACCTTTAAACAAAAGGTCTGGATACACAAATGAACTCGAAAAAGAAAAAGTGGAGATTTTGTATCTGACTGATAATCCACTCAGAGTGACGTCCCCTGAATGATGTCAATTCATTCTTTATAATAAAGGAGGCACTAGTCGTCATATTGGTCATAACTTATACACATGTATCATGTTGTTGTTCAAGCTTACTAACACAATACATGAAACTATATAGAAATAAATAGCAGGAGCATTAACTGGCGTTGACCAGTTGAAGCATGCCCCCCTCCTTGTAAAAAATTAAACTATGGTTGTTGTTGGTGGCCAATCCCAACGTCCTAATATTAAGAACGGGTTTTAAAATAGACATCTCTAACCTCCTCATAACATCGTATAGAATAGACACAGTCAACCTCGCCATGGTAAGAACGGCTTTCGGAATAGATGCCCCATTTTATGGATAGAGTGCTTACTGTCCAAGTACTTGCCCCAAGTTCAAACTTGATATATGTTGTCAGCATACCTACCCGCAAAGACTATAGACCAACAAAAAAAAAATTCGGGGTGGGTAGAAGTGTTGTGCGGATAGAAGTACACTTTTTATCATGCGTGCATAGAAGACTGAATTACAGTGCATAATGCACGTCATTATATCTCAAAAACTACGTGTCTCCGCCAAAGTTAAAACAGATTGTCTTATTCATCATAGTCTAAAACTTATAAAAGTCATCAATTTAAGGGAAATAGTGAGGTTGGTCGTAAGGTAAAAAAAAGTACCTAAGAAAAAGTTAATGTCTGAGCAGTGTGGAAAAGGAGTCCTAAAAAGAGAACTAAACAAAAAACAACTATAATAAAATTTGTACTTTAGCAGCGTAAATTATTTGACAGACAAAGGAAGTAAAAAAATTTAGCATAAATATAGTCAAATGAATGAAAAGTAATGAAAATGATAATTTATCTCTTGACATAATTCAGGCTTAGAGTGTGAAAATGTGTTTTATATATAAAACAGTTTTTATGATTTCGAAAGTGAAAAATGATAATTTTTATTTTTTTGCCTAATCACCCCAATCTAAGCTTGGTGCCAGTTTGATGGAGGGAGCTACTACAACTCTCTTTTATTAAGAGGTTTGCCCTCCCCCTGTAAATCCCACAATTTACATGTTTTTTTCTTTTTTCATGTTAATCTCATCGATAACAAACTTAACTTTCAGATATGAAAAAAGTAAAATTGTAAAAAAGATTTTTTATGACTTATCGTCGGGGATCAGTTTTCAATTATAACGTTCTACTGAACTGAACACGTAGTTTGTGACCATCAGCGAGAAAAATATTGTCACAATATATTTCTCAGTGATGGAAAAAAAATACATGTTCAATTTAGTAGAACGTTAATGTGTAAATAATGTTAATCGAAATAATGCGTAATGGCATGTATAACTTTTAAGTAAATGTTATATTTAATTTTTGTAAACATCAGTCTGTAAAATAAAGGATAGTAAAGTATAACTGATTTAAAATGACATCAGTTCATTTTAGTATCAATTTAGAATGCGAAAACTGGATATGATACCAAGAAAGCTGCGGCGTTATTTTTTTAATATAACAATGAGTAAATAATGTTAATCCTAATAATGCGTAATGGCATTTGTAACTTGTAAGTAAATGTAAAAATCAGTCTGTAAAATAAAGGAAACGCAATGATAGTAAAGTATAAATGATTTAAAACAATGTGTGGCGATTGATCGGCCATATTGATTAAGGGCTGCTGTGTTCGTTTTTTGTATGTTTGTGTACAATCCAGAATAATAGAATTTTATGGTTGCAGCCAATGAGAATAGGATGAATGGCATTGGGGCGAGATCATTATTTTCGAATAGTGAAGTGCAATGATAGTTGCAGGTGTCTGAGTGTTTAATCCAGTTAATAAGGGTGTAAGGTCAATATAGTTATAATGGTTAGATATTTACCTGGTCCTTACTGGGAGAGTGGGAGAACTTTTCAGGTAGAGGGAGAAATACAAACTACTTCGTCTATAGATTTCAGCAATCGTGATGATGTCGCTCATAGGAAATAAGATAGGATTTTATTTTAACAAATAAATGTGTCTGTAACGGCATTTAAAAGTTATATAAGATAGTTGGTAAAAGTTTACACATAATAAATTTGTATGTAGTATCTGTTATTGCTAACCTACTGTAATTTGGTCCAGAGGGGAAAAATCAAATTATATATATATATATATATATATATATATATATATATATATATATATATATATATATATGTATATATATATATATATATATATATATATATATATATATATATATATATATATATAATAGGAGATAAATATATAAATGAAAATACATTAATAAAACCCTTAATTGAAGTAACTTAAAATGATTGTATATATTAAAAAGCAAATATTTAATAACACTTATATAAACAAACTTATATATACATTCATAAATAAATAAAACTCATATAAATAGAAAGATTAATATATTCTATATATATATATATAAGTGAAAATGTGTGTGTGTGTGTGTGTGTGTGTGTGTGTGTGTGTGTATGTATGTGTGTACATTTCCCTACCAAATAACTCTATCAATTTTCGGTCTACAGACTCGAGATTTGACATAAGGGGTATTGATATTTGGGAAAATCTTTTTAATTGGTTTGGATATCAAGAAGTCCAAGTTCAACGATTTGACCTTTGAATTACTGAGACATTTGAGCCCAAAAAAGTAAATGTTAAAGGGTCAAAATTGGGGTCAAAGTTTTAAAAAATTGACCTCTGCGGTCTCTATCAAATTACTCAGCCAATTTCTGGTCTAAACATTTCAAATTTTGCATAAAGGGTATTCAGAGATAGGGCAAGCATTTTAATTTGTTGGACCGAAAATTTGAGCTGCCAAAGAGTCAAAGTTCCAAAGATTTGACCTCTGCGGTGTCTAGCAAACTACTCAGCCAATTTTGGGTCTAAATATTTGAAAATTATACATAACGGGTATTCAGACATGCAGCAAGCATTTTAATCAGTTTTGGGGCAAAAATTTGGCTGCCAAAAGGTCAAAGTAGAAAGACTTGACCTTTACAGATTCTACCAAATTCCTCCGCCAATTTTGGGTCTAAAGACTTGACATTTTAGATGAAAGTAACTTGAACTTTGTATTTTCATTTTAAATGTAAAACTTTGATATAAACTTTGATGTAAAACTTTGTATTTTGATTTGAGACCAAAATAGTAAATGTTAAGGGGTCAAAATTGGGGTCAAAGTAAAAGAAATTGACCTCTGCTGTCTCTACGAAATTACTCAGACCAATTTTGGTCTAAACATTTAAAATCTTACATAAAGTGTATTCACACGTACGGCAAGTTATGAACAGTTAATAGGGCCCGAGCAAAGCCAGGGTAAACTGCCAGTAAATAAATAAAACTTACATAAATATAAAGATTAATACATTAATAAATAAATAAAATTATATATATACAATTATAGATATATGAATAAATAAATAGAACTTATATAACTAGAAAGATTAATATATTAATTAACAGATAAAACTTATATAAATAGAAATATTAATATATTAAATAAAACTTATATAAATGAAAAGATCAACATATTAAAAAAACTTATATGAATAGAAAGATTAATATATTAAAAAATAAATAAAACTTATATGAATAGATTAATATATTAAAAAATAAATAAAACTTATATGAATAGAAAGGTAGATATATTAACAAATAAATAAAATTATATAAATAGAAAGATTAATATATTAACAAATAAAGTGAACTTATATAAATATAAACATTAATATATTCATAAATAAAATAAAACTTATATGAATAGAAAAAGTAATATATTCATAAATAAATAAAACTCATATAAATAGAAAGGTAGATATATTAATAAATAAAAAACATTTATATAAATACAAAGATTAATATATTGATTCATAAATAAAACTTATATAAATAGAAAGATAAATATATTAATAAATGAATAAAACTTATATAAATAGAAAGCTTAATATATTAATAAATAAATTAAAATTATATATAAATACAAAGATTAATATATTACTAAATAAATAAAACTTATATAAAAAGAAAGATTGATATATTCATTAATAAATAGAACTTATATAAATACAAAGATTTATATATTACTAAATAAATAAAACCTATATAAATATAACGATTAATATATTAATAAATAATTAGAACTGATATAAATATAAAGATTAATATATAAGTAAATAAACTTATATGAATAGAAAGATAAATATATTAATAAATAAATAAAACTTATATGAATAGAAAGGTAGATAAACAAATAAAACTTATATAAAAAGAAATATTAATATATTAATAAATGAATAAAACTTGTAAAAATAGAAAGATTAATATATTGGTAAATAAATAGAACTTATATGAACAGAAAGAGTAATATATTAAAAAAGAAATAAAATTCATATGAATAGAAAGGTAAGTATATTAACAAATACAATAGAATAGAAGCATTATAATATTAACGAATAAGTAAAACTTATATATATAGAAAGATAGATATATATATATATTAATAAATAAATAAAAATTATATATATAGAAAGATATATATATATAATAAATAAATAAAACTTATATAAATAGAAAGATTAATCTATAATATGAACCTGTGTGTGAGTGTGTGTGTGTGTGTGTGTGTGTCTGATCACGAATAGGCTCCTATATGGTTGACTATTTCAAAAAACTGATTACATATAATGATAGAAGATGTATCGAGGATCAGGAATGGGTATGTTTGATCTGGCAAAACGGTGGTTCATAAAATTGTGGGGTCTGCGTTAGCGCCTGATCCTCAAAGTATGGAAATAAAAAATGCAAAAAAAACCGTTTACAATGGTTTTTGATATAGATGTACATAAGAATACTTTGATAAGTATGTTTCAACTTAAATAGGGATGGTATAATAAAATTGTGGGGTCTGCGTTCGCGCCTGTACTCCATGGAAATATGGCACAAACTTTAACAAAGACTTTTCATATCTATTTGTGTAAGTATACTTTGATCATCATGTTTCAGTTTGAAGAAATATGGTATAATAAAATTATTGGGTGTTCATTCGCGCCTGACCTCCATAGAATGTAAATAGGTCACAAAGTTTAACAAGGTTTTTTAAAAGGGGTGAGGTCCACAATAACACCTTAACCTTAATCCTAATTCACGTTAGCTTTTATTTATTTTTTTCACCTCATAAATTTACGTTCTTATTAAAGTGAAAGCCAAAATAAAAGTCGGAACTTTAGACAAATCTCGACACAAATTTTGCATAACTCTGTTTTTTTCCTTCTCCACTTGCACGTGGCACTCTTTTGAAAATAGATAAATAGATAAATAATAAGAACATTACTTGTTATCATGTCAAAAGAAGGAAAAAATCCTGCTCACGTGATTACATGTTTTTTTACAAACATTTACATAACCTTTTTATTTTTTATTTATATATCTGTTTAAGCTTTTTTTGTCAGTGTACTAGAAGGAATTGAGTTGATTACAACCCTTTCTCTGTGTTCTTTACATTACAATAGTACAACCCTGAATCCGATGGCGCAATACTGCACCGTTCAATACTGTAAAACTGAAATGAAGCTGTTCTGCTTGAAAAGGGGCGCCATTTTCTTCTTATTCATATTTATATTGATTCTTTGCTTTAAAAAACTAAAGTAATTACGTGTTTACTTTTTAAATATCCCATTTTGCTGTTTCGGATTATTTTACTAAAGTAAGTAAAGCTTCATTATTTTTCAAAACTGTTTTTGTTTATTTGGTTTTCGATATTTTATCGATAAAAGTGTTTAGCAGAAAAGCCAACAAACGACTACCCGAAAAAATAAATATACAAGAAATAAATGTTACCATAGTCAATAAAGTTCAGTTCATGTTTTTTTTTTGTTTTGAAATAATTTTTAATGCTCTTTACTTGAAATAATTTCAGCGAACCGAAATTAAAACGAAATTTGAAGCGATAACTACTTAAATGAATATTTATGTAAACTACACATGCCATAATCGAATATTCATCAAGCACAAAATAACGGAAAACATTAAAATATGTTTATAAATATTCCTTACGTTGACGGAACTCTCTTAAATTGTTAACACAGAATGCTCAGGTGCCCCTCCTTCAAATTGAAAACTCCATTTCAAAGCCGCTGCCATTTTGATTTTTTTTTTAAACCGGTTCGTGAATTAAAAAAGAAATTCTTTTTACAACTACTTAAAAATACAAACCAACTTTTCTACCATGAGAACAAATTATTTTTAAGTGAACAGTAAAAATAATCGAGGAGAAATTATTTTTTAAATGAGCAGTAAAAAAGACTTGGGAGAAATTAATTTTTAAGTGAGCAATTAAAAAGACTGAGGCGAAATCATTATTTAAGTGCGCAGTAAAAATGACAGAGGAGAAATTATTTTTTAAATGAGCAGTAAAAAAGACGAAAGGGAAATGATTTTTAAGATAGCAGTAAAAAGGACGAGGACAAATTATTTTTTAAGTAAAAAAGACTGAGTAAAAATTATTTTTTAAGTGAGCAATTAAAAAGACTGAGGCGAAATCATTATTTAAGTGAGCAGTAAAAATGACTGAGGAGAAATTATTTTTTAAATGAGCAGTAAAAAAGATTAAGCAGAAATGATTTTTAAGAGAGCAGAAAAAGACTGAGAATAAATTATTTTTAAGTGAACAGTAAAAAACTTAGATGAAATAACTTTTTAAGAGATCAGTAAAAACATTGAGGAGAAATAATTTTTTAAGTGAGCACTAAAAAAACTGAGGAGAAATTATTTTTTAGTAGGCAGTAAGAAAAACTGAGGAGAAATCGTTTTTTAAGTGAGCAATGAAAAAGACTAAGGAGAAATCATTTTTAAAGTGGGCAGTAAAAATAATTTTTTAAGTGAGCAGTAAAAAAGACTGAAGAGAAATTATTTTTTAAGTGACCAATAAAAAAACTGAGAAGAAATCAATTTTTAAGTGAGCATTAATAAAACTGAGGAAAATCATTTTTTGAGTGAGCACTAAAAAAACTGAGGAGAAATTGATTTTTAGTGAGCAGTAAAAAAACTGAAGAGAAATCATTTTTTAAGTGAGCAGTAAAGAAAACTGATGAGAAATTATTTTTTAAATGAGCAGTACAAAAGACTGAGGAGAAATTATTTTTAAGTGAACAGTAAAAAACTTAAAGTAAGTCGCCCTCCGGAGCACAAAAAACAACAAATTTCTCTCCCCTGTCTGTTTATTATATATATTAAAATATGTCCTCAAATAATGCAACAAACAAACATTGTGACAAGCAGACACCGAGTTTTAGTATAATATAGATTCTGTCTGTCTGTCTGTCTGCTGTCTGTCTGTCTGTCTCTCTCTCTTCATCTGTAGTGGTCCTCCTCCTGGCTTCTCAATCTAATACGGCCACAAAGCTATCTCTGATTCCATTAGGAAGGAACAAATCACACAGCCAACGTTAACCACAAGAAATTAAGTTGAAATTTAAACATTTATTTTGCATGACAAGAGTGATCTAATGATTCTAACATAACGATCTGCACATGCGAGCTTACATGACTTACATTTCAACTTTAACGTGCTCAACAATAAGAACCGTGTATATATATATATATATATATATATATATATATATATATATATATATATCTTATCTATAATATAAAGCTGTGTGTGTGTGTGTGTGTGTGTGTGTGTGTGTGTGTCTGGTCACGAATAGGCTCCTATATGGTTGACTATTTTAAAAAACTGATTACATATAATGATAGAAGATGTATCGAGACATAGGAATGGGTATGTTTGATCTGGCAGAACGTTCGCGCCTGGTCCACAAAGTATGGAAATAAAAAATTTAAAAATCTAAAAAAAAAACGCTTACAAGTGTTTTTGATATAGATGTACATAAGAATACTTTGATAAGTATGTTTTAACTTTAATAAGGATGGTATAATAAAATTGTGGGGTCTGCGTTCGCGCCTGGCCTCCATGGAATGGAAATAGGGACAAACTTTAATAAAGACTTTTCATATCTATCTGCGTAAGTATACTTTGACAATTATGTTTCAGTTTGAAGAGATATGGCATAATAAAATTATGGGATGTTCGTTCGCACCTGACCTCCATAGAATGGAAATATGTCACAAAGTTTAACAAGGTTTTTTTAATATAGATCCACAGAATATTGTGATAAGTGTTTCAGTGCAAACAGGTATGGTAATAAATTATGGGGTTTATCTATTTTATTTTTACTTTGTTTGAACATGTTTTTTTCCTCACATACACACACCCACATGTACGCACGCACATATGCACAGACACATACATATATTCACCTTCACGTATATACACTCACATTCATGTGCATACACACACATGCTAATATGCGCACATGTACGCACACATGGGAAACGTCACTTACCCTGAAAGGAAATCCAGACATGCACAGTCAGAACACTGACCCCGGTATAAAAGTTAACAACACTATTCAACATCCTCTTTCTTCCCTTTTGGTTCATCAACCAGACAAGTTCGCGTCCACAGCTCTTGGCTTGAAGACTTTTCCATGTGGACGAGTACTACCATGTACGCGTGGCTTTACTGAGGTCAACCCCCTCTCTCTTTCTTTTTCTACATGCTGGACTGCCATTTCTCGTTCCTCTACTTCATTCCTTTTTTTCCACGCGTGTAGTCATCAACGACTGAATGAACACGTGTTCCGCCTAAACCCTTTATTTTCGACAGAAATAAACATGTTTATTTTATTCAGCAATTGAATTTTGTTTCCTTCTTTCCATTCATTGCATTATTATTTTTTTTTTTTTTTGCAGCGAGTTAGGATTATTATATCTTGATCTGCAACAAACGATGGTGACCCCGTTATTTTAAAATGAGATGAATGAGTTTGAACGAAACACGCGGTATAAACTAAACTCTTCCACACAAATCCATGGCACGCATGAAAAATAATTTTTCTCTAAAAAAACAAAAAAACAAAATGGAACTTCAACAGACGAACTCCTTCCTGACCAAAACCGAGACAAAGAATTAGCCGAATTAAAGTCTACGATTGAAAAGCTTTCAAAGCAGCTAGCCGACATTATCCCAGAAACTACAACGACACGCGACAAAGTTATAGGTGAAGAAGTTTAAGCAGGAACCGGTCCACGTTAGAAGATAGACAAGATGTTTGCTTCTACCACAGGAGATTTGGCGTTGACGTGAGAAAATGCACTACACTCTGTGCGTCCAAAAAAACAGCACAGGGAAACGAACCTTCCAGCCAGTAACGACGACGACTGTAGCTGGAGCACAAAAAAAGGTCGTCTGTTTTATATCCGTGACAAAATCCATGGATATAACTTTTTAATAGACACTGGAGCAGAAATCAGAGTCATACCGACACCGCATGGCCATCCAACATGGACCCAATTTTTCAGCCTACAAGCCGCCAACGGTACAAAAATACCCACTTTTGGCAAGAAAACTTTACACTTAAATCGGGGAATGCGAAGGAATTTTTTCTGGAATTTCACCATAGCCAGCGTGACCACTCCAATTTTGGGGGCGGTCTTTTTAGCCCATTTCAACCTGTCTGTCGACATGACTCATCACACATTTACAGACAACGAAACGAAGATTTCGGTGAGAGGAACTAACTCGAAATTTTTAACCACCGGAATCAGCAATGCGCTTCCCAAAGATTTCCACGTCCGCCGGTTACTCCAAAAATTTCCTCAACTTTCCCAGACGTTTAAAAACACGGACCCCATCAAGCATAGCGCTAAGCACTATATTAAGACCACAGGACCGCCCGTCTATTCAACCCCCAGACGCTTGAAACCGGATAAATACAAATTGGCAAAATCCGAGTTTCAAAACCTACTCCACATGGGAATAATACGGCCCTCGAAAAGTGCTTGGTCATCACCACTCCACATGGTGCAAAAAGCTGACAACACCACATGGCTCCCGTGCGGAGATTTTAGACGCTTAAACGTGAAAACAGTCCCGGATAGATATCCTATTCCCCATATCCATGACTTCGCTAATGGACTCCAAGGCACTACAATTTTCTCTGAACTGGACCTCGTAAAGGCATATTTTAAAATTCCAGTCACAGAAGAAGACATTCATAAAACCACACTAACCACACCATTTGGCCTTTACAAGTTCCTAAGGATGCCTTTCTAGCTGAGAAACGCCTGTCAAACTTTACAACATTTGATTGACAAAGTTTTTAGAGGTCTGCTGTTCATATTCACATATGTGGACGACGTTTTAATCATCAGCAGAAACCTTGAAGAACACCGGCTACACCTGGAACAAACTTTCGAAAGACTGTCACATTTCGGTCTGAAACTAAACATCGATAAATGTGTTTTTGGCCACCAGGAAGTTCAATTTCTCGGACATTTAATCGACAAGGATGGAATCTCCCCTTTGCCTGAAAAAGTAAGTGCCATTTCAAATTTCCCTCTACCGACATCTGTCAGACAAGTACGCCGTTTTGTAGGCATAATTAACTATTATCGACGTTTTTTGCCTAACTGTTCCACGTTACTCGCACCTTTAACGGACTTGTTAAAAAAACGAACCAAAAACCAACAGTTAGTTTTGGAAGGACCTGCACTGCAGGCCTTCGAACAATCGAAAACTGCTTTAGCAAACTTCACCAAACTCACTTATATCCAAGATAGCGATACAACAGAACTTACACTTATGATGGACGCATCGAAAATAGCAGTAGGAGCTGTCATTTACCAAATTTCTGACAACAAAATGACCCCTATTTCATTCTTCTCTGCCAAATTAAACAAAGCGCAAACTAAATATAGCACTTTCTTGAGAGAGTTACTTGCAATTTACCTTGCAATTAAGCACTTTAAACATCTCCTCGAAGACAGAAAATTTTCCATTTATACGGATCATAAACCTCTAACATTTGCTCTACACACACATGTGGACAAATATGGTCCACAAGAAATTCGACACTATTGGAATTGTTACGGAGTCACTAGTGTGGTGCCCTGTGATTGGATGAAAAACAACCAATCACGGGCTGCCATTCTAGTTTCCTCCCCGACCCCTATTTGCGCGGCCCCTTTGAACTTTCGGCCTCTTTTGCGGTTGGGACCTGATTGCGAGTACATCCATTTCGCCAGCTCTCCGCCACCAGAAATACGGGACGCACATGGAGTCCAAGCCGTAATAGCAGCACAGACCAACAAGGCCGCACCTTTTCTCTTTCATACCAACTAAGGACACAGGAAAGATTTAATTGATAAACGGACACATCACATCTGTGAGATAAGTTTCCCGCAAACCCAATTGTTTGCAACACCTTTATTTTCCTTTTTGTAAATACAGTTTTTTTATAACATTTAACTCTGTGTTTGTTTTTCCTTTCTTCTTGACGTCGTCACATTACTTTGTTACCTCAAACGTTTGGGAAATCCCAATAACACCTGGACTTTATAGCCCAATATTCTAGCGATATACTGTACGTAAAAGGATAAGAAAACATTGTAGCTGACGCTTTATCTCGCGCAACAATTGCTTCTGTAAATTCCACTCCACTAAGTATGGAATTAATAGCACAAGAGCAATTAACAAATACCACGCTCCCAGCTATAATGGACTAAACTTCACTGAAGCTGAAAGAAATGCCGATACCATTCGAAACAACAACTTTCTATTGCGATGTTTCACAAAAACACCCTCGCCCTTATATTTCACTCAGCCTCAGACGACAAGTTTTCCAGCACTTCCACAATTTGTCCCACCCAGGAAAACGTGCCACCGTGAAATTAATAGGGGAACGTTTTGTTTGGCCAAATATGAATATGGACATCTGTAGTTGGACTAAAACTTGCATTCCTTGCCAAAAAAACAAAGTTCACAGGCACACAAAATCACCTTCAGGAACTTTCAGTGTACCAGATGCTAGGTTTACTCATGTTCATATCGACTTGGTTGGAGCCTTGCCCAATTCAAAAGGACATACCCACATCCTTACTATAGTCGATAGATTCAGCAGATGGCCGACAGCAACACCAGTGAAAGACATATCAGCCGCAACAATAGCCAGAGCGATTTTACAAGATTGGATAGCAATTTTTGGAGTGCCCTCCATAATCACAACAGACAGGGGCTCACAGTTCCAATCAACTCTTTTCACTGAATTCAACCATTTGTTGGGAACAAAGCACATTAAGACTACTGCCTATCATCCTTGCGCAAACGGTATGGTGGAACGATTGCATAGACAATTAAAAGCATCTTTGGCTATGAACGAAAACAAATTGGACTGGTCAGACAATTTGCCACTCATTCTCTTAGCAATTCGTAACACTGTGAAGGAAGATTTGCAAAGCACACCTGCAGAATTAGTTTTCGGATCAACACTGATTTTACCAGGACAATTCTGCGAAAACAATACAGACATTTCCCCAACGACATCTTTGGTGACGGACTTAAAACACAAAATTTCACAATTAAAATTTACTCCAACCAAAAAACCAGACACAAGCGTTTTCATTCCAAGCGATATTTACACATGTAAATACGTTTTTATCAGGAACAACGCAGTAAAAAAACCACTATGTCCAAATTATTCCGGACCTTATTTAGTTCTCGACAGGAATAAAAAGTATTTTGCCATATTAAAAAGAGAAAAAAAGAGACACTATAGCAATAGACAGACTTAAACCTGCATTCATAGACGAACAATTACACATTTCTCCTACTCCGATACAAGAACATACACACTCAGAAACGGACAAAGAAATTAAAACAAAACAACACACCACAAACAACAACAAAAACTGGTCGAAAAGTTCATTGGCCAAAACATTTCAAACAATATATAACTTAAAAAAAAAAAATATACATAAAAAACAAAAACGAAATACGTTTCTCTTGTATATATATATATATTTTTTCTCCCCAGGAGGGGGAGTCTTGTTCGAACATGTTTTCCCACACATATACACACCCACACGTACGTACGCACGTACGCACACACATGCACGCATATACACATCCTCATACACACACTCACATTCATGCACATACATACACACACCCGAGCTGTAACGCCACTTCCTTTAAAGTGAAAGCCAGACATGCGCAGTCAGAACACTGACCCCAGTATAAAAGTCAACAAAACCTGTCAACTTCCTTTTTTCGTCTGGACCAGCGTTCGACCTGTTGAGTCGACGAACCGACCACACACTCTAATGTCACTTTCCCTGCTACTGTAATGTGGGGCAAGCGCAAGCACACTTTATACGCTTTCTCTCTCCATGAACTGGATTGACTTTTCTCACTCTATCTCCCCTTCGCTTTGGCCCATCGACACAGACATGTGCGCAACATTCTATTGAGCTTAACCCTTTCTTTCTACTGACGGCTTGCCACTTCGCGTTTCTCTATTGCATACCCCCTTTCCTTCTACGCGCGTAGTCGTCAATGGCTGAATGAACACGTGTACACCCAAGACTTTCATTTCTCAACAGAAAATAAATGACATGTTTATTTTATTCCAGCATTGGAGTTCTTTGTTTTCTTCATTCAATTCGTTTCATTATTTTTTCTTGTAGCGAGTTAGGGTATTTTATATCCTGGTCCACAACACTTCTCTGCAATATGAATAGCAATTCCTTTTTGAAACAAAGGCTTTCATTAAAAACAAGAATTGATCCCGTTATACAACTTGAGTTTAATCTTCAATTATTTTTGGTAAGAAAATTTGCAAAAAAAAAAATGATTGCTGAAATTTACATTAGGAAAACCGTAGCTTTTGCGTAACATCTGACACTGTATAATGTTGTACCCGTCCCTTTCATCTGATAGCATATACTTTATTCTTAGATTGTTTACTAAAATGTTTGTTTACAGATTTAGGCCTGCGCTTTTCTAATGCATGGAGTCATAAATCGCGTGATGACGATGGGGCTATTGCAGGGCCGGTCGTCTGGAGACAATCGACCAACAAGGTTGACACAGGCAAAAAGTAAACAGCAAAAAGGCAAAGAAGAATGATAGACATAGGTTATTTGGTTAAAGACGAGGGTTCACGTTTTATTTGCAAAAAAAGCGAAAAATCATATGATCTGGATGTCTGGATGTCTGGAACAGGTACCCTAGACATAGTGTGGTTTAAGGTTGCTCATTGGGTCTGGAACAATCGTCTGGAACGATCGGTGGACACTGAGAATGCAAGGGTCAGTGTTAAGGAATGGACGACACTGAGAATGCAAGGGTCAGTGTTAAGGAATAGACGACACTGAGAACGTAGAATCAGTGTTAAGGAATGGGTGACACTGAGAATGTAGGGTCAATGTTAAGGAATGGATGACACTGAGAACGTAGAATCAGTGTTAAGGAATGGGTGACACTGAGCACGTAGGATCAGTGTTAAGGAATGGACGGTCGGTAGGGAACGAGGTGCAGGCGAGGTTGCAGACCAAAGGAGCAAGGTACATGCGAGGGTTGCAGGCCGGAGGAGCGAGGTACAGGCGAGGTTGCAGGCCAGAGGAGCAAGGTTGCCAGAAAGCTGCAGGAGGAGCTGGAGGCACCAAGGGCTGGAAGGCTGCAGGAGTGAGCAGGAAGCACTGGAGACTGGAAGTGAAGTTCGCTGCTAGTGGGTCTCAGGAGACAAGCAGTAGTGAATTGCATTAGAAGAAAAACTTATTAGCCCTGATAAGAGCTGGTTGTTTAGCCCTGATAAGGGCTGTTTGAACTGCTGCTGAGACGGCTGCTGCTAGGAATCCTTCGGCTGGTGGATTTGGTCGACGTGACTGGTAGCATCAGTCGTCACTTTGGGAGCCTCTTTCTACTCCCCATTTATTTAGTGCTTGGCCCCGGCCCTGGCATTATCTACTGCCAGAGCCCCATTTGGGGTCCAAGACACTTAGGCATGGAGGCAGTAGGGGGAAGTTGGGGTCGAGGGTCATACTAACTAAAAGCTAGATCTTTCAAAGACTTTATTTGGATCCCTACACTAAGACACTATCACCATAATACCTCATTCTAACCATGGAGTTTATCTACTTAAAATATCCCCGTTGGATTCATGTCTGAAAGAAATAAAATTATTTACATGAAACAAAACAAAATTACTCTGTACAAACAAAAGGTATATATATATATATATATATATATATATATATATATATATATATATATATATATATATATATATATATATATATTTATAATCGGGATGAGATGATGGGGAAGAGGGCAAGCTAAAATACACTCAAAAAGAAATAAAAAGAAAACAACTAAACAAAATGCCTATGGGGGCGGGTTAGTAAGGGATCTTCCCAACCTAATTCTAAATATGGAGCGCCCACTGTTTTCTGATCCCAAAGGTCGAAAGCAAGCAGGTCGTTCCATAGTGGGGAGTGGGGAGTGGGGGATCTAGGTGCAGTATTTTTAAAAACAAATTAGATGGGGATGGGTAACATAGGGAATGGACGGCGTCTTCCAAGATAAATGTAAGTATAGGGGCAAAACAAAGGGTGGACTGGGCATCTTTGGAAGCTCTCTAGTACCGAGGACAAATAAAATCTGGGAGAGAATCGACTTGCTCTAGTCTAGCACCTAATAAAGACTTTTCTATTCAAAGTGGTTAAAAACTCAACTATCCTAACTAATATATCTTTGCCCAGGGCTGGGCTCCATAGAACCTTAGCACCGCCTGACCAATACCACTAGGGTGGGAAAACGAACCTAAACCTAGTACCCATCTCCTATCAAAGTCTACGCAATGTAATCTTTTCAAATCGCATCTGATCTTTACTTTAAGCTGATGCTGAAAGTAAGCAACCAGATCCCGATCCGAAACAGATTCAACCCCATAAACAATGTCAAGACATGTAATCCATGTCACTAACCTAGTTACTACTAGGATCACGAAAAACACCAACCATTTCTCCCCACTACATACACCAAATCAAGTGGCACCAACTGCTTGGGGTCGATGCGAGCTGTTACCTCTCTGACGTACTCCCAGAGCCTTTGAATTCCGCTGCAAAGAAAAAAGGCGTGATCCCTTGTTTCGTCCTCGTCCTCATTACAGCAGGGACAGAAGGGAACATATTCATCCCTGCTGCAGTCTCTGGCAAGCACTCTGAAAAGTGGCAGCGCATTCCAGACAAGTCTCCATGTTAATGAAAATTCACTATTATTTATATAACTTCTGGCTGGTGCCCAATTCCACTGAGAGAGAACCTCCTCCTTCGACATGTGTAGCCATTCAACCAGCAGATCTTTTGCGGTCCCCACCATTAAATCCCGATATAGCCTCCTCCTAGGCCGTGCAAGATCACTGGACCCTGGCAATGCCCTAAGGGTGGCTCGGCATTCAGAGAGGAAAAGCGATTCCCCCACCAGTCTTCTGCAACCTTCAGTGGCAGGAGCGGGTATGAGCTGTGGAAAAGCTTGCTCCACAGCTGGTACCCAGTGCAATTCCTCAAGCAGTGTCCGACTCAGGAACGCCAACCTTTCAGCGTGCTTGTGACTTAATAGGTCAGGCATCCCCAAGCCTCTCTCGCTAAGCTTCTGTGTACAGACCTGTCTACAGACATACGGCTTTCCCCCTTTCCAAAGAAGTTTGAAAAGGAGTCGCTCTAAAGTCTTACGATGGTCCGCAGGCAGAGGAAGTACTGATATCCGGAGTCCTGGTCCAAACCACACTCCGAGAATCTGTACCGGGCCCTCGCTCCAGCCGAACTCACCTGAAAGGGTATCTCTTCCCGACTAGATGCCCAACTGCAGGCCAATGGACTTGCTGCAATTGACTACGACCCCTGTGACTTCTTCATACTTGGCGATCGCCTCCATCACCACTTTAATATTGCTACATCGTGCAACGAACACGGTGACATCATCAGCGTACGTGGACACTCTGGCAAATTTGCAGCCAGGTAGAGCTATGCTGCACAGGACTGGTCTAGCCGCCTTGTCCCTTAACTTGCAAAGGAAAGGCTCTAATGCCAGGACATACAACAGAGGTAACAGCAGACAACCTTGGCACACCAACCGAGAGACCCCAAAGGACTCTGACAACCTATCGTTTACTTGTACCGATTCCATAGGATTGTGATACAGAACAGAGATCAACTTGCAGAGTGATGGGCCTATAATCATCTAAGTCTTCCCCACCATGCCGCTCTCTTTTCTTCAGTAGTGTGACCACTCCTTTGGTAACCTGCCCAGAGATGCATCCCTGAGCAAACCAGTGGTTAAACACACCCGTCAGAAGAAGAAAAAACATGGGCGACAGCCTCAAATACAGTTCGTAGGCCAGACCATCGAGCCCTGGAGATTTGTTATGGCCAAACTGTTTCAACACAGCTGCCCGTCAGCACATCGCAATCCCTGTCAGAAACAAAGTGAGTTTCCTGGATAGCAGCTATATCTACCTCAAGGGCCACGAGATCCCTCAGCATGCGAGCTGCCTTGCTTCACATTCAAACTAGCTAGGTTCAGGTTCATAGTTCCCTAACTAGTAATATTCTTCAACAACGGGTCTAAAGTCCTCAGGGATAAGGACGTCAAAGATCTGGCCAAGACTACCCATAACCAGGTCGGATGTAAACCGTCCGTCTTGTGATAGGGCCCCAGCATCTAGGAGGAATGTTAGTTTAAGTGCTCTAAAAAAGAAGGGGTGGACAGAAAACGAGCCCCTCCCTTTGCACTTCGCTGCTACATTACCTAAAAATGGGTGCTCCCCGTCAGCCATTTTGATGTCCGGGAACGCCTTCTTTCCAGCATCGATCATTCACCACAGAGCTTTTGCCCTCTCTCTTCTATTTGCTCTCGCAAACGTAATTAGCCTTGGAGCATCGGGAAAATTTCTGGGGCTTGTGACCTCTTTTCCCTCTACTTCTGTCAGTTGCTCCAGGCTCTTTTTATCTTCTCTGTCGGCCATTAAGGTCCCCGATAACCTAGTTGCTGTCTGCTTCGCATATTTTTTCTCCTGGCCAAAATGGGAATTTTCTCGTTTTCCCCTCCCTCTGGACTGAAATGGGAGCCTTGTCTTTGGTGACGAGGACCTCTCTGGGTCCCTCTGTAGGGATGTTGAATAAGGGATGGGTGGGTAGAACTTCCTCTTGTGTTGGGAGAGGGGTTGGCAGGGTAGGAAGCTCAGCAGTCTAATCTTTCTGGTTCTTTGTGGCTTCTTCTTTCCTTGTTGTTTTGTTTTTGGCGTCTCGCCCTCTTCCCCTGATGAACTCGCCACCAATTTTCTCTTGCCAGAACCTGCTACCACTCTGGATGTGCTCGGCGGGGCGCCTCTGTTGTCTGTGCCTTTTTGGACACCATCTTGCTCCAAGTATTTCCGGACTTCTCCTCATTCTCCTTACTGCCGGGAGTTTCTTTTGGAGCCGCTCTTTCTACTGGCTTCATTGCAGGTTGCTTCTCTGGGCAAAATTTGGCCAGGTTTCTGACAATGCCAGCAATGTGGTCTCCTACCCTCCACAATTACTGACATTGTCCAGCCTTCACAAGTCAACTGTACTGGTATGTCTTGAAAGCCTTTTCTATCGACCCGGATCTGGATTTTATACTTTCCAGTCATTAGGTTCCTGGGTTCTTTTACTGGATTGACTGCTTCGACCTCTCCATACTGCACCATTATAACCCCCATTTAGTTTTAACAGAGGAAGCAGAGGACCCCCAAAACCGTGACTGTTGTTCTGTGTTTGGATTGGTACTTGGGCTTGCATCTTACTGTCTTCCATGTGATGTCTCCTCTTGCCAGTTTCTCGGCCTCTTCTTTGGTTGGCAAAAGGAAATCCCAAATGGCGTAACTCCTCCTGACGTATATTGTGCTGGTATATTAAGGTCCCCGAGCAACTTGACCATTCTGTCCTTGTGTACACCAGTTAGTTCTTTGTTCTTGGTGTCGAGAGTGACCAGTGAGACAGACCTCTCCTTTATTTGGTCTGTAGTCCCTGGAAGGACTTTGATGACTCTGCCTTGTACATAGTCTGCGTACTTGTTCTGGAGTAGCTCCTTGTAGTGCTGCGGGGACTTCTCCTGTTGTGGTGTGTTGCTTTGTTTGGGTGTTTTGGTTTTCTCCGGGCTATTCGTTGTTGGTGTTCTGTGTGCCTCCGGAATGGGGGAGTCCATTACCAAGGCCAGCCATTCGTCGACTGTTTTGATTAGTAACCCCCCCTAGAGAGCACCCATCTACTAGCACTAGCTGCTTCATGGATATTTCTTCAGCCTATTGGTGCGGGATTTGGATATTTCCTGGCCTCGAGCTATATGCCTTGGCAAATGCCCATTCGTTTGCGATGGCACCTGGGGATTGTTCACTTCATTTCTTCCAGGCCTTCTCCTGCTCCACTCTGTCTATGACCACGACCTTGGTTGGGACGCTTGTCAGGGCCATCGGAAAGACGTCTCCTCGTTGGTATTGAGACATGGGCCTTTGACGGACAACACTGGGGTAGCACCTGGTGTGGTACCTCCCGACACGGACATGGATAGTGGGGTACCACTGGGTGTGGTACCCCCCGACACAGACATGGACACGGACACTGGGGTACCACCGGGTGTGGTACCCCTCGACACGGACATAGGCACAGACATGGACGATGGAGTGCCGCCGAGGGACAGGACCCCGGACGTTTACCGCCTCTGGGCCTAGCATTGAGGGCGTCCCCTCGTTTGGGCGGAAAAGCCATTTTGCCGGCCCAGCACTTAGCAGAGACCCGCCAATTTGGAACTAGAGGGGCCTTCGCCTAAAAAGGCACGTCAGTCACCCCTAGACATGCCGGCTGCTTAAGTCTCCACCAAGCACTGGACTATCTGCATATCTGCAAAAAAGGGAAAAAAGTGAACAGTTAATGACCCAAGATGGGCAAAAAATAGTCAATAAAGGAAAGCTTTAAGGACCTCACCACCAAAGAATGGGGTTGGTCCTTAAAAAAACAATGAAGAAACCCTTAAACTTGAATGAACAAGTGTTCAAGTGGGTATAGGCTGGTCAGAATACGGAAAAGCGATGCTCCTCCTACTCTCCGGCTGAGCTGGCTGGATTTATTTGCTTCCCACTGAACAAATTAGGCACAAGGCCGTTTTTAATGTGGAGAGATTGAGGAAATGGGGACCAGCTCTCCGGGGTGTAGGGGAGCTGGGTAGTGACAATTAGTATGAAGGGTTTCCCCTACATTGAACAATAACTGATTGCTACAAGAGCAATGGTCTTATATGTGCGGTTGCTCCCACATATGGTCTTTATATTTAATTTATTTTGTTTAAAGAAAAAATTACAATTAAAAAAAATTCCAATATAAAATTAAAACATTTAAAAAAGTAAATTCTCCAAGAGACAAAACAAATTTAGGCACAAGGCCCTATAAGATCTGGGGAGGGGAGTGTTGCAGGGTCTTTGTAACTAAAGTAAGAATGGCGTCTGTGGCGACTTTACTCTTGACTGGCAACATTTACCACAATACCTCATTCACTCTGTGGAATCTAAACCTAACTAATGAAAACCCCAGCGTTTTTACCAAAAGGATATATATATATATATATACAATTTCTGTGTGTGTGTGTGTGTGTGTGTGTGTGTGTGTGTGCATTTTTTTTTTTTTTTTTTATATATATATTAAAATGTGTGTGTTTGTGTGTGTGTGTGAAAAAGTTCAATTCATTGGAAAAAATAAAAAGTTCTTGAATTTGGAAGAAAAATAGTTCGTGTTGGGAAGTGGGAAATATAGGAAAAATGTACAAAAAATAAATTTGCCTAGTGCATTGTTAGTAAGGTCCCTCCCTAAGCTAATCTAAGTAGTTAGATCGCCTACTGTTTTCCGGGGCACCGAAAACAAGCGGGGAGATCCCTAATGGGGATTGGGAAGACTTCCTATCGGGTGTTGGGAGTAAAATAAATAGATTGTTAAAAACAAAAAGGGGGAAATATATTTGGTGGCGACCTTCGAGTAGGGGATGATAAAACAAAAAGATAGGGAGGGGTAGTGGTAGGGTAGCCTCGGAAGGTTCTCTAGTGCCAAAAAATAAACAAAAAATAGAGGGACAGGATCTCATTTGTACCACCAGTCAAGAGTCTCTTTACGTTTTATTTGTCTAACCTAGCGGGATGGGCTCCGTAGGACCCAGTACCGCATGTGCCATGCCTATGGTGGTAACACGAATTCAAACTTGGCGCCTCGTCGGATGCACAAGCTAGCGTCATGCACCCACCTCTTGTCAAAGGCCACTCGATGCAACCTCTTCCAATCGCATCTGATCTTTACTTTAAGCAGATGCTTAAAGTAGACTATCAGATCCCAATCCGGAACAGATATCCCTTCGCGGACTCGCTTGAGGCGTGTGATCCATATGACCATCCTCGCTACTGCTAGTATCGCTAGAAAAACCATTCTTTTCTCCCTAGGCAGCGGCGGATCAATGTTCTCCACAAAATATGATTCGTCGAGTTCAAGCCAGCGCTTGGCATCGATGCGAGCCGTCACCTCGTTGACGTACCCTAGGAGGGTCTTGAACCTGCTACAGCGGAAAAAGGCATGACCGACAGTTTCTCTCATGTCTTCGTCGCAGCGCAGGCAGTAGACCCGGGTTTCTTCATTGTAAAGGTTGAGTTCCTCAAGGAGGAGCAGTGCGTTCCGGACAAGTCGCCAGGTAAGGGAAAATTCCGAATTTGTAAGAAAGTCCCGTCCCGGCGCCCAACTCCACTGGGAGCGGACCTCCTCCAACGACATCCCCGTCCGTTTCACTAGCGGTTCTTTTTTGCTACGCCCCACTAGCTCCCGATAAAGCCTGTTCCTATACTGTTCGAGGACACTGGTCCCCGGCAACGCTCTAAGTGCGGACCAGCATTCGGCGTAGAATGTTTGTTCCACCCTCGGTCTCCGCCGTGCTTCGACCGAAGGGTCAGGTGTGAGATTGGAAAACGAGCTTTCAACCGCAGTGACCCATGGAACGTCTACATACAATGAACGGCTCAGGAAGGCCAACCTCTCTGCGTGCTTGTGACACAGAAGATCGGGCAGTCCCAAGCCTCCCTTGCTCGGATTTCGAACACAGACCTCTCTGCAAACATAATGCTTACCCTCGTTCCACAAGAGTGTCGAGGTGCTCCTGTAAGCTGATTCGTCGTTTTGCAGGGAGGGGAAGTACAGACAAACGGTAAAGGATGAGCGGAAAGACATATGTAGCACACGCCTCCACCCGACCCTTCAAGGACAATTTCCTTCGAACCCAAGTCTTAACAGAGGATTCGACCTTGGCTTCTACTTCTGACCAGTTTTTCTTCAGCTGGAGACCCAGTCCGAACCACACACCAAGGATCCGGACCAGGCCGTCAGTCCAACTGAAGATGCCCGGAAGCGAATTTACTCCGGTCCAGGCACCCAACTGCAGACCCACCGACTTACTGCGATTGAAGACGGCCCCCGTAACTTCTTCATACTGAGCGAGCGCCTCGGTGACCACTTGAATGTCCGTGGGGCAAGACACGAACACGGTGACGTCATCGGCGAACGCGGAAACCCTGGCTCGTGTGTCTCCAGGGAGAGCTATCCCGCGCAGGACTGGTGTAGTCGCCTCGTCCCTTAACTTGCGAAGGAGGGGTTCCAACGCCAGGACGTACAAGAGAGGCGACAGCGGACAACCCTGTCGCACCGACCGGGAGACGGCAAAAGACTTCGACAGCTTACCGTTGATCTGCACCGCTACAGTCGGCCTGTCATACAATACAGAGATCCACTTGTGGAAGTCCGGATTAAATCCGGCGGCCTCCAGCACAGATCCCAGGAACCTATGGTCCACCCTATCGAAAGCCTTAGACTGATTCAAACTGATCAGCGCGGCCTCGGTGTCGTCTTCTGTCCCCTCTATGATCGTGCGTATCAGATGAAGATTGTCCTGAATCGATCTCCCCTTCACAGCATAGCTCTGGTTTGGTCTGATCAAGTCAGTGATGACAACCTGCAACCGATTCGCAAGAACCTTGGCCAAAATCTTTAACTCTGTGTTTAGCAGAGTCAAGGGCCTGAAATCGTCAAAATCTTCCTCCCCACCATGCCGTTGACCTTTCCTCAGCATTGTGATCACTCCCTTGGTCACCTGCCCAGGGATGGAGCCTTGAACAAACCAATGGTTGAACATATCCTTCAGAATAGGGACCAACATGGGCGACAGCCTCAAGTAGAATTCGTAGGGTAGACCATCAAGCCCCGGGGACTAGTTGCAGCCGACCTGCTTCAACGCAGTAATGATCTCATGTTCTGCGACAAGCCCATCACAGCTAGCCGCTCGAGCCGCCATGAGGCGGGGCGAGTCGGCCAAATAGCTGCCAAACTCTTCGACCCTGAGTCTGGGTTGTTGGGTGAAGCGCTCCGATAGATGCTTCCGAAACCCCTCGCAAATCTCCCGCGTCGACACGAGGGCGTGCCCTTCCAGGTCGTTTACCTTTCGAATGTACTCGTCCGAGCCGTGCCTTAGAGCAGCCTTACGCTCAACAGCATCAACATTAACAGCCTCGTTCGAGACTTTCATTAGCCTAGCCCTAACTATCTGGCCCTCGTACCGCTCGCTAGCCAAGCGGCTGAGGTCTTGTTTAGCTAGTGCTATCTCCAGGGGGTCCCCACCCTCCAATGCCTGGGTCAGCCTATTCTCTGTACGCTTCTTGGCCTTAGCCTTATCTAGTGCGAGGCGTTGGCTGTACTTGACTGAGAAACGTCTAATCTTAGCCTTGAGACTAACCCACCACTTACTCCCGGTAACCGCCCCCACTAATGCCCGTTGGATTATCTCTGTAACCTTCAACCAGTAGTCCTCCAGCTCCAACAAGGTGCTGTTGAACTTCCAGTATCCAGCCAGTCTAGGCCTAGGGCTCAAGTTCAGATGGGCCATAACTAGTTTATGGTCCGAGTGTCCTAAAAAGTGGAACGTGGGGCAAGATAGGAAATCTACATCGCCTCTTCTAACTAACATCCGATCCAAGTAAGTACTTGGATAGGAAGGCGTATTAGGATGCCACGTCCACATCTCACGCCCCGGGTGATCAAGGCGAAATCTGTCGACTAGGTCGCACGAAGCTATCAGGTCAGACAGACTGCTGTCACACCACACCGACCCGCTAGTCCCCCCGACCTTATCTATCCTGGGATCAAGGATGGCGTTCCAATCACCCATTAAGACTACTCTCTCTGGATCATCTACAAAGCCCTCCACCCGTCGAAAGAAGGAAGCCCTCTCCACAGCGGAGTTGGGCGCATAAACTGCAACTATCCGAAACACACTGCTATTAACGGCAACATCGATGACAATCGCCCGCCCGTCCTCGTCCGCGTGAACAACATTCACCGACGCTGATAGGGTGCGATTTACTAGCAAGGAGATTCCACGACTATAGGTATTGCCATATGCAAGTTGGCTTGACTGGGCCAAAGTCGGCTGTATTCATTTGGGAAGAGTGATATTAGTGGTGTCACTCCCCACAAGACAAACAAACGACTCTAATTAATTCTAGAACGAAATTTGTGCAATCAAAAATGTCTTGGGAGTTTGTTGATTCCATTAAAATTATTTTGTTTGAAAGTAAAAAGTCAATTATCTGAATTGTTGACGTTAAGCTTGATATATTTGAATTCCGATGTGCGTAGAGGAGTCGAGGATGGAAAGAAAGGGAAGGTGAACGTATTCACTGAACCTGGATATTGTTTATACGTTTTGCTTGCGTTAGCCTATTCTGTCCTTTGTTTAAGGGAAGGGAAAGCGAGGAGAAACAGGTGGGGGGGGTGAAGAAATAAAAAAAAATGGAGGCAGTGATTTTGAAACCGCAACAGGGTCACCGTTTGTTGATTTAACTTCATAATCACTCACATAAAAGACATGATATAAAGTTCACTTGCTCTTTCCTCGCTTTATGTGACACCTTTGTCAATCACTGTCTTTATCTAATGTGATATGCATTGATTTGAATGTAAATGATGCTTCGCCACTCAAAAAGATAATATAAAAAGACTAAAGTCGAGAGGGGAGAACAGTCCAGTTCTTGGAACTGAATCAAAAAGGTTGGAATTTAGAATGTTATAGGAACGCTGGCAAGAATTCATTTTATAAATTATACTTTATCCAAACCAGTTCTATTAATATCTTGTCGTTTATTTGTTCATAACAGTACTGTATAGTTTGAAACAAGATCTCTACAAATGTGTGATAAGTCCATTTTCTAGGTACGTGCAAAATGAATGCCGATGCTCAAAATGTATTAATATTTTGATCCCTCCCTTTACTTAAAAATTCACCAAAAATCAGGAAGTGAACAAATTTTAATGAAATTTTCAGTATTTATCAAATAATGATCACAAAATATAATAAACCCATTATTTTTATTTAATTTAAATCTTAGTAGAAATGTATTATTTTAATTAAACAACAAGTACCTATACTAAAGTTATGTCTTTTAGTAGTAAAAAAATGCAGGAATTTATTTTTGCTTTTTTATGAAAATAAAGCATCATAAATTGCAACAATTAAAAAAATTATTAAATTTTACAGGAACATTACAAAAAAAAGCCCTTAAAGCCTGTATTAATGAATTTAATATAACTCGAAGGAAAATTAATTTCTTGAACTACCAATATTATTATTGAATTCGGCATTGTTTATTTAATATTTTTCACCCCTAAAAATTACAATTGCAGAAAATATTTCTACTTATTTTTTTTAGATTACAGGTGCCACATAATTTATATAGGTAAGATTCTAATATTTTCCTTGCATGAATGTGAAACTTTCAGCATAACATAATCTTTACATAATCTTAAAAAATAAATTATTATTTTCTTTAATTTAAAAGCAGGAACATAGAAAAATAATTAAAAAGTCAGTAAAAATTATACAAACGTTCACGATAAGAATCCACGGATGCACGGCTGGGGGAAGTGGGGGAGAAAACCCAGACCTCCTACCTCCCTTAAACTACCTGACGTCATTTTCAGACAGCCTTTTGACTTTCTGAGATTTTAGGCTTATGTATAATCCATGTTTCGATACTTCCATTTTGTTTAGATTCTTCAAAGGCAGAATATCTCGCTTTTGGGGATTTATTAAGCTATTTGTCTGTACAAACAAGGTGTTTTTTTTTATTTGATTGGATATCTTACGACTTTACTAATTACCTTTGACATAGACTCAGAAAACTAATATTTATCTTTCAAAGGATTTTTACAACGAACTTTCAAAATTTAGCTGAATTTGTTAGTTCACTGTGTAAACATTTTTCATAACTTTTTTTTCACATGTACAAATATTTTTTTCATTTTCGAAATTAACTTTAGTCTTTATCCCCTTTACGAGTCGTGACAAACTAGTCTGTGTAGTAATTTCTTTTTCTTTTTCTTCCTCTTTTTTAACAGTAAAAAAAACAAAACGGACTCATATGGCTGTACTTCCTGACCTGGTCATCGAAGTACATGACTCATCATTCCTCCCAAATATTTGGAGACGGGAAAGGGTTGGTTTGAGCCCCCCGCCCCCGATCCTTCCATTGCTTTAATCTTTCTTTGTCCTTCCTCTCTTTCTCTCCTCTTCTCTATCTATCTTTCTATCTCCCAAGCTAAAAATTAATAATTTTTTTTTTATTTATTAAAACGAATATGTCTACAGTCGACCTTTATTTTTTTCATTTCATATATAACTATTTGATTTGATTTTTAACAACGTAACCATGTAACACAATGAACTTGCATTTATGTACATTCCTTGCACAGGTCGTGATCATCTGCTTGTTGTCCCCATCTGAATTCATCTGTCCATCGTGCTTACTTTAGTCTTACTGTCAATCATATGATCTTGATCAGTGCTGCATTAAAGAGTTTTCCCTTTCTATGATCAAAACTAGTTTAAATCAAATAACATTTTATTTGGAGAAGTTAAAATGATACTTAGTTTCTTTATCAAACGACAGACTTGCAGTTAGGACAACATTTCTTTCAACCAAACACAAATAGTTCTTCTGTTTAAGGTCCCAAAAGCTACTCTCTCTCTCTCTCTCTCTCTCTCTCTCTCTCTCTCTCTCTCTCTTAAACCAACAGAAACCAACTAATCTACTCTGTCCATTTCACTGAAATATATATAGACATCTCTTTTCATTTTTCACGCAATCAACCTACTTGAAAATGGCAGCTGTTCTATCACTGGACATAAAAACATATTAACCAGAGGGTCTATTATCTGGAGTAGACATCCATCATCATATCTTATGCCAATATTAGATTCATCGTTGGGCATCAAGGTTACAGTCCATCAAATATTTGTCAGTTGTTCCATCAGTGGAGTCACTTAGGATGTGTTCTATTGTCTGTTTGCCACAAGGGCAGTTGCTTGTTGTTACTGATCTTCACTTGTGGAGATTGTCTTTCTCGCTTGCTCAGTCCGGGGTCACCCAATCCTTGCATAGGAGATCCATTCTATGTGAAAAATATTCTCTGGGGTATTGGATAGCTTTGTTAAAATAGTCATTCCAATCATTACATCTTCCTAAGATTCCAGTTTCTTTTCATGTTGTACAGAAGACCTTTTCCCTCTCAGCTCTGCAATAGTTCTGTGACTGTACAAGGTCAAGGCTCCCTTTGGTTGTGAAACTGTTTTATGATTTCATTCATCACCAGAGAAGTGGGAGGATTGGTCCTCTCCTTGCTTGTATTTTGGATTCTTACATG
This sequence comes from Euprymna scolopes, assembly GCF_053919585.1. Classification (NCBI taxonomy): domain Eukaryota; kingdom Metazoa; phylum Mollusca; class Cephalopoda; order Sepiida; family Sepiolidae; genus Euprymna; species Euprymna scolopes. Next base: position 128,111,614 of record NC_136483.1, on the reverse strand, counting down.
AATATCCCTTCAGATATAGAGAGGTGCCATGCCAGCCAATCTGTACACTATTAATAGCAAGGTTGGTTTGAGTTTCCAACTGATTCTGCAGCATGTAGTTCTGAGTCAATTGATTTGGCATGGCACAAAGATGAGTGGTTTCAACAATGACAACAAGTGCAGGTTTTGCCATGAAGAAGTAGAGTGTGAGTCACCTGATATCTAGCGGTAAAAATCTGCTGTGGGACTGCTATTATACAATGCAACACAATGGAGTATGTAAATATCTCCACTGGACCATCTATAAAATGTTGAATATTGAATGCAGTAGCAAGTCCTGGGAACATACACCAAATAAAAACAGTTGGAAATAAGTCATACATCATCCAGGATGACTACGCAATTCCTACAGCTATGTACCTAGAAAATGGAGCTATCAAACCTGACATAGGAGAAAGAAGCAACCTTAGTAGAAGTTAGTGCCCCCAATGATGCTGGTTTAAACAGAGCTGAAAGGGAAAAGATAACGAAATAAGAAGGTCTTATGCATGACATGAAAATAAATTGGAATCTTAGGAAGTTCTTCATCATTCCAGTAATTGTAGGAGCAACCAGATTCATGAGAAAGAATTTCAAAAACTATCTGACGAGTATACCTGGTGAACCAAGTACAAGAGAGATACAAACAATTGCACTTAAAGGAACAGCTAGAATCTTTAAGAAACTCTCACCTGGAATGTATGAGATCGCAGTCTAGCATCTAATGGGATGTGCCATCCCCAACAAAATGATGACAAAATTGAAAAAATAAAACAAAAAAACAAAGAGCAGACAATAAATTTGTAGAATTTAAAGTGGTCTGATTTCTTGGCATGAACTCTGATTTTCAAGAAGCTATTATATTTAAAAAAAAACCTAGTCAAATTCTTAAATGATTTCTTTCTATAACTTTCCCACTGTAGGCCTGCCATTCATGTATTAAGTCAACCCACAAAATATGTCAGATTGTGTATATTTGATGTATTACTCTTAAACACATTAAATCCTGTTATATTTTATGTTTTTTACTTTATCGCTTTTGTTTATGAAACTGATAATTCTTATAAGTTGGACTGTAAATAATTTAAGAAAAAAAGGTGTTAATACTTACTTTCATCTCTTTCTTTCTTCCGCTCGCGTTCCTGATGGACTGCGTAATCCAACTTGAGGCAGACGAAAAGTATATAGCGTCTGTTGTTAAAAGCCTTCAGAATGATTTGCACTGTGTTTACAAGACTAGGACAGTATAAGTTTCCCAAGCCGTCAAATATGATGCCCTTATGACAATCGCTCAACTAAAATAAAACAGAAAAAAAACAAGAAAACATCAATAATAAATATTGATATTCACAGGCAAATATACTTAACACTTAAAAAAAGAAAACGATAAATCATCAATGAGTTATAAGGTGTAAGGCTTTAAAGCTTCATACTTACTACCTAATTACACACACACACATATTGATGATTCATCATTTTCTTATATATATATAATATAATAATTATAAATAAATAACACAAAGACAGACTCCACCACTGCTCTGAAGAACTGCCTTTTCAGTTTGTCAGTTAGCCTTAAAGTCCATACTAACTGCAGCTTATCCAATGCAATCTATGCTTTTGAGATGAAAATTTTGATATCTCTCTTCACGGAACCTATGTTACTGGCCAGGTACATAAACTCAGTGATATCTTTCAGTGATGTTTCATCTAGACCTTTGATCACCCCTCCGCATTGGAAGTCATAAACTTTGTCTTATCCGCATTGAAAGTCATAAACTTTGTCTTATCCACATTAACATAAAGACCAATAATCATTTGCAGACATTTCTAGCTCATGTAACAGCATTTGCACATCAGCAGTGTTATTTGTGAACAGACTAATATCTTCTGCGTAAGTTATGTATGCTGATAGATAGTGTCTACCTCTGGATTCATTTAAGGTAAAACCCAGTGTGCTGTGTATATTAACAGAGGTGTGAAATACACAGTCAAGACAGACAATGAAAAGAAAAGGGGCTAGAATGTCTCCTTGAAGAACCCTGGCACGAATGCCAAAGAATTCAGTGTCACCATCTGACAATCTGACCATTGCTCAAGTGTGTTTGTATATCATTATGATTACGTTAATGACTTTGTTTGGGATGCCATATGCTTTTAAGATGATGGCCATTTTTCCTCTATGTACAGAGTCGAATGCTTTGGAGAAATTTCTAAAGAGCATGACTGCCTCAAGGCTTATATGTATATATATATATATATATATATATATATATATATATGGGGGCGTGCAATAAGTAATGCTCCTGACCCACTTCCAGTTGTCTGATCTAGCTGAAATTTTGCAAGTGCAATGATTTATATCTCTACGGGTTATGTGGCAAATTACAGCTCTGAACTAATTGTGGTTTCTGTTTTACAGGTGTTTGAACTGAGTCAGGTGTGAAATGGAGCCTGTTGAATGTCGAGCAGTGATCCCGTTTTTGTATTTGAAAGGACACACCCCACAGGAGACTTTTGATGAAATGAAAAAACTAATGGTGATAATGCCCCATCATATGATCTTGTAAAATGCTGGCATAGTGAATTCAAACATGGCTGGAAGTCTGTGGAAACAGATCCCAGACCTGGTCGCCCCACTTCTGCCATTGATGAGGCATCTGTCCGTTAAGTTGAGGCTGCCATTTTGGAAGATCGGCGCATTACTATTCGCCAAATAGCCCAAGATGTCAAGATTAGTACAGGGTCTGTAGAAACTATCATTCATGACTATTTGCATATGCATAAGGTGTCTGCCAGATGGATTCCCAGGTTGCTCACACCATTCCAGAAGCAAGAATGCGGCGAGTGCTCGAGGATGAATTTGGAGATGTGCCAAGAAGAGGAGTCAAAGTTTTTCAAAAGACTGATTACACAGGATGAAACCTAGATCACTATGATCCAGAGACCAAATCCCAGTCAATGCAGTGGAAGCACTTGGACTCACCACCTCCAAAGAAGGCAAGGTCATGCTCACAATCTCTGGGACCAGGACGGAGTAGTGATGACAGATTTCCTGGCAAAGGGTACCACAATTACAGGAGCCTATTATGCTTCACTTTTGAGAAAATTAAAGGAAGCTATCAAAATCAAGAGGCGGGGCAAGATCAGCAAAGGTACCCTCCTCTTGCAGGACAACACTCCGGTCCACAACTTGCATGTCGCCAGATCAGAAGCACGGGCGTGTGGTTATGAAATCCTCTCCCATCCTCCCTACTCACCTGACCTTGCACCGTCTAGCTTTCACCTCTTCCCAGCCATGAAGTCGTTTTTGAAAGGAAAGCGTTTCCTAGATGATGCAACCTTGATTTCTGAAGTCACGTCGTGGTTGGAGGACCAACCTGGGGTGTTCTACACAAATGGTCTCCAGAGCTGCATCAAACGATAGGAGACATGCATAACTCTGGTAGAGAAAGATTTATAACTGTGCCAAGTTTCGTTGCTCTACTACTATGGGAAGTAGGTTAGGGGCATTACTTATTGCACGCCCCTCGTGTATATATATATATATATATATATATATATATGTATATATATATATATATGTATGTATGTATGTATATATATATATATATGTATGTATGTATATATATATATATATATATATATATATATATATATATATATATACTAGCAATCGGTGCCCGGCGTTGCCCAGGTGTTTTGAAGTGTATGCTGAGGAAAAAAAAAAAAACGGTCAATTTTTTTAAACTTTGACCCCTATTATGACCTCTTAACATTTATTGTTTAGGGATCAAGTAAAGTTAATAAGTTAGATCCATGTCCAAGGAATCTATATATAAAATATCACGTGTTTAGACCCTAAATTGTAGGAGGAGTTTGGTAGAGTTCTCAAAGGTCAAATTGTTGAATATTGACCACTTAATCGCCAAATTTCTGTCGAAAACCTATCACATCGATTTTCCCAAATCTCAGTACCCTGTATATCAAATTTCGATTCTGTAGGCTTAAAATTGACAGAGTTTTAGCGTAGGGAAATGCACACAGACGCACAGAGACACTATCACTTATATATATATATATAAACATAAACATCATATATATAAGGATAATAGTACGCCATATATATAACAAAAGACCATTATTTACTGAAGTGAAAGGAACACCCGGGGGAACTTTACCCAATAATAAATCTATATTTTTTTGTGTGTATTGATAGTCTTATCAACACCCCTTTTTTCTATTTATTTAAAAAGAAAATACAACTTTGTTATTTATGAGTTGTGGAATTGCATTCATCTACAAAAGATCTAGCTAATGTGCATATTTTTTTATCGTTTTTAATTAATTCCCTATTAGTTTTTTTTTTTTCGGTTCTCTTATACGATGATCATTTTTATTTAACTATTACGTGTAATTATATTCATACAGATATTCTATATGATTTATATTTGCGTAATATTTGCGTAGAAATGAAGAAAATCAAATTTACTGTGTATTTATCGTGTTGCCATAACAACGTGACGTAGCCAAGGACGGTAGTGGACGTGAGTGTGTGTGCGTGTGTGCGTGTGTGCGCGTGTTTTCGTGCTGTGTTTATATTATGCATATTGTTTCGTATCTTATCAACTTCTTCGAATCTATGTGTACAGTAATACAAACCCGTTTTTCGAGCTGAATAAATATGTTACATTGAATAAAAACACGAAAAATATATCCAGTTTGGTAGAAAAGTAACTTATCTTGCCTTTGATAACATTTATTTGTTATATATTTGTTTTTTGACAACTTTTTCGAATCTATGTGTACAGTAATACAAACCCGAAATGAAAAGACCACGAGTGAACGCGAGTTTTACATAAAAATAAGTATTTTTAAATTTTATCTTTCTAGCTTTAAAAAAAAGTTTTAAAATTTTATCAGCCGGCATAATTTATTTTTAAATATTGAAAAATTTCAGGAAAATTAATTTTTGCTAGATTTTCAAAACATTGTTTTCGTGTTGTGTGTACGTGTCTGCGGCTAGCACCAGAATGGCGGCCGTGATGTCGTAGGTTAGATTGTAAGATTGTGTAAGTTTCGTATTTTTTTAATTTGTAAATAACAAGTTATGAAAAAATTAAACCCTTCCAAGATGGACAATAAATAAAGCCATAATATTTTATGGTAAAGGTAAGAGCGTAGGGACCATAGTTTTTTAGGAGATGTGATTATTGGATTAACCAATCAGAAATCGTCTGTGGCACACACATCTCTGTTTTTATAGATATATAGATATAGATGTTTGTATATATATATATATATATATATATATATATATATATATATATATATATAAGGTGGAATGATAAAATTACTGCCTTAGAAAAGACGACATGATGCCATTTCCGTTTGATGAAAGCTGTTTTTTTTTGTTGCAGACAAAACGTGTGCAAATCTCAAGAGTGATAGGAGCATTATATCATATATGAAAGTCACACAATGTTCAACAAATGAGATCAAAGATGTGCTGCTGTTTAACTCATGCTCTCTGCCGATCCAAGTCACCAGGAATATTGCCAGCAGCCTCAAAATGCAAATCCAAACAGTTCAACGCTTGAGGGCAGAACTCAATGAAGTTTTCAGTCACAATTATGGTCTGTGGCGTGATTTCAAGTGAGGGCTACATCATGTTACCTCACATCTTCGAAGTCTGAAAGCTTGAAAGTCAACACCAAAGTATGTAGACGCATAAGCTAACATCCATGCTGAAATAAAGTTATTCAGTTCAATTGTAATTTTTCAAACAATTTTCATTTTGAAACTGTGGATACCAGACGACATTTTATTCAATTAAAAAAATATACAATTAAAGTAAATTTCATTCTGTTCAATTCGTCATCAAAGATCAGTAAAAATTTCATCAGTTCAATTTGTCATCATAGAGCAGAGTCACATGAATGAGGTCGCACTGAATTGGTCAAGTTTGGGCAAGGAATTTTTTAAATTAATCAAATTTCTTGGGCAACTCCGGGACATGGGTCAACTAATATATATATATATATATATATATAAATTTATCTACCTGAATACGTTCAGCAATGATGTCTACAAGGATTTCCTCTGGAAGTGGACACGTCAACAATTCTTCTTCTGATCCATTGTAACCCAAGTATCTTGGGGATGGATATAAACAAAGACCAGGACTTCCAGGAACCTTTTTTTTTTTTTAGAAAAAAAGGAAGATTTGATATTATTCCACTTTATTGTTTCAATCAGATTTCATACAATCAAACATTTATAGTTTTTCTTTAAATTTCACTTCAGAAAAATAAAAAATAATTAATGTATTTTCATTATTTTAAGTTATAATCCTTAATTTGCTAATTTGCATGAGAACAAATACACTTATTATATGACTGGGTGAGAAGAGTGGTGATGGTTACATGGACACATTGATGACTCGGCTTTGACAAGCTTCAAGCTGCGTCAGTTCCCCTGCATCACTTTCCTTATAAATTCTCGTAACTTCCACATGATCGTTTCTGTAAGAACCTGATTACAGTTAGGGAAACCCAATGCCATTAACACAGAATCATAATATTACAATTCAACATAACGGCCAATAACTGTTTAATTATAGGAGAAATTACTAAACTAGTTGCAAGAAAAAGCAATTGCATGCAAAATTGAACCTGGAACTGTTAGACTTTAAAATGACAATCAAATACACATGATTATGCAAAGCAGGTGCTTTTGTCAGTCAAAAAGAGCTTAATAAGGAGAGTGCCAAGTTTTAATTGTGATATCGTTTTTGAATGCCACACAGCTAATATCATTTGCATGTGTTTGGATTACCATTGGTAATATTAGTCAAGCATTTTTTAATGGTTTGAAAGTTTCAGCATTTGTTTTGAGCTGCTGAGTTGTTTGTCTGAGAGTTCACACCACAATTCAATGAAATTCTAATAGTACTGCTGTTGATACTTAAATCTAACAACTTTGCCGGCGACAAAAAAAAAAAAAAAACAAGAAAAAAAAACAAGAAAAAAAAACAAGAAAAAAAAACAAGAAAAAAACACCCAAGAAAACAAAGAAAAAAAAACAAGAAAGAAAACATCCAAGAAAAAACAGAAAGAAAAAACAAAAAAATAAAAACATCCAAGACAAAAAAAAGAAAAAAAAAAAGAAAAAACAAGAAATAAAAACATCCAAGAAAAGCAAGTTTCTGTGTTCGTGATTTAATTACAATTTTCTTTCATGTTCATTTGTTGCAATCTTGTCATTGTCATTTTGTAATTGTTATTTTGTTATTTTGTCATTGCCATTATGTCATTGTTATTCTGTCTTGTTATTTTGTCATTGTTATTCTTTCATTGACATTTCGTCATTGCCATTTTATCATTGTCATTGTGTTATTGTTATTTTGTCATTGTTATTTTGTCATTGTTATTTTGTTACTGTTATTTTGTTACTTTGTCATTGCAATTTTGTCATTGTTATTTTGTCATTGCATTTTTGTCATTGTTATTTTGCCATTGCTATTTTGTTATTGTTATTTTGTTATTGTTTTTTGTCATTGTTATTTTGTTATTGTTATTTTGTCGTTGTTTTTTTGTTACTGCAATTTTGTCATTGCCATTTTGTTATTGTTATTTTGTCATTGTTTTTTGTCATTGCCATATTGTCATTGTCATTTTCTCATTGATATTTTGTCATTGCCATTTTGTCATTGTATTTTGTCATTGTTATTTTGTCATTGTTATTTTGTCATCGTAATTTTGACATTATTACTTTCTTATTGTTATTTTGTCATTGTTATTTGTCATTGTCATTTTGTAATTGTAATTTTGTAATTGTTATTTTTCATTGTATTTTGTCATTGTCATTTTCTCATTATTATTTTTTCATTGTCATTTTGTCAATGTTATTTTGTCATTGTAATTTTGACATTATTACTTTCTTATTGTTATTTTGCATTGTATTTTGTAATTCTATTTTGTCATTGTCATTTTGTCATTGTATTTTGTCATTATTATTTTCTTATTGTGATTTTGTCATTGTATTTTGTCATTGTATTTTGTCATTGTTATTTTCGCATTGTTATTTTGCATTGTATTTTGTCATTGCTATTTTGTCATTGCATTTTGTCATTGCTATGTTGTCATTGTATTTTGTCATTGCTATATTGTCATTGTAATTTAGTGATTATATTTTGTCACTGTTATTATGTCATTGTATTTTTTCATTGTATTTTGTCATTGTTATGCTGTCATTGATATTTTGTCATTCTATTTTGTCATTGTTATTTTGTCATTATATTTTGTCATGTTTTTTTGTCATTATATTTTGTCATTGTATTTTGTCATTGTTATTTTGTCATTTTATTTTATCATTGAATTTTGTCATTGTTATTTGTCATTGTTATTTTTTCATTATATTTTGTTATTGTATTTTGTCATTGTTATTTTGTCAATGTATTTTGTCATTGTTATTTTGTCATAATATTTTGTCATTATATTTTGTCATTGTTATTTTGTCATTATATTTTTTCATTGTATTTTGTCATTGTATTTTGTCATTATATTTTGTCATTGTATTTTGTCATTGTTATTTTGTCATTGTGATTTGTCATTATATTTTGTCATTGTATTTTGCCATTGTTATTTTGTCATTGTATTTTGTCATTATATTTTGTCATTGTATTTTGTCATTATATTTTGTCATTGTATTTTGTCATTGTTATTTGTCATTGTATTTTGCTATTGTTATTTTGTCATTGTAATTATGTTATTGTAATTTGTCAGTTTATTTTGTCATTGTGTTTTGTTATTGTATTTTGACATTGTTATTTTGTCATTGTATTTTGTCATTTGTATTTGTCATTGTTATTTTGTAATTATATTTTTTTATTGTATTTTGTCATTGTTATTTTGTCATTGTTATTTTGTCATTATATTTTGTCATTGTATTTTGCCATTGTTATTTTGTCATTATATGTTGTCATTGTATGTTTTCATTTTTATTTTGTCATTATATTTTGACATTGTATTTTTTCATTGTAATTTTGTCATTCTATTTTTTCATTGTTATTTTCTCATTGTATTTTGTCATAATATTTTGCAATTGTATTTTGTCATTGTATTTTGTCATTGTATTTTGTCATTGTATTCTGTCATTGTTATTTGCCATTGTTATTTTGTCATTATATTATGTCATTGTTATTTTGTCATTGTATTTTGTCATTGTATTTTATCATTGTTATTTTGTCATTGTTATTTTGTCATTGTTATTTTGTCATTGTATTTTGTCATTGTTATTTTTTCATTGTTATTTTTTCATTGTATTTTGTGATTGTTATTTTGTGATTGTTATTTGTCATTGTATTTTGTCATTGTTATTCTGTCATTGTTATTTTTTCATTGCCATTTTGTCATTGTATTTCTTTATAGTATTTTGTCATTGTATTTTGTCATTGTTACTATGTCATTGTATTTTTTCATTGTTATTTTGTTATTGTATTTTGGCATTGTATTTTGTCATTGTTATTTTGTCATTGTAGTTGTCATTGTTATTTTGTCCTTACTATTTTGTAATTGTTGTTTTGTCATTGCGATTTTGTCATTACTATTTTGTCATTGTCATTTTGCCATTGTCATATTCTCATTACCATTTTGTCATTGTATTGGTCATTGTCATTTTGTCATTATTATTATGTCAATTTTGTCATTGTCATGTTGTTATTGTTATTTTGTCATTGCAAATTATAAAACCAACCTTCAGATATCCAACAAATATATAAAAATTGAAAATGATGAAACCAAACTTCAGATATCCAACAAATATATAAAAATTGCAAACGATGAAACACAACTTCAGATATCCAACACATATATAACAATTGCAAGTGATGAAACCAAACTTCAGATATCCAACACATATATAAAAATTGCAAATGATGAAACACAACTTCAGATATCCAACAAATATATAAAAATTGCAAATGATGAAACCAAACTTCAGATATCCAACACATATCTACACATAGTAAATGATGAAACCAAACTTCAGATATCCAACACATATATAAAAATTGCAAATGATGAAACACAACTTCAGATATCCAACACATATATAAAAATTGCAAATGATGAAACAAAACTTCCGATATCCAACACATATATAAAAATTGCAAATGATGAAACCAAAATTCAGATATCCAACACATATATAAACATAGCAAATGATGAAACCAAACTTCAGATATCCAACACATATATAAAAATTGCAAATGATGAAACCAAACTTCAGATATCCAACACATATATAAAAATTGCAAGTGATGAAACCAAACTTCAGATATCCAACACATATATAAAAATTGCAAATGATGAAACCAAGCTTCAGATATCCAACACATATATAAAAATTGCAAATGATGAAACCAAGCTTCAGATATCCAACACATATATAAAAATTGCAAATGATGAAACCAAGCTTCAGATATCCAACACATATATAAAAATTGCAAGTGATGAAACACAACTTCAGATATCCAACACATATATAAAAATTGCAAATGATGAAACCAAACTTCAGATATCCAACACATATATAAAAATTGCAAATGATGAAACACAACTTCAGATATCCAACACATATATAAAAATTGCAAGTGATTAAACCAAACTTCAGATATCGAACACATATATAAAAATTGCAAATGATGAAACACAACTTCAGATATCCAACAAATATATAAAAATTGCAAATGATGAAACCAAACTTCAGATATCCAACACATATATAAAAATTGCAAATGATGAAACCAAGCTTCAGATATCCAACACATATATAAAAATTGCAAATGATGAAACCAAACTTCAGATATCCAACACATATATAAAAATTGCAAATGATGAAACAAAACTTGAGATATCCAACACATATCTAAACATAGCAAATGATGAAACCAAACTTCAGATATCAAACAAATATATAAAAATTGCAAATGATGAAACCAAACTTCAGATATCCAACACATATATAAAAATTGCAAATGATGAAACCAAACTTCAGATATCCAACACATATATAAAAATTGCAAGTGATGAAACGAAACTTCAGATATCCAACACATATATAAAAATTGCAAATGATGAAACGAAACTTCAGATATCAAACAAATATATAAAAATTGCAAATGATGAAACCAAACTTCAGATATCCAACACATATATAAAAATTGCAAGTGATGAAACGAAACTTCAGATATCCAACACATATATAAAAATTGCAAATGATGAAACCAAGCTTCAGATATCAAACACATATATAAAAATTGCAAGTGATGAAACCAAACTTCAGATATCCAACACATATATAAAAATTGCAAATGATGAAACCAAGCTTCAGATATCCAACACATATATAAAAATTGCAAGTGATGAAACCAAACTTCAGATATCCAACAAATATATAAAAATTGCAAATGATGAAACCAAACTTCAGATATCCAACACATATATAAAAATTGCAAATGATGAAACAAAACTTGAGATATCCAACAAATATATAAAAATTGCAAATGATGAAACCAAACTTCAGATATCCAACACATATATAAAAATTGCAAATGATGAAACCAAGCTTCAGATATCCAACACATATATAAAAATTGCAAGTGATGAAACCAAACTTCAGATATCCAACACATATATAAAAATTGCAAATGATGAAACAAAACTTGAGATATCCAACACATATCTAAACATAGCAAATGATGAAACCAAACTTCAGATATCCAACACATATATAAAAATTGCAAATGATGAAACCAAGCTTCAGATATCCAACACATATCTAAACATAGCAAATGATGAAACCAAACTTCAGATATCCAACACATATATAAAAATTGCAAGTGATGAAACCAAACTTCAGATATCCAACACATATCTAAACATAGCAAATGATGAAACCAAACTTCAGATATCAAACACATATATAAAAATTGCAAATGATGAAACCAAGCTTCAGATATCCAACACATATATAATAATTGCAAATGATGAAACCAAACTTCAGATATCCAACACATATATAAAAATTGCAAATAATTAAACCAAACTTCAGATATCCAACACATATATAAAAATTGCAAGTGATGAAACAAAACTTCAGATATCCAACACATATCTAAACATAGCAAATGATGAAACCAAACTTCAGATATCCAACACATATATAAAAATTGCAAATGATGAAACACAACTTCAGATATCCAACAAATATATAAAAATTGCAAATGATGAAACGAAACTTCAGATATCCAACACATATATAAAAATTGCAAATGATGAAACAAAACTTGAGATATCCAACAAATATATAAAAATTGCAAATGATGAAAACAAACTTCAGATATCCAACACATATATAAAAATTGCAAATGATTAAACCAAGCTTCAGATATCCAACACATATATAAAAATTGCAAGTGATGAAACCAAACTTCAGATATCCAACACATATATAAAAATTGCAAATGATGAAACCAAACTTCAGATATCCAACACATATCTAAACATAGCAAATGATGAAACCAAACTTCAGATATCCAACACATGTATAAAAATTGCAAGTGATGAAACACAACTTCAGATATCCAACACATAAATAAACATAGCAAATGATGAAACACAACTTCAGATATCCAACACATATATAAAAATTGCAAACAATAAAACAAAACTTCAGATATCCAACACATATATTAAAATTGCCAATGATGAAACACAACTTCAGATATCCAACACATATATAAAAATTGCAAATGATGAAACACAACTTCAGATATCCAACACATATTAAAAAATTGCAAATGATGAAACCAAACTTCAGATATCCAACAAATATATAAAAATTGCAAATGATGAAACCAAACTTCAGATATCCAACACATGTATAAAAATTGCAAGTGATGAAACACAACTTCAGATATCCAACACATATATAAAAATTGCAAATGATGAAACCAAACTTCAGATATCCAACACATATATAAAAATTGCAAATGATGAAACCAAACTTCAGATATCCAACACATATATAAAAATTGCAAATGATGAAACCAAGCTTCAGATATCCAACACATATATAAAAATTGCAAATGATGAAACCAAGCTTCAGATATCCAACACATATCTAAACATAGCAAATGATGAAACACAACTTCAGATATCCAACACATATATAAAAATTGCAAATGATGAAACCAAACTTCAGATATCCAACACATATATAAACATAGCAAATGATGAAACACAACTTCAGATATCCAACACATATATAAAAATTGCAAAAGATGAAACCAAACTTCAGATATCCAACACATATATAAAAATTGCAAGTGATGAAACACAACTTCAGATATCCAACACATATATAAAAATTGCAAATGATGAAACCAAACTTCAGATATCCAACACATATATAAACATAGCAAATGATGAAACACAACTTCAGATATCCAACACATATATAAAAATTGCAAAAGATGAAACCAAACTTCAGATATCCAACACATATATAAAAATTGCAAAAGATGAAACCAAACTTCAGATATCCAACACATATATAAAAATTGCAAGTGATGAAACACAACTTCAGATATCCAACACATATATAAAAATTGCAAATGATGAAACCAAACTTCAGATATCCAACACATATATAAAAATTGCAAGTGATGAAACACAACTTCAGATATCCAACACATATATAAAAATTGCAAATGATGAAACCAAGCTTCAGATATCCAACACATATATAAAAATTGCAAGTGATGACACCAAACGTCAGATATCCAACACATATATAAAAATTGCAAATGATGAAACAAAACTTGAGATATCCAACACATATCTAAACATAGCAAATGATGAAACCAAACTTCAGATATCCAACACATATATAAAAATTGCAAGTGATGAAACCAAACTTCAGATATCCAACACATATATAAAAATTGCAAATGATGAAACAGAACTTCAGATATCCAACAAATATATAAAAATTGCAAATGATGAAACCAAACTTCAGATATCCAACACATGTATAAAAATTGCAAGTGATGAAACACAACTTCAGATATCCAACACATATATAAACATAGCAAATGATGAAACACAACTTCAGATATCCAACACATATATAAAAATTGCAAACAATAAAACAAAACTTCAGATATCCAACACATATATTAAAATTGCAAATGATGAAACACAACTTCAGATATCCAACACATATATAAAAATTGCAAACAATAAAACCAAACTTCAGATATCCAACACATATATAAAAATTGCAAATGATGAAACACAACTTCAGATATCCAACACATATATAAAAATTGCAAACAATAAAACAAAACTTCAGATATCCAACACATATATAAAAATTGCAAGTGATGAAACCAAACTTCAGATATCCAACACATATATAAAAATTGCAAATGATGAAACCAAACTTCAGATATCCAACACATATCAAATGATGAAACCAAACTTCAGATATCCAACACATATATAAAAATTGCAAGTGCTGAAACCAAACTTCAGATATCCAACACATATATAAAAATTGCAAATGATGAAACCAAACTTCAGATATCCAAAACATATATAAAAATTGCAAATGATGAAACCAAACTTCAGATATCCAACACATATATTAAAATTGCAAATGATGAAACCAAGCTTCAGATATCCAACACATATATAAAAATTGCAAATGATGAGACCAAACTTCAGATATCCAACACATATATAATAATTGCAAATGATGAAAAAAAACTTGAGATATCCAACACATATCTAAACATAGCAAATGATGAAACCAAACTTCAGATATCCAACACATATATAAAAATTGCAAGTGATGAAACCAAACTTCAGATATCCAACACATATATAAAAATTGCAAATGATGAAACAGAACTTCAGATATCCAACAAATATATAAAAATTGCAAATGATGAAACCAAACTTCAGATATCCAACACATGTATAAAGATTGCAAGTGATGAAACACAACTTCAGATATCCAACACATATATAAAAATTGCAAACAATAAAACAAAACTTCAGATATCCAACACATATATTAAAATTGCAAATGATGAAACACAACTTCAGATATCCAACACATATATAAAAATTGCAAATGATGAAACCAAACTTAAGATATCCAGCACATATTTAAAAATTGCAAATGATGAAACCAAACTTAAGATATCCAGCAAATATATAAAAATTGCAAATGATGAAACCAAACTTCAGATATCCAACACATATTTAAAAATTGCAAATGATGAAACCAAACTTCAGATATCCAACACATATCAAATGATGAAACCAAACTTCAGATATCCAACACATATATAAAAGTGCAAGTGCTGAAACCAAACTTCAGATATCCAACACATATATAAAAATTGCAAATGATGAAACCAAACTTCAGATATCCAAAACATATATAAAAATTGCAAATGATGAAACCAAACTTCAGATATCCAACACATATATTAAAATAGCAAATGATGAAACCAAGCTTCAGATATCCAACACATATATAAAAATTGCAAATGATGAGACCAAACTTCAGATATCCAACACATATATAAAAATTGCAAATGATGAAACAAAACTTGAGATATCCAACACATATCTAAACATAGCAAATGATGAAACCAAACTTCAGATATCCAACATGTTGTATAAAAATTGCAAGTGATGAAACACAACTTCAGATATCCAACACATATATAAACATAGCAAATGATGAAACACAACTTCAGATATCCAACACATATATAAAAATTGCAAACAATAAAACAAAACTTCAGATATCCAACACATATATTAAAATTGCAAATGATGAAACACAACTTCAGATATCCAACACATATATAAAAATTGCAAACAATAAAACCAAACTTCAGATATCCAACACATATATAAAAATTGCAAATGATGAAACACAACTTCAGATATCCAACACATATATAAAAATTGCAAACAATAAAACAAAACTTCAGATATCCAACACATATATAAAAATTGCAAGTGATGAAACCAAACTTCAGATATCCAACACATATATAAAAATTGCAAATGATGAAACCAAACTTCAGATATCCAACACATATCAAATGATGAAACCAAACTTCAGATATCCAACACATATATAAAAATTGCAAGTGCTGAAACCAAACTTCAGATATCCAACACATATATAAAAATTGCAAATGATGAAACCAAACTTCAGATATCCAAAACATATATAAAAATTGCAAATGATGAAACCAAACTTCAGATATCCAACACATATATTAAAATTGCAAATGATGAAACCAAGCTTCAGATATCCAACACATATATAAAAATTGCAAATGATGAGACCAAACTTCAGATATCCAACACATATATAATAATTGCAAATGATGAAACAAAACTTGAGATATCCAACACATATCTAAACATAGCAAATGATGAAACCAAACTTCAGATATCCAACACATATATAAAAATTGCAAGTGATGAAACCAAACTTCAGATATCCAACACATATATAAAAATTGCAAATGATGAAACAGAACTTCAGATATCCAACAAATATATAAAAATTGCAAATGATGAAACCAAACTTCAGATATCCAACACATGTATAAAGATTGCAAGTGATGAAACACAACTTCAGATATCCAACACATATATAAAAATTGCAAACAATAAAACAAAACTTCAGATATCCAACACATATATTAAAATTGCAAATGATGAAACAAAACTTCAGATATCCAACACATATATAAAAATTGCAAATGATGAAACCAAACTTAAGATATCCAGCACATATTTAAAAATTGCAAATGATGAAACCAAACTTAAGATATCCAGCAAATATATAAAAATTGCAAATGATGAAACCAAACTTCAGATATCCAACACATATTTAAAAATTGCAAATGATGAAACCAAACTTCAGATATCCAACACATATCAAATGATGAAACCAAACTTCAGATATCCAACACATATATAAAAATTGCAAGTGCTGAAACCAAACTTCAGATATCCAACACATATATAAAAATTGCAAATGATGAAACCAAACTTCAGATATCCAAAACATATATAAAAATTGCAAATGATGAAACCAAACTTCAGATATCCAACACATATATTAAAATAGCAAATGATGAAACCAAGCTTCAGATATCCAACACATATATAAAAATTGCAAATGATGAGACCAAACTTCAGATATCCAACACATATATAAAAATTGCAAATGATGAAACAAAACTTGAGATATCCAACACATATCTAAACATAGCAAATGATGAAACCAAACTTCAGATATCCAACACATATATAAAAATTGCAAGTGATGAAACCAAACTTCAGATATCCAACACATATATAAAAATTGCAAATGATGAAACAGAACTTCAGATATCCAACAAATATATAAAAATTGCAAATGATGAAACCAAACTTCAGATATCCAACACATGTATAAAGATTGCAAGTGATGAAACACAACTTCAGATATCCAACACATATATAAAAATTGCAAACAATAAAACAAAACTTCAGATATCCAACACATATATTAAAATTGCAAATGATGAAACACAACTTCAGATATCCAACACATATATAAAAATTGCAAATGATGAAACACAACTTCAGATATCCAACAAATATATAAAAATTGCAAATGATGAAACACAACTTCAGATATCCAACACATATATAAAAATTGCAAATGATGAAACCAAACTTCAGATATCCAACACATATATAAAAATTGCAAACAATAAAACAAAACTTCAGATATCCAACACATATATTAAAATTGCAAATGATGAAACCAAACTTCAGATATCCAACAAATATATAAAAATTGCAAGTGATGAAACCAAACTTCAGATATCACACATGTATAAAAATTGAAGGGATGAAACCAAACTTCAGATATCCAACAAATATATAAAAATTGCAAGTGATGAAACAAAACTTCAGATATCCAACAAATATATAAAAATTGCAAATGATGAAACAAAACTTCAGATATCCAACAAATATATAAAAATTGCAAATGATGAAACACAACTTCAGATATCCAACAAATATATAAAATTGCAAATGATGAAACACAACTTCAGATATCCAAAAAATATATAAAAATTGCAAGTGATGAAACCAAACTTCAGATATCCAACACATATTTAAAAATTGCAAATGATGAAACCAAACTTCAGATATCCAACAAATATATAAAAATTGCAAGTGATGAAACCAAACTTCAGATATCACACATGTATAAAAATTGAAGGGATGAAACCAAACTTCAGATATCCAACAAATATATAAAAATTGCAAATGATGAAACAAAACTTCAGATATCCAACAAATATATAAAAATTGCAAATGATGAAACAAAACTTCAGATATCCAACACATGTATAAACATTGCAAGTGATGAAACACAACTTCAGATATCCAACACATATATAAAAATTGCAAATGATGAAACCAAGCTTCAGATATCCAACACATATATAAAAATTGCAAGTGATGAAACCAAACGTCAGATATCCAACACATATAAAAAAATTGCAAATGATGAAACCAAACTTCAGATATCCAACAAATATATAAAAATTGCAAGTGATGAAACCAAACTTCAGATATCCAACACATATATAAAAATTGCAAATGATGAAACAGAACTTCAGATATCCAACAAATATATAAAAATTGCAAATGATGAAACCAAACTTCAGATATCCAACACATGTATAAAAATTGCAAGTGATGAAACACAACTTCAGATATCCAACACATATATAAAAATTGCAAACAATAAAACAAAACTTCAGATATCCAACACATATATTAAAATTGCAAGTGATGAAACACAACTTCAGATATCCAACACATATATAAAAATTGCAAATGATGAAACACAACTTCAGATATCCAACACATATATAAAAATTGCAAATGATGAAACAAAACTTCAGATATCCAACACATATATAAAAATTGCAAATGATGAAACACAACTTCAGATATCCAACACATATATTAAAATTGCAAGTGATGAAACCAAACTTCAGATATCCAACAAATATATAAAAATTGCAAATGATGAAACACAACTTCAGATATCCAACACATATATAAAAATTGCAAATGATGAAACACAACTTCAGATATCCAACAAATATATAAAAATTGCAAATGATGAAACCAAACTTCAGATATCCAACAAATATATAAAAATTGCAAATGATGAAACAAAACTTCAGATATCCAACACATATATAAAAATTGCAAATAATTAAACCAAACTTCAGATATCCAACACATATATAAAAATTGCAAATGATGAAACCAAACTTCAGATATCCAACACATATATAAAAATTGCAAATGATGAAACCAAACTTCAGATATCCAACACATATATAAAAATTGCAAATGATGAAACCAAACTTCAGATATCCAACACATATATTAAAATTGCAAATGATGAAACACAACTTCAGATATCCAACAAATATATAAAAATTGCAAATGATGAAACACAACTTCAGATATCCAACACATATATAAAAATTGCAAATGATGAAACACAACTTCAGTTATCCAACAAATATATAAAAATTGCAAATGATGAAACACAACTTCAGATATCCAACAAATATATAATAATTGCAAGTGATGAAACACAACTTCAGATATCCAACACATTTATAAAAATTGCAAATGATGAAACACAACTTCAGATATCCAACAAATATACAAAAATTGCAAATGATGAAACCAAACTTCAGATATCCAACAAATATATAAAAATTGCAAATGATGAAACACAACTTCAGATATCCAACACATATATAAAAATTGCAAATGATGAAACCAAACTTCAGATATCCAACAAATATATAAAAATTGCAAATGATGAAACCAAACTTCAGATATCCAACACATATATAAAAATTGCAAATGATGAAACCAAACTTCAGATATCCA
Organism: Euprymna scolopes; assembly: GCF_053919585.1. Taxonomy (NCBI): domain Eukaryota; kingdom Metazoa; phylum Mollusca; class Cephalopoda; order Sepiida; family Sepiolidae; genus Euprymna; species Euprymna scolopes. Next base: position 128,091,506 of record NC_136483.1, on the reverse strand, counting down.
ACACATATATAAAAATTGCAAACAATAAAACAAAACTTCAGATATCCAACACATATATTAAAATTGCAAATGATGAAACACAACTTCAGATATCCAACACATATATAAAAATTGCAAATGATGAAACCAAACTTAAGATATCCAGCAAATATATAAAAATTGCAAATGATGAAACCAAACTTCAGATATCCAACACATATTTAAAAATTGCAAATGATGAAACCAAACTTCAGATATCCAACAAATATATAAAAATTGCAAGTGATGAAACCAAACTTCAGATATCACACATGTATAAAAATTGAAGGGATGAAACCAAACTTCAGATATCCAACAAATATATAAAAATTGCAAGTGATGAAACAAAACTTCAGATATCCAACAAATATATAAAAATTGCAAATGATGAAACAAAACTTCAGATATCCAACAAATATATAAAAATTGCAAATGATGAAACACAACTTCAGATATCCAACAAATATATAAAATTGCAAATGATGAAACACAACTTCAGATATCCAAAAAATATATAAAAATTGCAAGTGATGAAACCAAACTTCAGATATCCAACACATATTTAAAAATTGCAAATGATGAAACCAAACTTCAGATATCCAACAAATATATAAAAATTGCAAGTGATGAAACCAAACTTCAGATATCACACATGTATAAAAATTGAAGGGATGAAACCAAACTTCAGATATCCAACAAATATATAAAAATTGCAAATGATGAAACAAAACTTCAGATATCCAACAAATATATAAAAATTGCAAATGATGAAACAAAACTTCAGATATCCAACACATGTATAAACATTGCAAGTGATGAAACACAACTTCAGATATCCAACACATATATAAAAATTGCAAATGATGAAACCAAGCTTCAGATATCCAACACATATATAAAAATTGCAAGTGATGAAACCAAACGTCAGATATCCAACACATATAAAAAAATTGCAAATGATGAAACCAAACTTCAGATATCCAACAAATATATAAAAATTGCAAGTGATGAAACCAAACTTCAGATATCCAACACATATATAAAAATTGCAAATGATGAAACAGAACTTCAGATATCCAACAAATATATAAAAATTGCAAATGATGAAACCAAACTTCAGATATCCAACACATGTATAAAAATTGCAAGTGATGAAACACAACTTCAGATATCCAACACATATATAAAAATTGCAAACAATAAAACAAAACTTCAGATATCCAACACATATATTAAAATTGCAAGTGATGAAACACAACTTCAGATATCCAACACATATATAAAAATTGCAAATGATGAAACACAACTTCAGATATCCAACACATATATAAAAATTGCAAATGATGAAACAAAACTTCAGATATCCAACACATATATAAAAATTGCAAATGATGAAACACAACTTCAGATATCCAACACATATATTAAAATTGCAAGTGATGAAACCAAACTTCAGATATCCAACAAATATATAAAAATTGCAAATGATGAAACACAACTTCAGATATCCAACACATATATAAAAATTGCAAATGATGAAACACAACTTCAGATATCCAACAAATATATAAAAATTGCAAATGATGAAACCAAACTTCAGATATCCAACAAATATATAAAAATTGCAAATGATGAAACAAAACTTCAGATATCCAACACATATATAAAAATTGCAAATAATTAAACCAAACTTCAGATATCCAACACATATAAAAATTGCAAATGATGAAACCAAACTTCAGATATCCAACACATATATAAAAATTGCAAATGATGAAACTAAACTTCAGATATCCAACACATATATAAAAATTGCAAATGATGAAACCAAACTTCAGATATCCAACACATATATTAAAATTGCAAATGATGAAACACAACTTCAGATATCCAACAAATATATAAAAATTGCAAATGATGAAACACAACTTCAGATATCCAACACATATATAAAAATTGCAAATGATGAAACACAACTTCAGATATCCAACAAATATATAATAATTGCAAGTGATGAAACACAACTTCAGATATCCAACACATTTATAAAAATTGCAAATGATGAAACACAACTTCAGATATCCAACAAATATACAAAAATTGCAAATGATGAAACCAAACTTCAGATATCCAACAAATATATAAAAATTGCAAATGATGAAACACAACTTCAGATATCCAACACATATATAAAAATTGCAAATGATGAAACCAAACTTCAGATATCCAACAAATATATAAAAATTGCAAATGATGAAACCAAACTTCAGATATCCAACAAATATATAAAAATTGCAAGTGATGAAACCAAACTTCAGATATCCAACAAATATATAAAAATTGCAAATGATGAAACACAACTTCAGATATCCAACAAATATATAAAAATTGCAAATGATGAAACCAAACTTCAGATATCCAACACATATATAAAAATTGCAAATGATGAAACCAAACTTCAGATATCCAACACATATATTAAAATTGCAAATGATGAAACCAAACTTCAGATATCCAACACATATATAAAAATTGCAAATGATGAAACCAAACTTCAGATATCCAACACATATATAAAAATTGCAAATGATGAAACCAAACTTCAGATATCCAACACATATATAAAAATTGCAAATAATTAAACCAAACTTCAGATATCCAACACATATATAAAAATTGCAAATGATGAAACCAAACTTCAGATATCCAACACATATATAAAAATTGCAAATGATGAAACCAAACTTCAGATATCCAACACATATATAAAAATTGCAAATGATGAAACCAAACTTCAGATATCCAACAAATATATTAAAATTGCAAATGATGAAACACAACTTCAGATATCCAACAAATATATAAAAATTGCAAGTGATGAAACACAACTTCAGATATCCCACACATATATAAAAATTGCAAATGATGAAACACAACTTCAGATATCCAACACATATATAAAAATTGCAAATGATGAAACCAAACTTCAGATATCCAACACATATATAAAAATTGCAAACAATAAAAGAAAACTTCAGATATCCAACACACATATTAAAATTGCAAATGATGAAACACAACTTCAGATATCCATCACATATATAAAAATTGCAAATGATGAAACCAAACTTAAGATATCCAGCAAATATATAAAAATTGCAAATGATGAAACCAAACTTCAGATATCCAACACATATTTAAAAATTGCAAATGATGAAACCAAACTTCAGATATCCAACAAATATATAAAAATTGCAAGTGATGAAACCAAACTTCAGATATCCAACACATGTATAAAAATTGAAGGGATGAAACAAAACTTCAGATATCCAACAAATATATAAAAATTGCAAGTGATGAAACAAAACTTCAGATATCCAACAAATATATAAAAATTGCAAATGATGAAACAAAACTTCAGATATCCAACACATGTATAAACATTGCAAGTGATGAAACACAACTTCAGATATCCAACACATATATAAAAATTGCAAATGATGAAACCAAGCTTCAGATATCCAACACATATATAAAAATTGCAAGTGATGAAACCAAACGTCAGATATCCAACACATATAAAAAAATTGCAAATGATGAAACCAAACTTCAGATATCCAACAAATATATAAAAATTGCAAGTGATGAAACCAAACTTCAGATATCCAACACATATATAAAAATTGCAAATGATGAAACAGAACTTCAGATATCCAACAAATATATAAAAATTGCAAATGATGAAACCAAACTTCAGATATCCAACACATGTATAAAAATTGCAAGTGATGAAACACAACTTCAGATATCCAACACATATATAAAAATTGCAAACAATAAAACAAAACTTCAGATATCCAAGACATATATTAAAATTGCAAGTGATGAAACACAACTTCAGATATCCAACACATATATAAAAATTGCAAATGATGAAACACAACTTCAGATATCCAACACATATATAAAAATTGCAAATGATGAAACCAAGCTTCAGATATCCAACACATATATAAAAATTGCAAATGATGAAACACAACTTCAGATATCCAACACATATATAAAAATTGCAAGTGATGAAACCAAACTTCAGATATCCAACAAATATATAAAAATTGCAAATGATGAAACACAACTTCAGATATCCAACACATATATAAAAATTGCAAATGATGAAACACAACTTCAGATATCCAACAAATATATAAAAATTGCAAATGATGAAACCAAACTTCAGATATCCAACAAATATATAAAAATTGCAAATGATGAAACCAAACTTCAGATATCCAACACATATATAAAAATTGCAAATAATTAAACCAAACTTCAGATATCCAACACATATATAAAAATTGCAAATGATGAAACCAAACTTCAGATATCCAACACATATATAAAAATTGCAAATGATGAAACCAAACTTCAGATATCCAACACATATATAAAAATTGCAAATGATGAAACACAACTTCAGATATCCAACACATATATAAAAATTGCAAACAATAAAACAAAACTTCAGATATCCAACACATATATAAAAATTGCAAGTGATGAAACCAAACTTCAGATATCCAACACATATATAAAAATTGCAAATGATGAAACCAAACTTCAGATATCCAACACATATCAAATGATGAAACCAAACTTCAGATATCCAACACATATATAAAAATTGCAAGTGCTGAAACCAAACTTCAGATATCCAACACATATATAAAAATTGCAAATGATGAAACCAAACTTCAGATATCCAAAACATATATAAAAATTGCAAATGATGAAACCAAACTTCAGATATCCAACACATATATTAAAATTGCAAATGATGAAACCAAGCTTCAGATATCCAACACATATATAAAAATTGCAAATGATGAGACCAAACTTCAGATATCCAACACATATATAATAATTGCAAATGATGAAACAAAACTTGAGATATCCAACACATATCTAAACATAGCAAATGATGAAACCAAACTTCAGATATCCAACACATATATAAAAATTGCAAGTGATGAAACCAAACTTCAGATATCCAACACATATATAAAAATTGCAAATGATGAAACAGAACTTCAGATATCCAACAAATATATAAAAATTGCAAATGATGAAACCAAACTTCAGATATCCAACACATGTATAAAGATTGCAAGTGATGAAACACAACTTCAGATATCCAACACATATATAAAAATTGCAAACAATAAAACAAAACTTCAGATATCCAACACATATATTAAAATTGCAAATGATGAAACACAACTTCAGATATCCAACACATATATAAAAATTGCAAATGATGAAACCAAACTTAAGATATCCAGCACATATTTAAAAATTGCAAATGATGAAACCAAACTTAAGATATCCAGCAAATATATAAAAATTGCAAATGATGAAACCAAACTTCAGATATCCAACACATATTTAAAAATTGCAAATGATGAAACCAAACTTCAGATATCCAACACATATCAAATGATGAAACCAAACTTCAGATATCCAACACATATATAAAAGTGCAAGTGCTGAAACCAAACTTCAGATATCCAACACATATATAAAAATTGCAAATGATGAAACCAAACTTCAGATATCCAAAACATATATAAAAATTGCAAATGATGAAACCAAACTTCAGATATCCAACACATATATTAAAATAGCAAATGATGAAACCAAGCTTCAGATATCCAACACATATATAAAAATTGCAAATGATGAGACCAAACTTCAGATATCCAACACATATATAAAAATTGCAAATGATGAAACAAAACTTGAGATATCCAACACATATCTAAACATAGCAAATGATGAAACCAAACTTCAGATATCCAACATGTTGTATAAAAATTGCAAGTGATGAAACACAACTTCAGATATCCAACACATATATAAACATAGCAAATGATGAAACACAACTTCAGATATCCAACACATATATAAAAATTGCAAACAATAAAACAAAACTTCAGATATCCAACACATATATTAAAATTGCAAATGATGAAACACAACTTCAGATATCCAACACATATATAAAAATTGCAAACAATAAAACCAAACTTCAGATATCCAACACATATATAAAAATTGCAAATGATGAAACACAACTTCAGATATCCAACACATATATAAAAATTGCAAACAATAAAACAAAACTTCAGATATCCAACACATATATAAAAATTGCAAGTGATGAAACCAAACTTCAGATATCCAACACATATATAAAAATTGCAAATGATGAAACCAAACTTCAGATATCCAACACATATCAAATGATGAAACCAAACTTCAGATATCCAACACATATATAAAAATTGCAAGTGCTGAAACCAAACTTCAGATATCCAACACATATATAAAAATTGCAAATGATGAAACCAAACTTCAGATATCCAAAACATATATAAAAATTGCAAATGATGAAACCAAACTTCAGATATCCAACACATATATTAAAATTGCAAATGATGAAACCAAGCTTCAGATATCCAACACATATATAAAAATTGCAAATGATGAGACCAAACTTCAGATATCCAACACATATATAATAATTGCAAATGATGAAACAAAACTTGAGATATCCAACACATATCTAAACATAGCAAATGATGAAACCAAACTTCAGATATCCAACACATATATAAAAATTGCAAGTGATGAAACCAAACTTCAGATATCCAACACATATATAAAAATTGCAAATGATGAAACAGAACTTCAGATATCCAACAAATATATAAAAATTGCAAATGATGAAACCAAACTTCAGATATCCAACACATGTATAAAGATTGCAAGTGATGAAACACAACTTCAGATATCCAACACATATATAAAAATTGCAAACAATAAAACAAAACTTCAGATATCCAACACATATATTAAAATTGCAAATGATGAAACAAAACTTCAGATATCCAACACATATATAAAAATTGCAAATGATGAAACCAAACTTAAGATATCCAGCACATATTTAAAAATTGCAAATGATGAAACCAAACTTAAGATATCCAGCAAATATATAAAAATTGCAAATGATGAAACCAAACTTCAGATATCCAACACATATTTAAAAATTGCAAATGATGAAACCAAACTTCAGATATCCAACACATATCAAATGATGAAACCAAACTTCAGATATCCAACACATATATAAAAATTGCAAGTGCTGAAACCAAACTTCAGATATCCAACACATATATAAAAATTGCAAATGATGAAACCAAACTTCAGATATCCAAAACATATATAAAAATTGCAAATGATGAAACCAAACTTCAGATATCCAACACATATATTAAAATAGCAAATGATGAAACCAAGCTTCAGATATCCAACACATATATAAAAATTGCAAATGATGAGACCAAACTTCAGATATCCAACACATATATAAAAATTGCAAATGATGAAACAAAACTTGAGATATCCAACACATATCTAAACATAGCAAATGATGAAACCAAACTTCAGATATCCAACACATATATAAAAATTGCAAGTGATGAAACCAAACTTCAGATATCCAACACATATATAAAAATTGCAAATGATGAAACAGAACTTCAGATATCCAACAAATATATAAAAATTGCAAATGATGAAACCAAACTTCAGATATCCAACACATGTATAAAGATTGCAAGTGATGAAACACAACTTCAGATATCCAACACATATATAAAAATTGCAAACAATAAAACAAAACTTCAGATATCCAACACATATATTAAAATTGCAAATGATGAAACACAACTTCAGATATCCAACACATATATAAAAATTGCAAATGATGAAACACAACTTCAGATATCCAACAAATATATAAAAATTGCAAATGATGAAACACAACTTCAGATATCCAACACATATATAAAAATTGCAAATGATGAAACCAAACTTCAGATATCCAACACATATATAAAAATTGCAAACAATAAAACAAAACTTCAGATATCCAACGCATATATTAAAATTGCAAATGATGAAACACAACTTCAGATATCCAACACATATATAAAAATTGCAAATGATGAAACCAAACTTAAGATATCCAGCAAATATATAAAAATTGCAAATGATGAAACCAAACTTCAGATATCCAACACATATTTAAAAATTGCAAATGATGAAACCAAACTTCAGATATCCAACAAATATATAAAAATTGCAAGTGATGAAACCAAACTTCAGATATCACACATGTATAAAAATTGAAGGGATGAAACCAAACTTCAGATATCCAACAAATATATAAAAATTGCAAGTGATGAAACAAAACTTCAGATATCCAACAAATATATAAAAATTGCAAATGATGAAACAAAACTTCAGATATCCAACAAATATATAAAAATTGCAAATGATGAAACACAACTTCAGATATCCAACAAATATATAAAATTGCAAATGATGAAACACAACTTCAGATATCCAAAAAATATATAAAAATTGCAAGTGATGAAACCAAACTTCAGATATCCAACACATATTTAAAAATTGCAAATGATGAAACCAAACTTCAGATATCCAACAAATATATAAAAATTGCAAGTGATGAAACCAAACTTCAGATATCACACATGTATAAAAATTGAAGGGATGAAACCAAACTTCAGATATCCAACAAATATATAAAAATTGCAAATGATGAAACAAAACTTCAGATATCCAACAAATATATAAAAATTGCAAATGATGAAACAAAACTTCAGATATCCAACACATGTATAAACATTGCAAGTGATGAAACACAACTTCAGATATCCAACACATATATAAAAATTGCAAATGATGAAACCAAGCTTCAGATATCCAACACATATATAAAAATTGCAAGTGATGAAACCAAACGTCAGATATCCAACACATATAAAAAAATTGCAAATGATGAAACCAAACTTCAGATATCCAACAAATATATAAAAATTGCAAGTGATGAAACCAAACTTCAGATATCCAACACATATATAAAAATTGCAAATGATGAAACAGAACTTCAGATATCCAACAAATATATAAAAATTGCAAATGATGAAACCAAACTTCAGATATCCAACACATGTATAAAAATTGCAAGTGATGAAACACAACTTCAGATATCCAACACATATATAAAAATTGCAAACAATAAAACAAAACTTCAGATATCCAACACATATATTAAAATTGCAAGTGATGAAACACAACTTCAGATATCCAACACATATATAAAAATTGCAAATGATGAAACACAACTTCAGATATCCAACACATATATAAAAATTGCAAATGATGAAACAAAACTTCAGATATCCAACACATATATAAAAATTGCAAATGATGAAACACAACTTCAGATATCCAACACATATATTAAAATTGCAAGTGATGAAACCAAACTTCAGATATCCAACAAATATATAAAAATTGCAAATGATGAAACACAACTTCAGATATCCAACACATATATAAAAATTGCAAATGATGAAACACAACTTCAGATATCCAACAAATATATAAAAATTGCAAATGATGAAACCAAACTTCAGATATCCAACAAATATATAAAAATTGCAAATGATGAAACAAAACTTCAGATATCCAACACATATATAAAAATTGCAAATAATTAAACCAAACCTCAGATATCCAACACATATATAAAAATTGCAAATGATGAAACCAAACTTCAGATATCCAACACATATATAAAAATTGCAAATGATGAAACCAAACTTCAGATATCCAACACATATATAAAAATTGCAAATGATGAAACCAAACTTCAGATATCCAACACATATATTAAAATTGCAAATGATGACACACAACTTCAGATATCCAACAAATATATAAAAATTGCAAATGATGAAACACAACTTCAGATATCCAACACATATATAAAAATTGCAAATGATGAAACACAACTTCAGTTATCCAACAAATATATAAAAATTGCAAATGATGAAACACAACTTCAGATATCCAACAAATATATAATAATTGCAAGTGATCAAACACAACTTCAGATATCCAACACATTTATAAAAATTGCAAATGATGAAACACAACTTCAGATATCCAACAAATATACAAAAATTGCAAATGATGAAACCAAACTTCAGATATCCAACAAATATATAAAAATTGCAAATGATGAAACACAACTTCAGATATCCAACACATATATAAAAATTGCAAATGATGAAACCAAACTTCAGATATCCAACAAATATATAAAAATTGCAAATGATGAAACCAAACTTCAGATATCCAACAAATATATAAAAATTGCAAGTGATGAAACCAAACTTCAGATATCCAACAAATATATAAAAATTGCAAATGATGAAACACAACTTCAGATATCCAACAAATATATAAAAATTGCAAATGATGAAACCAAACTTCAGATATCCAACACATATATAAAAATTGCAAATGATGAAACCAAACTTCAGATATCCAACACATATATTAAAATTGCAAATGATGAAACCAAACTTAAGATATCCAACACATATATAAAAATTGCAAATGATGAAACCAAACTTCAGATATCCAACACATATATAAAAATTGCAAATGATGAAACCAAACTTCAGATATCCAACACATATATAAAAATTGCAAATGATGAAACACAACTTCAGATATCCAACACATATATAAAAATTGCAAATGATGAAACCAAACTTCAGATATCCAACACATATATAAAAATTGCAAATAATTAAACCAAACTTCAGATATCCAACACATATATAAAAATTGCAAATGATGAAACCAAACTTCAGATATCCAACACATATATAAAAATTGCAAATGATGAAACCAAACTTCAGATATCCAACACATATATAAAAATTGCAAATGATGAAACCAAACTTCAGATATCCAACAAATATATTAAAATTGCAAATGATGAAACACAACTTCAGATATCCAACAAATATATAAAAATTGCAAGTGATGAAACACAACTTCAGATATCCCACACATATATAAAAATTGCAAATGATGAAACACAACTTCAGATATCCAACACATATATAAAAATTGCAAATGATGAAACCAAACTTCAGATATCCAACACATATATAAAAATTGCAAACAATAAAACAAAACTTCAGATATCCAACACACATATTAAAATTGCAAATGATGAAACACAACTTCAGATATCCAACACATATATAAAAATTGCAAATGATGAAACCAAACTTCAGATATCCAACAAATATATAAAAATTGCAAGTGATGAAACCAAACTTCAGATATCCAACAAATATATAAAAATTGCAAATGATGAAACACAACTTCAGATATCCAACAAATATATAAAAATTGCAAATGATGAAACACAACTTCAGATATCCAACAAATATATAAAAATTGCAAATGATGAAACCAAACTTCAGATATCCAACACATATATAAAAATTGCAAATGATGAAACCAAACTTCAGATATCCAACACATATATTAAAATTGCAAATGATGAAACCAAACTTCAGATATCCAACACATATATTAAAATTGCAAATGATGAAACCAAACTTCAGATATCCAACACATATATAAAAATTGCAAATGATGAAACCAAACTTCAGATATCCAACACATATATAAAAATTGCAAATGATGAAACACAACTTCAGATATCCAACACATATATAAAAATTGCAAATGATGAAACACAACTTCAGATATCCAACACATATATAAAAATTGCAAATGATGAAACCAAACTTCAGATATCCAACACATATATAAAAATTGCAAATAATTAAACCAAACTTCAGATATCCAACACATATATAAAAATTGCAAATGATGAAACCAAACTTCAGATATCCAACACATATATAAAAATTGCAAATGATGAAACCAAACTTCAGATATCCAACACATATATAAAAATTGCAAATGATGAAACCAAACTTCAGATATCCAACAAATATATTAAAATTGCAAGTGATGAAACACAACTTCAGATATCCAACAAATATATAAAAATTGCAAGTGATGAAACACAACTTCAGATATCCCACACATATATAAAAATTGCAAATGATGAAACACAACTTCAGATATCCAACACATATATAAAAATTGCAAATGATGAAACCAAACTTCAGATATCCAACACATATATAAAAATTGCAAACAATAAAACACAACTTCAGATATCCAACACACATATTAAAATTGCAAATGATGAAACACAACTTCAGATATCCAACACATATATAAAAATTGCAAATGATGAAACCAAACTTCAGATATCCAGCAAATATATAAAAATTGCAAATGATGAAACCAAACTTCAGATATCCAACACATATTTAAAAATTGCAAATGATGAAACCAAACTTCAGATATCCAACAAATATATAAAAATTGCAAGGGATGAAACCAAACTTCAGATATCCAACACATGTATAAAAATTGAAGGGATGAAACCAAACTTCAGATATCCAACAAATATATAAAAATTGCAAGTGATGAAACAAAACTTCAGATATCCAACAAATATATAAAAATTGCAAATGATGAAACACAACTTCAGATATCCAACACATGTATAAACATTGCAAGTGATGAAACACAACTTCAGATATCCAACACATATATAAAAATTGCAAATGATGAAACCAAGCTTCAGATATCCAACACATATATAAAAATTGCAAGTGATGAAACCAAACGTCAGATATCCAACACATATAAAAAAATTGCAAATGATGAAACCAAACTTCAGATATCCAACAAATATATAAAAATTGCAAGTGATGAAACCAAACTTCAGATATCCAACACATATATAAAAATTGCAAATGATGAAACAGAACTTCAGATATCCAACAAATATATTAAAATTGCAAATGATGAAACCAAACTTCAGATATCCAACACATGTATAAAAATTGCAAGTGATGAAACACAACTTCAGATATCCAACACATATATAAAAATTGCAAACAATAAAACAAAACTTCAGATATCCAACACATATATTAAAATTGCAAGTGATGAAACACAACTTCAGATATCCAACACATATATAAAAATTGCAAATGATGAAACACAACTTCAGATATCCAACACATATATAAAAATTGCAAATGATGAAACCAAGCTTCAGATATCCAACACATATATAAAAATTGCAAATGATGAAACACAACTTCAGATATCCAACACATATATAAAAATTGCAAGTGATGAAACCAAACTTCAGATATCCAACAAATATATAAAAATTGCAAATGATGAAACACAACTTCAGATATCCAACACATATATAAAAATTGCAAATGATGAAACACAACTTCAGATATCCAACAAATATATAAAAATTGCAAATGATGAAACCAAACTTCAGATATCCAACAAATATATAAAAATTGCAAATGATGAAACCAAACTTCAGATATCCAACACATATATAAAAATTGCAAATAATTAAACCAAACTTCAGATATCCAACACATATATAAAAATTGCAAATGATGAAACCAAACTTCAGATATCCAACACATATATAAAAATTGCAAATGATGAAACCAAACTTCAGATATCCAACACATATATAAAAATTGCAAATGATGAAACCAAACTTCAGATATCCAACACATATATTAAAATTGCAAATGATGAAACACAACTTCAGATATCCAACAAATATATAAAAATTGCAAATGATGAAACACAACTTCAGATATCCAACACATATATAAAAATTGCAAATGATGAAACACAACTTCAGTTATCCAACAAATATATAAAAATTGCAAATGATGAAACACAACTTCAGATATCCAACAAATATATAATAATTGCAAGTGATGAAACACAACTTCAGATATCCAACACATTTATAAAAATTGCAAATGATGAAACACAACTTCAGATATCCAACAAATATACAAAAATTGCAAATGATGAAACCAAACTTCAGATATCCAACAAATATATAAAAATTGCAAATGATGAAACACAACTTCAGATATCCAACACATATATAAAAATTGCAAATGATGAAACCAAACTTCAGATATCCAACAAATATATAAAAATTGCAAGTGATGAAACCAAACTTCAGATATCCAACAAATATATACAAATTGCAAGTGATGAAACCAAACTTCAGATATCCAACAAATATATAAAAATTGCAAATGATGAAACACAACTTCAGATATCCAACAAATATATAAAAATTGCAAATGATGAAACCAAACTTCAGATATCCAACACATATATAAAAATTGCAAATGATGAAACCAAACTTCAGATATCCAACACATATATTAAAATTGCAAATGATGAAACCAAACTTCAGATATCCAACACATATATAAAAATTGCAAATGATGAAACCAAACTTCAGATATCCAACACATATATAAAAATTGCAAATGATGAAACCAAACTTCAGATATCCAACACATATATAAAAATTGCAAATGATGAAACACAACTTCAGATATCCAACACATATATAAAAATTGCAAATGATGAAACCAAACTTCAGATATCCAACACATATATAAAAATTGCAAATAATTAAACCAAACTTCAGATATCCAACACATATATAAAAATTGCAAATGATGAAACCAAACTTCAGATATCCAACACATATATAAAAATTGCAAATGATGAAACCAAACTTCAGATATCCAACACATATATAAAAATTGCAAATGATGAAACCAAACTTCAGATATCCAACAAATATATTAAAATTGCAAATGATGAAACACAACTTCAGATATCCAACAAATATATAAAAATTGCAAGTGATGAAACACAACTTCAGATATCCCACACATATATAAAAATTGCAAATGATGAAACACAACTTCAGATATCCAACACATATATAAAAATTGCAAATGATGAAACCAAACTTCAGATATCCAACACATATATAAAAATTGCAAACAATAAAACAAAACTTCAGATATCCAACACATATATTAAAATTGCAAATGATGAAACACAACTTCAGATATCCAACACATATATAAAAATTGCAAATGATGAAACCAAACTTAAGATATCCAGCAAATATATAAAAATTGCAAATGATGAAACCAAACTTCAGATATCCAACACATATTTAAAAATTGCAAATGATGAAACCAAACTTCAGATATCCAACAAATATATAAAAATTGCAAGTGATGAAACCAAACTTCAGATATCCAACACATGTATAAAAATTGAAGGGATGAAACCAAACTTCGGATATCCAACAAATATATAAAAATTGCAAGTGATGAAACAAAACTTCAGATATCCAACAAATATATAAAAATTGCAAATGATGAAACAAAACTTCAGATATCCAACAAATATATAAAAATTGCAAATGATGAAACACAACTTCAGATATCCAACAAATATATAAAAATTGCAAATGATGAAACAAAACTTCAGATATCCAACACATGTATAAACATTGCAAGTGATGAAACACAACTTCAGATATCCAACACATATATAAAAATTGCAAATGATGAAACCAAGCTTCAGATATCCAACACATATATAAAAATTGCAAGTGATGAAACCAAACGTCAGATATCCAACACATATAAAAAAATTGCAAATGATGAAACCAAACTTCAGATATCCAACAAATATATTAAAATTGCAAGTGATGAAACCAAACTTCAGATATCCAACACATATATAAAAATTGCAAATGATGAAACAGAACTTCAGATATCCAACAAATATATAAAAATTGCAAATGATGAAACCAAACTTCAGATATCCAACACATGTATAAAAATTGCAAGTGATGAAACACAACTTCAGATATCCAACACATATATAAAAATTGCAAACAATAAAACAAAACTTCAGATATCCAACACATATATTAAAATTGCAAGTGATGAAACACAACTTCAGATATCCAACACATATATAAAAATTGCAAATGATGAAACACAACTTCAGATATCCAACACATATATAAAAATTGCAAATGATGAAACCAAGCTTCAGATATCCAACACATATATAAAAATTGCAAATGATGAAACACAACTTCAGATATCCAACACATATATAAAAATTGCAAGTGATGAAACCAAACTTCAGATATCCAACAAATATATAAAAATTGCAAATGATGAAACACAACTTCAGATATCCAACACATATATAAAAATTGCAAATGATGAAACACAACTTCAGATATCCAACAAATATATAAAAATTGCAAGTGATGAAACCAAACTTCAGATATCCAACAAATATATAAAAATTGCAAATGATGAAACACAACTTCAGATATCCAACAAATATATAAAAATTGCAAATGATGAAACCAAACTTCAGATATCCAACACATATATAAAAATTGCAAATGATGAAACCAAACTTCAGATATCCAACACATATATTAAAATTGCAAATGATGAAACCAAACTTCAGATATCCAACACATATATAAAAATTGCAAATGATGAAACCAAACTTCAGATATCCAACACATATATAAAAATTGCAAATGATGAAACCAAACTTCAGATATCCAACACATATATAAAAATTGCAAATGATGAAACACAACTTCAGATATCCAACACATATATAAAAATTGCAAATGATGAAACCAAACTTCAGATATCCAACACATATATAAAAATTGCAAATAATTAAACCAAACTTCAGATATCCAACACATATATAAAAATTGCAAATGATGAAACCAAACTTCAGATATCCAACACATATATAAAAATTGCAAATGATGAAACCAAACTTCAGATATCCAACACATATATAAAAATTGCAAATGATGAAACCAAACTTCAGATATCCAACAAATATATTAAAATTGCAAATGATGAAACACAACTTCAGATATCCAACAAATATGTAAAAATTGCAAGTGATGAAACACAACTTCAGATATCCCACACATATATAAAAATTGCAAATGATGAAACACAACTTCAGATATCCAACACATATATAAAAATTGCAAATGATGAAACACAACTTCAGATATCCAACAAATATATAAAAATTGCAAATGATGAAACACAACTTCAGATATCCAACAAATATATAAAAATTGCAAGTGATGAAACACAACTTCAGATATCCAACACATTTATAAAAATTGCAAATGATGAAACACAACTTCAGATATCCAACAAATATACAAAAATTGCAAATGATGAAACACAACTTCAGATATCCAACAAATATATAAAAATTGCAAATGATGAAACCAAACTTCAGATATCCAACACATATATAAAAATTGCAAATGATGAAACCAAACTTCAGATATCCAACACATATATAAAAATTGCAAATGATGAAACCAAACTTCAGATATCCAACACATATATAAAAATTGCAAATGATGAAACACAACTTCAGATATCCAACACATATATAAAAATTGCAAATGATGAAACCAAACTTCAGATATCCAACACATATATAAAAATTGCAAATAATTAAACCAAACTTCAGATATCCAACACATATATAAAAATTGCAAATGATGAAACCAAACTTCAGATATCCAACACATATATAAAAATTGCAAATGATGAAACCAAACTTCAGATATCCAACACATATATAAAAATTGCAAATGATGAAACCAAACTTCAGATATCCAACAAATATAT
The DNA here is from genome assembly GCF_053919585.1 of Euprymna scolopes. Classification (NCBI taxonomy): domain Eukaryota; kingdom Metazoa; phylum Mollusca; class Cephalopoda; order Sepiida; family Sepiolidae; genus Euprymna; species Euprymna scolopes. The sequence goes on along the minus strand of NC_136483.1, from coordinate 128,073,795 downwards.
TAAAATTGCAAATGATGAAACACAACTTCAGATATCCAACAAATATATAAAAATTGCAAGTGATGAAACACAACTTCAGATATCCCACACATATATAAAAATTGCAAATGATGAAACACAACTTCAGATATCCAACACATATATAAAAATTGCAAATGATGAAACCAAACTTCAGATATCCAACACATGTATAAAAATTGCAAGTGATGAAACACAACTTCAGATATCCAACACATATATAAAAATTGCAAACAACAAAACAAAACTTCAGATATCCAACACATATATTAAAATTGCAAGTGATGAAACACAACTTCAGATATCCAACACATATATAAAAATTGCAAATGATGAAACACAACTTCAGATATCCAACACATATATAAAAATTGCAAATGATGAAACCAAGCTTCAGATATCCAACACATATATAAAAATTGCAAATGATGAAACACAACTTCAGATATCCAACACATATATAAAAATTGCAAGTGATGAAACCAAACTTCAGATATCCAACAAATATATAAAAATTGCAAATGATGAAACACAACTTCAGATATCCAACACATATATAAAAATTGCAAATGATGAAACACAACTTCAGATATCCAACAAATATATAAAAATTGCAAATGATGAAACCAAACTTCAGATATCCAACAAATATATAAAAATTGCAAATGATGAAACCAAACTTCAGATATCCAACACATATATAAAAATTGCAAATAATTAAACCAAACTTCAGATATCCAACACATATATAAAAATTGCAAATGATGAAACCAAACTTCAGATATCCAACACATATATAAAAATTGCAAATGATGAAACCAAACTTCAGATATCCAACACATATATAAAAATTGCAAATGATGAAACCAAACTTCAGATATCCAACACATATATTAAAATTGCAAATGATGAAACACAACTTCAGATATCCAACAAATATATAAAAATTGCAAATGATGAAACCAAACTTCAGATATCCAAAAAATATATAAAAATTGCAAATGATGAAACCAAACTTCAGATATCCAACAAATATATAAAAATTGCAAATGATGAAACCAAACTTCAGATATCCAACAAATATATAAAATTGCAAATGATGAAATCAAACTTCAGATATCCAACAAATATATAAAAATTGCAAATGATGAAACCAAACTTCAGATATCCAACAAATATATAAAAATTGCAAATGATGAAACCAAACTTCAGATATCCAAAAAATATATAAAAATTGCAAATGATGAAACCAAACTTCAGATATCCAACAAATATATTAAAATTGCAAATGATGAAACCAAACTTCAGATATCCAACAAATATATAAAAATTGCAAATGATGAAACCAAACTTCAGATATCCAAAAAATATATAAAAATTGCAAATGATGAAACCAAACTTCAGATATCCAACAAATATATAAAAATTGCAAATGATGAAACCAAACTTCAGATATCCAAAAAATATATAAAAATTGCAAATGATGAAACACAACTTCAGATATCCAAAAAATATATAAAAATTGCAAATGATGAAACCAAACTTCAGATATCCAACAAATATATAAAAATTGCAAATGATGAAACCAAACTTCAGATATCCAAAAAATATATAAAAATTGCAAATGATGAAACACAACTTCAGATATCCAACAAATATACAAAAATTGCAAATGATGAAACCAAACTTCAGATATCCAACAAATATATAAAAATTGCAAATGATGAAACACAACTTCAGATATCCAACACATGTATAAAAATTGCAAGTGATGAAACACAACTTCAGATATCCAACACATATATAAAAATTGCAAATGATGAAACCAAACTTCAGATATCCAACAAATATATAAAAATTGCAAATGATGAAACCAAACTTCAGATATCCAACAAATATATAAAAATTGCAAATGATGAAACACAACTTCAGATATCCAAAAAATATATAAAAATTGCAAATGATGAAACCAAACTTCAGATATCCAACAAATATATAAAATTGCAAATGATGAAACACAACTTCAGATATCCAAAAAATATATAAAAATTGCAAATGATGAAACCAAACTTCAGATATCCAACAAATATATAAAAATTGCAAATGATGAAACCAAACTTCAGATATCCAAAAATATATAAAAATTGCAAATGATGAAACCAAACTTCAGATATCCAACAAATATATAAAATTGCAAATGATGAAACACAACTTCAGATATCCAAAAAATATATAAAATTGCAAATGATGAAACCAAACTTCAGATATCCAACAAATATATAAAAATTGCAAATGATGAAACCAAACTTCAGATATCCAAAAAATATATAAAAATTGCAAATGATGAAACCAAACTTCAGATATCCAACAAATATATAAAAATTGCAAATGATGAAACCAAACTTCAGATATCCAACAAATATATAAAAATTGCAAATGATGAAACCAAACTTCAGATATCCAACAAATATATAAAATTGCAAATGATGAAACACAACTTCAGATATCCAAAAAATATATAAAAATTGCAAATGATGAAACCAAACTTCAGATATCCAACAAATATATAAAAATTGCAAATGATGAAACCAAACTTCAGATATCCAACAAATATATAAAAATTGCAAATGATGAAACACAACTTCAGATATCCAACACATATATAAAAATTGCAAATGATGAAACCAAACTTCAGATATCCAACAAATATATAAAATTGCAAATGATGAAACACAACTTCAGATATCCAAAAAATATATAAAAATTGCAAATGATGAAACCAAACTTCAGATATCCAACAAATATATAAAAATTGCAAATGATGAAACCAAACTTTAGATATCCAACAAATATATAAAAATTGCAAATGATGAAACCAAACTTCAGATATCCAACAAATATACAAAAATTGCAAATGATGAAACCAAACTTCAGATATCCAAAAAATATATAAAAATTGCAAATGATGAAACCAAACTTCAGATATCCAACAAATATATAAAAATTGCAAGTGATGAAACACAACTTCAGATATCCAACAAATATACAAAAATTGCAAATGATGAAACCAAACTTCAGATATCCAACAAATATATAAAAATTGCAAGTGATGAAACACAACTTCAGATATCCAACAAATATATAAAAATTGCAAATGATGAAACACAACTTCAGATATATTACACATATATAAAAATTGCAAGTGATAAAACACAACTTCAGATATCCAACACATATATAAAAATTACAAGTGATAAAACACAATTCTGATATCCAATAAATATGTAAAAATTGCAAATGATGAAACACAACTTCAGATATCCAACACATATATCAACATAGCAAATGATGAAACACAACTTCAGATCTCCAACACATATATTAAAATTGCAAATGATGAAACACAACTTCAGATATCCAACACATATATCAACATAGCAAATGATGAAACACAACTTCAGATATCCAACAAATATATAAAAATTGCAAATGATGAAACACAACTTTAGATATCAAATACATATATAAAAATTGCAAGTGATGAAACACAACGTCAGATATCAAATACATATATAAAAATTGCAAGTGATGAAACACAACTTCAGATATCAAATACATATATAAAAATTGCAAGTGATGAAACACAACTTCAGATATCAAATACATATATAAAAATTGCAAATGATGAAACACAACTTTAGATATCAAATACATATATAAAAATTGCAAGTGATGAAACACAACTTCAGATATCAAATACATATATAAAAATTGCAAGTGATGAAACAAAACTTCAGATATCCAACACATATATAAAAATTGCAAATGATGAAACACAACTTCAGATATCCAACACATATATAAAAATTGCAAATGATGAAACCAAACTTCAGATATACAACACATATATAAAAATTGCAAACAATAAAACCAAACTTCAGATATCCAACACATATATAAAAGTTGCAAGTGATGAAACAGAACTTCAGATATCCAACACATATATAAACATTGCAAATGATGAAACACAAATTCAGATATCCAACACATATATAAAAATTGCAAATGATGAAACACAAATTCAGATATCCAACACATATATAAAAATTGCAAATGATGAAACACAACTTCAGATATCCAACAAATATATAAAAATTGCAAATGATGAAATCAAACTTCAGATATCCAACACATATATAAAAATTCCAAATGCTGAAACCAAACTTTAGGTATCCAACAAATATATAAAAATTCCAAACGATGAAACCAAACTTCAGATATCCAACACATATATAAAAATTGCAAATGTTTAAACCAAACTTCAGATATCCAACAAATATATAAAAATCGCAAATAATGAAACCAAACTTCAGATATCCAACAAATATATATAAATCGCAAATGATTAAACCAAACTTCAGATATCCAACACATATATAAAAATTGCAAATGATGAAACCAAACTTCAGATATCCAACAAATAAATAAAAATCGTAAATGATTAAACCAAACTTCAGATATCCAACAAATATCTGAAAAAAAAATTCTATTTCATAAAAAATAAAAAGTTTTATTTCATAAATCTTGATTAGAATCAGCTAAGGAAATAAAATCTCATTGAACTCAATAAATTTTAAACGGCATGCAATTAAATTTTGGAAGTACCTTAATAAATAAAATAAATTAACCAATTATATTTAGTCTAATTACATTTTAAAAATTTAAGGAAAAATTACTATAAAACCATCTTTTCTGTATAAGGTAAAAATAATAAATGAAAATTTGTGATTCAGGTCTTCCATATGATTCAATTTAATATAAACATGTTCTTATAATCTTCGAAATTAAAGAAATAAAGATATAATATTTCTTCAATTTCTATAAATTATTACAAAATATATCTTCTATATAAAATTAGATATAATAAAATAAATATTATTGCAGTGATTATCTTCCATACTTCACAGTCATTTTGTCATGCTGAGATGGATTTCAATGTATTTTGGGAATAATTATACAATTTTTAGAAAAATTTTAATTCAGTATTTTTAAGACTTTAATTTACTAATTATTTTTGAAATAATTCCAGCAAACTGATATTTATCCGTCAAGAAATTTTAAAAATTATTTTCTTAAAATTTCAAAATTTACAGAATTTTGTATTTTTAGCAGGTGTGAGAATTGTTTCCATGAAACAATTTATTTTCACGTAAAAAATACATTTTTTAGAAAATAGTATTAGGCTTTTATCTTTCAAATACAATCACATTTTAAATGAAACGAATATTCATGTTCCTACAAAAAAAAAGTGAATTGACTATGTGAAAAGCAAAAAATAACTCTAGGTACCTGAGATTGCACTGGTTCTACGGGTTTGTTCATAGTTCCACCAGAAGTTCCTGATCCAGCACCTTGTTTAGTAGGCTTCAACTCTGACATTGTAGATGACTTTCGAGGTGCCGTATTGTGTGTAACCGCTGAAAGAGCATTGGCAACTTGAAAAGGAAGAGAAACAAAAAAGTGTCTATTCGGATGATTCAGACTTGTCTTCATCTTGAATTTTATTCTCACAATATTTCATCCAATAGTATCTTTGAACTTTTCTCAAGCTCGGGAATATCTATATAGAACTCAAGAATCTATAAAGAATTCAGAACTGAACTAACTAACTATTTTATTAATTAATTAATTAATTTATTATTATTATTATTATTATTATAATAAAAAAGACTAAACTCCAAATTAAAAACAAGAAAAAAGCTGTGAATAGGAGTTTGATAAGATGAGTAAAGAAAAAATCATGAAACAAGAAGTTACAGAAAAGATGAAAGTTTTTTTAAAAACTATTTTATTTTTTATGTTTTGTAAACATATTCTTATTCACATTAATATTAGATGACATTTTGAGGAAAAGTGAAACACATTTTGGGGTTTGGCTGAACAAGAATATAACTAGATGTTTTTGTTATTGTTTGGATAGAAAAATGAATAATTAAGTAAAACGAAAAGATAATTTTTGATTTGTGTTTTCTTTTTGTTTCATTTTATTGAAAACAATTCACTCATTTCTCAAAACATTATAAAATTCTTATCAATAGAAAATGTGTGTTTTTAAGGATGGTCAGAAAACACCAGTTCTTGTTAGATCACCGAAATTAAGCAATGTTGCGCCCGGCCAGTACCAGATGGGTGATCATTTGGGAAGGCTATGTTCTGTATGTACCGTGCCAAGTCATACAAATTTCCAAGTTAGTATCTAGGGGTGCATTAATTCACTGGGAGAGACTTCTCGAACATCAGGGGTCTATGTTTTAACCTTCCAGAGGTTGAAACCCAATTACAGTAGACGAAACCAGACATATTATTTCTAAGCAAAACTGGCATTGGACAGACTATTTCCTGAGAGGAGTTCGTAATTAAAGGAGACTCTAATTTAACTTCCAAATCTGACCCTCCAAGATCGCCATGGGCATGGAATATGTGCCTATATAAAAGATGGCTTTCCATGTGGTAGGGACGTCTCCAGAGAAGATCCTAACTTACTCTCTATGTGCTTCTGGGTTGCACTTGCTCAAACTACTGCATTTATATTTGCTCTCTATCGCCCCCACAACAGTGGAGTTACTATCTTTAAAAGCATATCTGAGAAAATTGACCACATCCTGTCTGCTTAGCCTTCAGCTAACATTCACGTATGTGGAGACTTCAATGTTCACAATGTGGAATGCTTAACTCACTCAAACAAGACCGATGATGAGGGGGGGTTCTGTCATGATTTCTCCATTGCTTATGACCTCACTCAGGTTGTTCACGAACCCACCAGTGTGCCCGATACTGACGGCCAGTATGCAACTCTCCTAGACCTTTTTCTCACAACTTGCCCTGAACTGTGTCCAGCTTCTATACTGTCTCCACTTGGATCTTCTGACCACTCTGTTTTATCAGTTAAGATAAAAATAAAATGTAATAAGTCCTCAGACGTACCTCATCGTACAGTATATCGATACTCTATGGCTGACTGGGATAGCTTCCATACATTTATATCAGATCTACCTCTGCGTTTCATGTTTAAAAAGGATGTGTCCTCTAATAGTATCAGACCTGATGGAATGGTCAATTGTAGGTATAGACCGTTTCATACCCTCACAAAAATTCCAGCAAAAACCTAACAGCCAGCCATGATTCTCTCCAGAATGTGCTGCTGCCATTGTGCACAGAAATCACTTTTTCCATTGCTTCCAATGTAATAGATGTACTGAGACTAAAGCTGTTTTCAGGATTGCCAGCAATCACTGTAAAAAAGTAATAAAGAGTACAAGAGAGTTGTATGCTCAGTCCGTCAAGCCCAAAGTAGCTGAGCAGCGGCTTGGTACCCACCAGTTTTGGCAAATAGCAAACAGAATCCTGAACAGAAACGTGTGGTCTATCCCAACTATCATCAATGGACCTGAGATAATCTCGTCAACATCAGACAAAGCCAAACTCTTTGCCAAGAACTTTGCAGCTAATTCTACCCTTTGCGACCAAGGTCGCCAACCTCCAATATTTCTTCCTGTATCAGAAAACATACTATGTGATATACGAATATCTGAACGTGATGCTGCCAAGCTAATCAAAAACCTTGATTCCAGTAAAGCAACCAGCCCTGACAGTATTCCAATTATAGTACTCAAAAGACTTCAACCAAAACTAGAGCCCATCCTTAAAAAACAATTTAAATGTTGTCTTAAGGAGAATTGCTTCCCAATAGCCTGGAAAATCTCATCAGTATCACCTATATTTAAGAATTCAGGTGATCACTCATCTCCCTCTCAGTACAGGCCAATAAGTCTCCTGTGTGTCATGAGAAGTTGCTGGAATCTGTGTTAAATAGAAAAGTAATCAACCATCTCAGCAAAAATAACCTTCTTAGTGACATGCAATATGGTTTCCGTTCTGCTAGATCTACAGCAGATGTGCTTACAGATATATCTCATAGGATTAGCGAATCTCTCGACAGAGGCAACCTTTCTAGGGCAAATGCTCTTGACAGATCAAAGGCCTTTGATAGAATACAGCATAAAGGTTTACTTCACAAGATCTCCAGCTACGGTATAGCTGGAAATGTCTTCTCAATTATTAAATCATTTCTCTCTGATAGGTTCATGGACAGAAATCAGAAGCTCACAGTATTAATGCTGGAGTCCCTCAAGGGTCCATCATGGGCCCAACTCTCTTCCTGATCTACATTAAAGATCTTCCAAATCACATCCTTACATCATTCATAGACATTTATGCTGATGACACTACTATCTATGGTAGCAGATCTAAGACCGTAAATGACCAAGTTCTCTTTGATTCTCTCTCCTCTGATCTCAAGCAAGTGGTACAATGGAGAAAGAGGTGGCTTGTTACTTTTAATGCATCTAAAACCAAGCTTTTATCTTTACATCATCAACGCTCTGATCTCTATCTGGCATCAATTGAAATGAATGGCTCTCGTTTTGGGGAGGCCTCATGTTTTGACAAGCTTCTGGCCTTGACCTTTACTGCTGATCTTAAATGGAACGCATACATTAAATCTGTTGCCAAGGCCGCTGGAAAAATGGTGGGATCCTTCTATTGATTCAGTAGATATCTCATTGCTGATGCAATTCTCTATCTATATAAGAGCCAGGTACATCCAAGGATGGAATACTGTTGCCACATTTCCGCAGGAGCTGCCTTAATAGAGTTCAAAATAGACTTCATAGTCTCATAGATGTCCTTTTCTTTTTCCTGCAACCTCTTTCTCACAGAAGACCTGTTGCGAGTTTGTCTCTGCTTTATCATTATTTTCATGGCAAGTACTCGTCTGAGCTCCAATCTATGGTCCCCTCTCACCAAACTTTCACAAGAAACACCCGTCTAGCAGAAAACATTATCAATAATTTCCTCCACTCTTTATCTGTGCCTAAACCTAAACGTAGATGCCATGAACAAAGCTTCTTTCTTAGAACTGCACACCTGTGGAATTGTCTTTTCTTTTCCTGCTTTCCAGCTGAGTACAATATGGTTGTCTTCAAGTCTAACGTAAACAGGTTTTTGATGAGCCGTTCCATATAAGTTAACAAATTTACCGAATTTCCATTACTAATGATTACTATATTGTCCAATTTTTACTGTACACTGTTTAACCCTTATCCTCGAATGGCATCTTGGCCTTGATAAGTGGTGATGCCTATGTAACAAAAAAAATGCACCCCAAGTCTTCGTTAAAACATGCATCTATGGGAAGGAAACTCTGATGTAAAAACCTACAATCTACTCTATACTCTGTCCTGTGACAGTAATCTGCACCGACAAAGGTTAGCAATACCAAAAAGCATGGTTGGTTCTACACAAAACCTTCGCCACTATAAACAAATCATCTGTGTGGATTTTCGAGAAACTTAGTTGTTGTGGTGGAAGTTCATAGGCTGAAATCGACCGGTGAGTCCATCTATAAATATAAGTGAAAATGTATGTATGTGTGTATGTATGTGTGTATGTATGTATGTATGTATGTGTGTTCGCTTTTCATGTGTGTCTACAAAACGCTTCTTTTAGAGAAGCGGTCGATCGCTTCACAACTTTTTAAAACTTTTTATATCACATACAAATCGTAATATCTCACAGTTAACAACAAAGCTCTCCTGTCTATTTAATTTGCTCGATTTCGGAAAGATAAATATTCAATATTTGTTGCTCGCCGCATGTGGCTTAGTCTTTTTCTTATAACATCTTATAAGCGTTCAGCAGTAAATGAAATCCCGCAGTCAAACTGACTTCATTAACTCATTAAAACGAGCACCTGCTAAATTCAACTAATTAAATAAATTCAAACGTGTTTCCCTAAACATGTCGCAGTGGGGCAATGGTTAACGTCGCACGTTTTTTTTTTTCACAACTTTGCCTCAACGGTTCGGGTTCGATCCTCATACTTACTTTTGCTTTTACCCCCCCCCCAAACACCCGGGCAACGCCGGGTACCCCTCGCTAGTCATATATATATATATATATATATATATATAATAATTTATAAAATATATATGGCGATTAAGCTACACTGAATATTCGGCGTTTCATCCACTCTAGGATTCGTCAGGCTTATGCGCATAAGCCTGACGAATCCTAGAGTGGATGAAACGCCGAATATTCAGTGTAGCTTAATCGCCATATATATTTTATAAATTACTAACTAGCTCTACCTACGTATTGAGCACTTTTGAAGTAAATACTTAAAGTCGACACATAAATCTATACTTTCGTATATTAATTTTATGTGAGTAAATGAAGTAGTTATATATATATATATATATATATATGTATCAATATATATATATATATATATATATATATATATATATTGATACACATTTCAACTTTCCTACAAGCGATATTTAATTTTCTTTTCTCTCTCATATTCAAAAACAATCAAGTTCGAAACTATTGTTTTCTTTTTAAATTATTCTCAAATTTATTTTTAAGTTTTCATGAGAATTCTTTTGAAAATGTAAAACTGAAAAATGTTAAATGTATTACACATGATTTTATTTGATAAGTAAAAATGCCTTTGAATTTATGAAATTATTTGAAAAGTACTTTCGACATTTATTAATTTACTAACTCATATGTACAAATATTTTGTCAAAACAAATTTAGTTAATTAGGTAAAAAGCTTATAAAAATCTCAAAAGATTTGTTAACCATATTTTTAAGTGCTTTCTTTTAAAAATTAAATATTATAGCTAAATGTATAATTAAATGCTAGTGCTAAAAAATGTAAATAAAGTTGTAATTGTAGAAGCGTTGGTTTTGTTAAGATACCAACTACTTTTGTTTCCATGGTAGCCATTTACAATTTTTTTCCAAAACATTAAAATGTGAAAATCTTAAAAACAAATTCCTTATTTGTTTTTACTAAAACATGAATTTTTTTTCGACACAATAACGTATTTGCATACAATCTTATTGAGTATAGTTAAAAAGGTAAAGATCATTGACTGACATTCAGTGATAAGGCCGTGATTAGAGAGCTTTCATGCTATAGTTGTCATTATTACACCGTCCCATTATGATATGAAATTCCATTTAATGATGTAACTCCAATTTATGACTTTTAGGAATGGTGATTAGGGCTATCATTATTCTAACTCCACTCTAACTAGGAATGCTAATACTTGTCAAGGGGTCAAATAGAATTTACTGTTTGCAGAGTTATTTGTAATATGTGCCTACAAAACAAATTAGTCTATAATGCATATTTTTTACCATAATGAATAAATTTGGCATTAAAATACCTCCCAAAGTTATGGGTTGATATGCCATATAAATTAACAAATCATGAATGTATCAGCTTCTTCAGAAAAATATGAATCAAGAGGAGAACATCATCGCTCCTGCTCTTCCTCTCTTTACAATAAGAAAAAAAGATGGCCAAATCCTGTAGTTCCTTTCCTACCACATTCTTACCTGGTGCCTGGGCTGGTGGTAAGAAAACATCTTGAAGAGAACCAGCATTTGCCTCCTGTTCTTCGATCAACTCATCTTTCTTCCTTTGTGCAGCTTCAGCACAGAGTTTGTGTGCTTTCACAGATGCAGGGGACACTCCATTTAGAATGGCTTCCGTGACAATGTCATCTACAGTCAATAGGGCAGCATCATACATCTTTGCTAACTGACTAGATGTCCGAGTTTTTCCTAGAAAAAATAGATTTAGGATATTGTAATAGCACTGGCTTAAAAAATGTAGACAAGCTAGAGTTAATATTCAAATTAATTAATTTAATAAAAAATTTTGTAGCTCGACAATGTTTAAGGATTAAAGAGGTTTACAATTATGAAAATCTTATAAAGGTTCTGCAAAGGTTTAAATGTAACACAAACAAGATGGCCGACTTTTGATAGATGATCATCTGCCATCCTAACACAGGAAACACAAATATTTTTTTTACATTAAAACATAAAATGTTAAAAATAATTAATGGAAAAGTATTTTTATTTTAATTATTACATTTTTGCATTTATTTTTTTAAATGAATTATTTCAAATGTTCTATCTTAATGATCACTATCATTTCACAAAACATATCCAACATGAAGTATTTTTCAAAGTTAAGTAAACCACAGCAAAAGGTGATAAATAGATTCATAGATCAACAAAAAGTCCACTTGGTTATTATTTTGTGTGGCTGGAGTGTTTACAAATTCATGCATATTTGTACAAACATAACATTATCATATAAGTAAAAATTAAATTTAAAATAAAACTTATTTGTTATTAAAATGTACTGAGATTCTATGCATTTTCACTAAATTGAACTATGCACCCTTAAAATTTAACTATTATGAAGTTTTTTCATGTTGTGTGGTTATTTTAAAAAAAGTGTTCTCAATCTATCAACTAGTTTATAGTTGCTCTTTGAGCAGTGTTTGTGCAGTATTTGGGTTTATGTCAATTTTCATCTTTACTTAGCTTCTAGCACATTATAACTAGCATGAAAATATCTGTGAGATTTTATGGTAAAAAATATGCTACTTAGTATTTACATGAGAGAATAACAAAAAGCTGCATATAAGATAAAGAAGGGTAAAGCTGAACGGTGTTGTTGCAGAAATATTGAAAGCTGTAGGTGAAACAAATATTGAGATGATCGCAGACTTGAGAAATCAGACTGTAAAAGAAGAGGTTATTGCGAAAAACTGTGAACTTCGTACAATTATTGAATAGTTACAAAGGTAAATAGGAAGTGTTAGATATCAGTAATTGATGCTTAAAATTGATGGATCAGATTCTGAAAGCAATTAATAGAATAATTGATCAAGAAATCAGAAGTCAGATAAGCATAGATGAAATGGACAGAGTACGATTGGTGTTATATTTATACTGAAAAATGCAAGAGAAGTACCTTGGTGAGAAGAACTTATATCTTTTCCTTTTGTGGATCTGGAGAAAGCGTTTGACAGGGTGCCAAGAGAGGTTATCTTGCAGGATTTGTAAACTAGGAGCAAACTAGTACTTAGTGATAGTATAGAAATTTTCAGTCAGCATATTTAGTCATAGCTTTAATGTCATCATTAAGGTTCTGTACTGAATTTATTGCTTTTCATTTGTGTAGAAGCTTGTTCATAAAATTCTGAATGTTTTAATATTTGTGTGTGAAACAATGGACGATATGTTTGTTAAGTTATAGAGTTAGAGAAATGATAGGGAAAGTAAAGGTTTGAGAGTGAATGTTACCAAGACCAAAGTAGTAGTATAATAGGAAAATAATAGCAGTGAATATAGTGTTGGAAAGACCCCCAAAAAGAGTAAAACATCCTACTCGGTTCATGGAAATGGAAAGACAATCAGGTATAATTCAATTTTTGTGGTACCTGGAAGCATTACACATACACAGTGGAATTACTGGTAGGTTGAGAGATGATAAGCAATTTGTATACAAGAAGTGTAAAACAATGGAGATGGATAAAAACTTAGCCAGGAAGAAAGTATATTTGGATGAGAAAGCTAATAAAATTGTTGACAAGTTTTGTTACCTTGGTGATATTATTGGAACACAAGGTGAGCCAGATGTTAGTGTGATTGCAATAAATTGTTCAGGGAATTTCTACTCCAGCAGCATTACCACTGTCGACCAAGTGAAGGGTCTATCAGGTATGAGTGATGATGTGTGGAAGCCTTTGAGAGTTGAGGGGATGGATTAATGTATTACATGAAGAGAAATGATATGATGGATGTGTAATCTGGGTCTTCAAGAGAGGCTTATATTTGATGATGTCATAGAAAAATTAAATCTGGACAATATACGCAACAAAACAGACTTTGATGGTTTGGTCACCTTGGAAGAATGAATAAAAATTCTTGGGTTAGTAGATATAGAACAGGTGAGGTAGCAGGTTCACAGGGGAAAACCAAAGAGGACATGGAAAGAAGTATGTTCTTCTCATTGGCAAATGAATATTATAGCACAGCTATGAATTTGCTGGTACTGGTATGAATTGAAACTGCATTATATGAAAACTAGTCATAAATGCAACAAAAGTTTTAATGCAAAAGTTCATGAAATATGGAAAAAGATGAATTAAAGATTAAAAATCCAGATGAAAGGATATGCAGTGGTTATGTATTTCCAAGACGAAAGGATCATAAGAGTCAATATTCTCATAAGGAGAAGTCGGATTTATAATGTTGACAAATGTAGATGCACATTAAAAATCCCAAACGCATGTAATTCAAGTCTGTAGAAACCTAGGAGAAAGAAAGATAAATATAAACCTAGGAAGTAACAGATCACTTTGGAAATCTCTAAAAGCCATTGAATGTTGGCCAGCCTATAAAATGGACATTAAACCAAATACGATGATGAGTAAGTAACTATGATGAATGTATTGTTTTTATTGGAAAAAAAAATGTTAAACATATTTTTAAGCAAAAATACTTTGTTTGAACTAATGCCAAATATTCTTCCTATTTTTGTGTGTATTTTTTCAAAAATAAAGGTCACTTAGTTTTAAAAAAATTACTTTTTTATGTTTTTTTTTTCATGCTACTTTTTTTATGTTTTTTTTCTTCAAATTTATAAAACATGTATCCAATTTTAAATTCCATGAGATTCGAACTCTGATATAAAGATTGTAGAAACTATTGTTATAGTAATGTGCACTCTGCCTACTCCTCTTTTGTCAACCAATCACATGTTTTTATTTGCATATGAACAGACAAAATCAAAATACCATAATTTCCATAAACTTGCAATATGAGTAAAGGGAAATATTCATATTAGAGAAATTAAATTTATAGATCCCAGAAATTCTCACCATTGTTCTGCTGGACAAATGATCAAGTGGATATTATTATTATTGGACTCTTTCTGTCTAGAGACATAAGGGATATCTTATGTAAGGATTCCTGTGTGATGAATGTTGACCAAAAATCAACTGCACTCCATCTTGACCTGACATTTTCTAAGTACAACACCAAAACGTGGTTATTATAAAACAGTTACCATAACTAACTAATTAACTAACTATTATAAAAACAAGTTTAAAATGAGAAGTTTATATGAAATTTGCCAGATCTCATTTAATTTTATGACTGCTATTCGAGGGAGGGATATGTATGAAATAATTGGTTAATCATCTTTTTTTTAGGTGGAGGTGAATAAAGCTAAAATGATTTTAGACATCCTAACCTGAAAGTGGTGAGCCATAAACAATAACAGCCACTCCTCTTCTATTCCGTGCTGCTTGTCCTTCTGGTGATAAGTCCATGCCCAAATAACGTGCAATGGCTGCTGACACAGGTGTATCTGCAAGTTCACCAACCCCGGGACTCACAGTGTCTTCTTTGCTTTTTTCTATCAATGTAAAGAAAAGATTAAAAACTTTTAAAAAGAAAAGACTCAGATGAAAGTGTAATTTTTTAAATATTTTCTGCAAATAAATAAATTAAAATGTAGTATATGTGTCCACATTTGGTCCCATTACCTCTGGTATCTTAAAGAATGAGGGGATTCTGAAAAGAGATGGGTACTTTCATCGTTTTTTTTGTTTATTTGTTTTGCGTTTTTTTTTTTTTTTAACTGTTGAAAGGCGCTTGGTCTTGGTTACTGAAAAAAGAAGGCCAGTGAACTGAAGAATCACCTGACGCATGATGTACCATGTACTGATGTAAAGAGGTTTTGTTACTATGATAATATTTTACCTAGGCTATTTTATCTCGAGCATTGAGTATGCTTTTTCATGTTTTGATGGAAAGTGGTAAAGTAAGTTATTTTTTTAAGTGTATTTAATTAGAATTTGAAGTAATTTCATAAGCTTAATTAATAACATTGTCAAAAGTTTAAAATGTTACATTTTAGTGTTTAACATTGAAAAATAAATAATTTTACATATAATTTCAATGAGTCTTTTCTCTTGAAATTGAAAACATGACGGTTAAAGGATCAGATTCGTGCAGTATTTTTATTTTAAACTAAATAAAAGTTTTCAGTCAGTATTTCAAAATATTTTAGAGATATTTTTATTTTTTCGAAATTGTGAATAAAACTAATAAATAACTTGCACCCAAAAAGATAAAACAATGTTTCAAAAAGTAAAACAATGTTTCAAAAAGAAAAACAATGTTTCAATAAGTAAAACAATGTTTCAAAAGATAAAACAATGTTTGAATAAGTAAAACAATGTTTCAAAAAGTAAAACAATGTTTCAAAAAGTAAAACAATGTTTCAAAAAGTAAAACAATGTTTCAATAAGTAAAACAATGTTTCAAAAGATAAAACAATGTTTCAAAAGATAAAACAATGTTTCAATAAGTAAAACAATGTTTCAATAAGTAAAACAATGTTTAAAAAGATGAAACAATGTTTCAAAAGATGAAACAATGTTTCAAAAGATAAAACAATGTTTCAAAAAGTAAAACAATGTTTCAATAAGTAAAACAATGTTTCAATAAGCAAAACAATGTTTTAATAAGTAAAACAATGTTTCAATAAGCAAAACAATGTTTTAATAAGTAAAACAATGTTTCAAAAAGTAAACAATGTTTCAATAAGCAAAACAATGTTTCAATAAGTAAAACAATGTTTCAATAAGCAAAACAATGTTTCAATAAGTAAAACAATGTTTCAAAAAGTAAAACAATGTTTCAAAAAGTAAAACAATGTTTCAAAAGATAAAACAATGTTTCAATAAGTAAAACAATGTTTCAAAAAGTAAAACAATGTTTTAAAAGATAAAACAATGTTTCCAAAGATAAAACAATGTTTCAAAAGACAAAACAATGTTTCAAAAGATAAAACAATGTTTCAAAAAGTAAAACAATGTTTGGATAAGTAAAACAATGTTTCAAAAGATAAAACAATGTTTCAAAAAGTAAAACAATGTTTCAATAGATAAAACAATGTTTCAAAAGATGAAACAATGTTTCAATAAGTAAAACAATGTTTCCGAAGATAAAACAATGTTTGAAAAGGTAAAACAATGTTTCAAATTAGTAAAACAATGTTTGGAAAGATAAAACAATGTTTTAAAAGATAAAACAATGTTTCAATAATTAAAACAATGTTTCAATAAGTAAAACAATGTTTCAAAACATAAAACAATGCTTCAAGAGATAAAATAATGTTTCAATAAGAAAACAATGTTTCAAAAGATAAAACAATGTTTCAAAAAGTAAAACAATGTTTCAATAAGTAAAACAATGTTTCAATAAGTACAACAATGTTTGAATAAGTAAAACAATGTTTCAAAAAGTAAAACAATGTTTCAATAAGTAAAACAATGTTTCAATAAGCAAAACAGTGTTTCAATAAGTAAAACAATGTTTCAAAAAGTAAAACAATGTTTCAAAAGATAAAACAGTTTCAAAAGATAAAACAATGTTTCAAAAGATAAAACAATGTTTTAAAAGATAAAACAATGTTTCAAAACATAAAACAAAGTTTCAATACGTAAAACAATGTTTCAAAAGACAAAACAATGTTTCAAAAAGTAAAACAATGTTTCAAAAGATAAAACAATGTTTCAAAAAGTAAAACAATGTTTCAAAAAGTAAAACAATGTTTCAAAAGACAAAACAATGTTTCAAAAGGTAAAACAATGTTTCAATAAGTAAAACAATGTTTCAAAAGATAAAACAATGTTTCAAAAAGTAAAACAATGTTTCAAAAGTTAAAACAATGTTTCAATAAGTAAAACAATGTTTCAAAAGATAAAACAATGTTTCAATAAGTAAAACAATGTTTCAAAAGATAAAACAATGTTTCAAAAGATAAAACAATGTTTCAAAAAGTAAAACAATGTTTCAAAAGATAAAATAATGTTTCAATAAATAAAACAATGTTTCCGAAGATAAAACAATGTTTTAAAAGGTAAAACAATGTTTCAAATTAGTAAAACAATGTTTTGAAAGATAAAACAATGTTCCAAAAGACAAAACAATGTTTCAATAAGTAAAACAATGTTTCAAAAGATAAAACAATGCTTCAAGAGATAAAATAATGTTTCAATAAGAAAACAATGTTTCAAAAGATAAAACAATGTTTCAAAAGATAAAACAATGTTTCAATAAGTAAAACAATGTTTCAAAAGGTAAAACAATATTTCCATAGATAAAACAATGTTTTAATAAGTAAAACAATGTTTCAAAAGATGAAACAATGTTTCAAAAGATAAAACAATGTTTCAAAAGATAAAACAATGTTTCAATAAGTAAAACAATGTTTCAATAAGTAAAACAATGTTTAAAAAGATAAAACAATGTTTCAAAAGATAAAACAATGTTTCAAAAGATAAAACAATGTTTCAATAAGTAAAACAATGTTTCAAAAAGTAAAACAATGTTTAAAAAGATAAAACAATGTTTCAATAAGTAAAACAATTTTTCCGAAGATAAAACAATGTTTCAAAAGATAAAACAATGTTTCAAATTAGTAAAACAATGTTTTGAAAGGTAAAGCAATGTTCCAAAAGATAAAACAATGTTTCAAAAGATAAAACAATGTTTCCATAAGTAAAACAATGTTTCAAAAGATAAAACAATGTTTCAAAAGATAAAACAATGTTTTGAAAGATAAAACAATGTTCCAAAAGACTAAACAATGTTTCAATAAGTAAAACAATGTTTCAAAAGATAAAACAATGTTTCAAAAAGTAAAACAATGTTTCAAAAGATGAAACAATGTTTCAAAAAGTAAAGCAATGTTTCGATAAGTAAAACAATGTTTCAAAAACTAAAACACTGTTTCAAAAGATAAAACAATGTTTCAAAAGGTAAAACAATGTTTCAATAAGTAAAACAATATTTAAAAAAGGAAAACAATAGTCTCAAGCATGGCTTAGGATGATAATTTAAATTCTTCACTGTTTTTAAATGCATTAAAATCTAATAAAACTTTTTGTGTGTCTTGTAACACTTTAACTGTAAATAATTTACGTAACTAAAATATAAATTGATTATTAAAGAAAGACTTCATTCTGTCGGGGAAAGTTGAAAATTCTTTTTAGTTAATTAAAAAAAATTGTAAAAGAAATAATTTTTACATGGGAATAGTTCAGTCAATTTTGTTATTAATAAACAAAACTTTTCAATCATGATTTTGAAATATTCTTATTTTTCAATACAGAACTTTCACCCTTAACTTTATATAAACAGACACTTTCACCTTATATATATATATATATATATATATATATATATATATATATATATATATATATAAAAGTGAACGTGTCTGTCTGTCTGTCTGTCTGTCTGTGTACATTTCATACGCAATAACTCTGTCAATTTTTAGTCTATAGACTCGAAATTTGAAATACCGGGTACTGAGATTTGGGAAAATCGATGTGCGGGTGTCAGCCAGAAATTTGGCTGTTAAGGGGTCAAATTTCAACGATTTGACCTTTAAGAACTCTACCAAACTCCTCCGACAATTTTGGGTCTAGACACTTGAAATTTTAGATATAGGTTCCTGGATCTAACTTAATAAAGTGATTTGAGCCCGAAACTATAAATTTTAAGGGGTCATAATAGGAGTCAAATTAAAAAAAAATTGACTTTTTTTTTTGTTTTGCTAAGCGTACACCTCAAAACACCCAGGCAAAGCCGGGCTGAAATGCTAGTATATATATATATATATATATATATATATATATATATATATATATATATATATATAAGGTGAAAGTGTCTGTCTGTGTACATTTCCCTACACAATAACTCTGTCAATTTTCAGTCTACAGACTCGAAATTTGATATACAGGGTGTTGAGATTTGGGAAAATCTTTGTAATCGCTTTTCAGCCAGAAATTTGGCTGTTAAGTGATCAAAATTCGATGATTTGACCTTTGAGAACTCTACCAAACTCCTCCGCCAATTTTGGGTCTAAACACTTGAAATTTTAGATATAGATTCCTTGGACATGTATCTAACTTAATAACTTGATTTGAGCCCAAAACAATAAATGTTAAGGGGCCATAATAGGGGTCAAAGTTTTTAAAAAAATTGACCACTTCGGTCTCTATCAAATTACTTAGACGATTTCTGGTCTAAACATTTTAAATTTTACATAAAGGGTATTCAGAGATAGGGAAAGCCTTTTAATCGGTTTGGATCGGAAATTTGATTTACTAATATATAACTGTATGTATGTATGTTTGCATGTCTGCCTAAAACTTTTGACTGCGGCGACGGATTTTTACAAGATCAATATCGTTTTGAAGACAACAAATATCGAAAAACTGGCTAAAAACATTAATATCTTCACCTTCAACTGGGCACTTTTCTACGGGGGGTGGTCGCTTTTTTCGCCGATATTTTCGAAAATCATCCTCTCCTTTCGATTGTCTAGCCTTAATTAAAACCTACGTCACTTCCGGTTTGGTGGTGGTTGTAACAGCAAAGACATCAAGTTTTTTCCCATTCTTTTCCTTCTTTGTGGTACGGGTTCGAGCCTGCCTTCCTACTACCACTTCTTTTTTTTTTGGCTCAACATACACCTCCAAACACCCGGGCAACGCCGGGCAGCCATGCTAGTATATATATATATATATATATATATATATATAGCCATCCACATACAGTACTGTTTCGCTGTTTCACAGCTCATCAGTGTGGTTAGACAGGCAACTACCTCAAGCCAGGATTGAAACCCGACCGTCTGTACGACAGTCAAGGCTCCTAAACTTAAAGCGAATAAAAATATTAATATTTATATAGTAATTCCAACCAAATAAAAAGCTGAATACAACCAAAATAGGAAATAGAGCTTGTCATAGAACACAATTTTACACAAATTTATTGTTCGACAGGATACTCAAATAAGAAATAATAAGATTTCCTTAATCTGCAGAGTTTCAAAGAAATGCGTTCTTATTACCAAATGAATTATGAGTTATCAATTTGCTGGCACTGATACAAATTGAAACTGCATTATATGAAAACTAGTCATAAATGCAACAAAAGTTTTAGTGCAAAAAGTTCATGAAATATGGCAAAAGATGAATTAAAAATTAAAGATTAAAAATCCAGATGGGAAGATATGCAGTGGTTATGTATTTCCAAGACGAAATGATCATAAGAGTCAATATTCTCATAAGAAGAAGTCGGATTTATAATGTTGACAAATGTAGATGCAAATTAAAAATCCAAAATGTGCGTAATCCAAATCTGTAGAAAAATCCTGTTTGCAAGCAGTCGAGAAAGAAACATTATTTCGAATTGTTAGTCTTTTTTCACTTAGGGATAGTAGAACCGGTGTAACGAAATCTTCCATGGCCGGTTAACAGATTTAGTAATGCCAGTACCAGCAAATTTTTAGCTTTGCTATAATATTCATTGCATCTGACGAAGTCCAAATGGCGCTTCTGTTCTTTACAGAAATCATTGGCTTGCATCTTGTGACACAGCCTCGCAAATTAAATTCCTTCAATCTGTTCTTAACTATAGAAAGAGAGCATTTTTTAACAAGATTACACTGTTATTGAATTGGGGGGGGGGTCCATTTTAAATCTGTTTCTGAGGCTGCGGATCTTGATAGCATTGTCTTCCCTGTAAGAAGTAACTCTAGGATGACCAGATTTAGGGGCATCAAAAACACTACCGGTGTTTTGTTTTTTTTGCCTTCTCGATTTGAAGTTATTTTTTTGAATTGACATGAACACTAGGATACTTCAATTAAAAGTCAAATATGAGCAGGCAAAATTATAGAGAAATAAAAGGCGAATCAAATGAGGAATAGATTGTTTAAACGATTATTTTCAATTTAGCTTAAATTGTGTTGCCGGGGTTTGTTGTAGGGTAAGTTTGTTTGTTGGGATTGGTGTTGCATGGGATATTCTGATTGTTCCCGTTGATGGGGAGATGCCTTGGGGGTTTGCTTCTTTGTGTGGAATATATGTATATATACATATTAATTTTATATATATATATATATATATATATATATATATATATATATATATATATATATATATATACAGTTGTGCGCAAAAATATTCGACCCCTGTCTAAATTTTCTTGTTTCGTTGAATCTATACTTCCAAAATCTTCATAACGCCTTTTAACGGCTAATTATGAATAAATTGTATATTTTTCAATAAATGAGGAAAAGTAATTCGAGATTAATAATATATATCAATTTATTTACAAAAAATATAAATATGGATGTTGCAAAAATATTCGACCCCTTTAATTTAAAGTTTAAATAAAAGCGTCATTAAGTTTATTATTTTAGTCTGACCTTGTATTTATTTCCTATAAATAATATTTATGACTCTACTGAATCTAAAATCAGTTCAAATTGAACTTCAATGCCATATTGAATGATTGAATAATTGTTTCAAGTAAAAATAAATTCTTTTTCAACGTCAACAAATCTGCAACTATGACAAAGAACAAAGAGTACTCTGAAGACATTAAAAAGAAAGTAATCGATGCCTACCAGTCTGGAGAAGGTTATAAAAAAATTCCAAACGTTTTTCTATACCACGGTCGACTATTATGTCCATTATCAAAAAATGGAAAGTAAAAGGGATTGTATCAAGTCTTCCAAGATCAGGTCGTCCAAGAAAAATTACGACACGTGGGGCTAGGAAAATTGTTAGACAAGTTTCAATAGACTCTAAATCTAACCTAAAGGACGTGCAGAACGATTTGAAGAATGCTGGCTCAGATGTACACTTGTCAACTATTCGTAGGGCATGGACGTATTGCCAGAAGGAAGCCCTTACTTTCCAAAGCTCATCAAAAGGCTCGATTAAATTTTACAAAAAAGTTCCTAGAAATGCCTATTGATTACTGGAATAATATAATTTGGTCAGACGAAACGAAAGTGGAACTATTTGGACGCAACCAGCAACACTATGTTTGGCGAAAAGAAAATACTGCTTATAATGTGAAGAATACCGTTCCAACTGTTAAGCATGGAGGTGGATCAATCATGGTGTGGGGCTGTTTCAGTATAAATGGAACTGGAAGATTAACCATAATCGATGGAAGAATGGATTCAGTAAAATATCAGTCCATACTGAAAGAAAATCTTGTTCCGTCTGCTAACCAGTTGGTGCATGGATGGAGGTATACCTGTCAACAGGACAACGATCCTAAACACAGTTCAAAGAACACTAAGGCATGGTTAAAGAATAATAAGGTGAAAGTTCTAGAATGGCCTTCCCAGTCTCCAGACCTAAATCAGATTGAGCACTTATGGCATGATTTAAAAATGGCGGTACATAAAAGAAAACCATCGAATTTGATTGAATTAAAACAGTACTGTCAAGAAGAGTGGCTTAAAATTCCAGTGGACAGATATAGAAGTCTCGTTAGATGTTATAGGAAACGTTTACTTGCAGTAATCAAGGTCAAAGGAGCTTCAAGCAAGTATTAATGAAAGGGGGTCGAATACTTTTGCAACATCCATATTTTTATTTTTGTAAATAAATTTATTTATATTATCAAGCACTAATTACTTTTTATTATTTTTTGTTGAAAACTATACATTTTGTTCGAACTTAGTCGTTAAAGAAGGTTTTAAAGATTATTGAAGTATCCATTCAAAGAAATAAGACAATTTTGGTAGGGGTCGAATACTTTTGCGCACAACTGTATATATATACCTATTCGTTTTATGCATACACATATATATATAATTATCATTGCTTGAATTTTTTGTTTTTGTTTGAATAAATATGTAAAAATTGTTTGCAAATTATTCACAATAGTAATAACAAACAGATTTTAGTCTTTGTAATCCATGATAAATCACAATGTTTATCTTTAAATGCAAGGACAATGTACAATTTGTCTTATTGAATTAGTTATTTTTTTTTTTTTTGCTTTTATTTTAATTAATATTGAACAAAGTTAAATTTAAGTATAAATCGTGTTTGTCTTTCTCAAAAAGATTTTTCATCTCTTTTTGGAAAAGCTCTCATTCATTATCGACAGTCTGACTGCTCTACAGATCTTGCATGCTTTTGCATGGCATCATTTTTAAGTTAACAGGCGGACAGGCTTTATCTTTTGGTAGCCTCGGCTTAGTCCTCCACATTAACAAACCGTGTGTCACGTCCTATTAGATAGGGGATGAGGGGGCAGTTACTAACAACAATATACAATAGTATATCAATATATATTTATGTTAAAGAATAAGAGAGAGGGTGCTGAGAAATACCAACTCGTGATTGGCCAAGTAATTTATGTGATAGGTTAGAAAAATAACTTTTTAAATAGTCTGTATAATGGATTAGTTATTCTTATTATTTGCAATCTTCAGACTACTGTTCTCATCTTGAGTGTCATTTTCATGTTTCGGACGATGTAACCTCCGACCTTCTTCCAGTGTATCTTGTCGAACTTGGGAATGTTTCTGTTGAACTCAGGAATTTTACTTCACAGGTGTAGCATGTTCACGTTCCGTCATCCCTGACTGGAGTTATTGTCTTTGCAAACTCTTCTATAGTTCATAGATATTATTTTATTGATTTTAAGCAGAAATCATGATATAAGTTCTTATGGTGAATGGAGTATGATTGCCAAGTATACATAAGGTTTTTGAGTGAATGATGATCATAAGTGAAACTGGGATGGATAGTCAACATAAATCAGTACTTTTGGTCCTTGTGCTACATTTTTGTACTTTTGTAAAATATTTTTAAATAAATATTTGTAAACAGAATAAAGCTTTATAAAAGCCGGTTTTACTGTCAGTTAGTAAAATGCAAAGTTAGCTATTATGAAAATTAAGTATTTAAGGTGACTGCATTGGGAAGGAATATAGAAGAAAATAAATATAGGTCGTAATCAAGTGGTATCCTTGAACCGCTGTTCTCATTGTTAAAAGGTGTCAGATGCATGTTCAGTTCTACTTTGCCAACAAACTACAACAGAGTATTTTGTTGTTGTTGGAACCCTCAACTTCTCAGTCAGTTCTGTAAAACTTACGACATATTGTTAAAAACTGCAATATGTACAAGAAAGCAAAAGTGTGCAAAAATTTTACTAATGATTTGAGATCGTTGTGGATTACATTTGGATTTTCTTATTTTGATTTAACATTATGGTGAACTTAATGAAGGTGTTAAGATGATTAATCAGAATTGGAATTGGGAAAAATCAGAGCTTTTTAGCATATCAGAATAGGTATTGTAATTAGAAAAATGGACCGTAATTTCCGATTCCAAAAACGATACTTTTTGCAAAATTTAAACTGAATTTTTCATTGCTAGTACTAATGTTAAAATGACAAATATTTATTGTTTTTCAACTAGCAATAAAATGAAACCTATACTGATCATACTAACATTAAAAATATGATGTAAATTTATTTTTTAAAAATGAACTGTGGGTTTTTATCTAATGATTTTTTAGCATTGGCAAACCTGATGAAAAATGTCCAAAAAGTTTAGAATTTAGAAAATTTCCAAAGGCTTGGTTTGGAGTTAAATTAGGTATAAATGAATTAGTGAATTTGAAGATTTTTCACAACAGTTCTATGCGAAATTTCACTAGTTAGTTCTTTCATTTTAAGTTTCTGTGTCTGTTAACCGGTTGTAATTTTTTAATATATAAAAGATAGATGAAAGTGGAGATAGAAGACAAAATAAAAAAATAAATAAAAAACAAATAAAATGATTCTTAATTATATTATTGAAATCACTTGACAGCTTAGTTCATTTTCCTTCAATTGACAAGACACAAATACACTTTGATGATAAATAGGCTATCAATAAGTATTTTGAAACAATAAAAAAAAAAGAAAACAAAGAAAACGAAATAAGCCAACATGGCTATCTCAACATACAGTACACACACAAACTTTCTTTCTCCCACTACAGGACTGTCCCGAATCTTTCATGACGCACGCTTCTCCTAACTTCTAGGAGACAAATAATGTCAACGAACCATAATTTCAGCACACACACATGAACTCTTCTCTTTTTCAACAGGCTAATATAATCATCAATGTCTCTACACATAAACTCTTTTAACGACTAACCGGTTTCATTATTCTTATTAATAAAGATAACCAACAAAGTTGCTTTTAAATGTTAGAATGAGACTCTCATGTGGCGAACATACAACGTTTGTTGACATCTATTCTACAAACTTGATTATCAAGCCAAATGCAATTACCTTAGTATTGCTTTCACTTTGAATAAACTATGACTTTCTGGATTCTAGATCACGCAGGCTAGACACACAGTTAAAGACAGACAAGTTGGATGATGCATAACTTTTTGTTCATAATTTATTCTATTTCTATTACTCTGGGTTAATGACCCTCGTCTCACCCACACATGATAGCCAGGTTGAGAGCAAAGAAATAAATTGCTCACTCATCTAATTAAATAATTACCATAGATTGGACAGAAAAGTGTTTTACACCATGATGTGTGGAGTGTATATTTTTTGTGGTGGCACTCAATTCTTCTGCATATGGAAGTACCCTCCTTGGATATCACATATTGTTTGGGTTTGAAAGATTATTAAATGTTAAAATTATGAAAAATGTTTTGCTGTTTCATATTTAATGATGATAATGTTCAATTACATGCTATTAAACACCTGTTCCACTTCAACTTGGCTACAACCCACACAAAAGAGGAAACTGCAACCTATGTTTAGGAAAATTGAGAAGCGATTTTCCTTGTATGTGGCAAACAAGAGGATGATTCTCTTTATTGTGTATAGTTGTGATGACTGCGATTGGATCTGTGTTACTATTTCTAAGGAGGAGCAAGAGTTTTGTTTGACCTCTGTGAACAAATGAAGATCTACGAAGTGCTTACCATTCATTCGTTTCCAAGCTAATAATAATTAAAGTTACTTTAGACTCAGCAGCTTAATGCGTAAATGTCTTATTTTGCTATTTATTGGTTACTATTGTTACAGACGGACATCTCAACATTATAGATTTTCTCCTTATTTGTTAGCAATAGAATAAATATTATTATTTATTTGAACTGAGCAATAGTCCACCAATTCATTCTCTTTTTAAATCCTGCTACTAAAGTCAGTCTGAAAGGACGAGAGCAACCAGATCTATTTCCTATTTACTTGCCTCCCTGCAAGGGCAGAGTTCGACACAATCGGCTTTGATATGGGGAAATCCAGCTCCCCAGAGAAGGGCACCCTGGATATGAACAAAAGTGGAAATTACCTCAGTCATGAAGGATTTCTCCTCCACTGACCGAGCCCAGAAAAAGTGAAGTGTGACATCAGAACAGATACTAAACTGTGATACGGTCTCGAAAGCCAAGCAGTCAGCTATCAGGTATTTCATCAGCCACGGAAAAGAAAAAGTTTTTTTAAATTGAAATGAACAAAGTTGTGACTTTATTGTTTCAACTTTTTTGTCTTTCTATAAAGACCCCCCCCCTCTTTCAGACTGAATATGCTATGAAGAAGATATAAAAAAAGAAGAACAAACTGGTGTTCAACTTTTCTCATTTCTCTATAACAGGCTGAAAATCAATTCTTTTGTGTCATCGTACAATTTCCAGTGACACTTATTTTCTTTTCGGCACTTTTGCTCAGTTCATAATCGCTAGGAATATCCCAAACGCCGAAATTTCGAATGTTTTCTTTTCGTTAGATTTTTCTTTCCCTATTTTGTTAATAAATTTATTTTACATTGTTTGAATTGTGTTCACTTCGTTATTTCTCGCATTTATTGTGTTCGACTCTTTGTTTATTTTTGCATTCTATTTGTCTCATAAGAATTGATCCACGTCCGTTGTTTTGACTTTACAGAAATGTAAGAAAGGAAATTGTATTCAATGGGACCTCATGAGTCATACCCTTTCACAGAACTTGTCCATCTGAAATACATATTTTGTGAAGGAAAGCCCTTCTAAAAGAATCCCTCCCTCCCTCTCTCTTTTTCTTTCGTTTTTATATCCCCTTTCCTTTTTTTTACCCTTGTCACGTGTGCACCCTCTGTATTCCCAAGCAGGGGATGCATGTGTGACACTATACACTTATATATTTAATGTATAACCGTTTTATGTAAGAGTATTTACTTTTTGTGATGAATAACAATTATAAAATTGACAGCACCAATAATTGAATCAAAAATATTTATCATATTTTCATCTAAGATGTTGAATATTTAGAGTGTCTGCTTTGAAAACAACTCTTGTTTTATAGTGGACAGTGCAGTGCGTTAGCTGTTAATAAGATCCTATTAAAAAAATGCATTCATTTTGTTTCTGTCTGTACAGAGAATATAGAAATTAAATATTTTCAAACAATGGCATTCGGAAGGTAAGAAGACAAGAAATATTGTGTCCAAGCATAGCATGACACATCCATTGGTTTTTGTGACGCATACAAAAGAGTTGATTCAGTCTTAGTGTGGTGCGGCTGCCTTGAGGAACGGTAGAGCTCCCCATTGGATTAAGACCTCTGAAACATTGAGTAAGACCGGACAACTATGCTGATATCAACTGTTAAGCATTATTGAGTGCCCAGGCAGCGGCGAGTAACCTGGTTGAAATAAAGAGTTAATTTATGAATTTATTGTGTTTTGTAAAACATACTTTTTATTGTTGGAGAAAAGTGACAAATTCGATCGCGTTTTCAAATCATCACAAATATGATTTCGATTCTGGGGCCAAACAAGAGGTCAAGGGATTGACGACTCTCTGTCATGGGAATTGAAATCTGCGAACATTCGCAGGTTCCCCAGCACACAGGCATTAGATCAGGAGTTCCCTGAAATGACAAGCTGATTGGTGATTAGTCTGGTAAGCGACTATACCCACCCTATCATCTCCTAATATAAGTGAATGCCCATGCCAAAAATCTCAGAGTTGAGCTGGATTTCGAGAGAATTTAACACTAATCAGAGATGCTGTAGCACCCCCCCTCCTCGACCACCATCATTGTAGACCACAGAGAATAAGATTCAAAAGTGTTTTGTATGAAATCGAACTGAACAATTTTATATAAGTATATATGACACTTTGTAAATTTCGTTTGAATTAATGTAGTAGGATAGAGATATCTGAGTTTGTCTTCCTTTGCCTGCATGAGAAGCTAATTATTTTCAGTGGAAACTGGCATATCAACCTGATAAATGAGGCTTGCGGGGTGGAAGAATCCTGTAGAGAACTCCTGGAGAAAAGACAAGCACGACCATTGTGACTTGGATGGGGTCAGAGGTCACATTAGCTCTGCTTTGAATTTCTCTTTCAAGGATATTGGTACTTGTCGGGGTGGGTGTATTACAGACGGATCAATCCTAATGCTGTATTCCCCTGGTAGGCACCTGCTGCCTTTGAACACATCAGCAAATTCCTTGAGTATGTGCTCTCTTTCTTTTACGTCTCCTGATTATGATTGCGTTGCTGCAGTTGAACTTGTGTTGTCTTGCTCAAATGTATTGGTCTCTATTGTAAAATTAAGGGTCACTAGTCCCAGTTTCCTAGAGGTCTGGAGGCCAAGTAGCATAGATCCATTGCTTTTTACCACATGGAAGTTGGCGCTTATAAATTTATCACCATATCTGACCAGTAGGTAACACACATCCACTTGGTTAATTGGGACACCACCAAAGGCGAAGCGTCAGATTGGAGTGTTTCAAAGGTGTACATGCTTGAGTTGTTTGAAGCATTCCACAGGGATAAAGTTACTCATAGCACCTGTGCTCACTTTTGCATTTATAATTATTTGGGACTTTTTGTTCTCTACTCTCAATTTTGCATATGCCTCTCTCGCATCTGCTGGCGTATGGGATTTTGCTATTTTGAGTCCTGATATGCTATGGAAGTATGCCTCTGTTGGTGAGTGGTCGTCTTCCACATCGCTGTGTGTATTGCTATATTGTGAGTATTTCTATTTCTTGGGTTTTTGTTGATTTTGGAGGTCTATCTTGTTTACGAGGGGGAGTCTTTTGTGTCTCTAGTGCGGCAAGCAACTACAAAATGCCCTGTCCTCCAGCATTTCCCACAGGTTTTTCCTTTTGCTGGGCATTTGCCTTTGTAATGCCCTTTTCCACAAAAGTAACAATTATTATAATATTCTCTACCAGCCTTTATTGCATGAGCATCTTGTGTTTTTTCCTCAGAAATCTGTGGTGCACTATGTGTGTTTTGTATTGTCCCTTCTGTCTCTGCAACGTGTAGTGTTTTTGTAATGCTGAGGTTATTTCCTTCCTTGTGCGAATTTTTGTGTGAACTAAAAACGCAAAAATCCAAAAATGAAAAGGTCAACCAGAAGGGGCTTTTCGATGGGAAGATCGTACTCGCACTGTTTTATTATTTACCTTCATCTTTTCAAAAATGCGTGGGCTGGTTTGTCAAGTTGTTGTCGGCACTGTAGAAGCTGGTATCTCAAGACGCGAAAGTTTGACCTCTGCTTTAAATATGTGCAAAATTTTTTGACGTAGTTTTCTGCATTACATGCTTCACTTGCCTCAAATTCAAATGTGTCAAATCTTGGCCTTCAATCCTCAACCACAGCAACAGATAATTCACTTTTACTTCTCTACTTACGCCCTTGAGAGGTCTGTTAATGCAATCTAACCTGTTGAATGAATCTGTAAAAATCTTTTGATAAATTGGTACTCTGCCAATCCATAGAAGGGGCGGGGTATTTGACAGGCCATTGTTGCTAAAGAGACTAAGTACGCTTCATTAGGAGAAATGAAAATTTTTTTGTAGTTTTTTTTTAATGTATTATGCCCCTCAGTCTATGACTTCATATATTTCTTTACTATTGGAGTTCCTTGGTTGATGCTTGTATTTCATCAGAGAAAGATTTAATCTGGACAGTATAGAAAGATGTGTGCAGAACAGGAGACTTAGATGGTAGACCACGTTGAAAGAACAGATGAGATTATTTGAATTAGTAGACGTAGAACAGTTGAGGTAACAGGTTCAGTTCACAGGAGAAAACCAAAGAAAACACGGGAAGAAGTGATAAAAATGGACTTGAGATTGACAGTAAGACAGATAAATAAAGACCTGCCAGAGATAGATTAGCTTGGAAGTCAATTTATTAAATCCATTCAACATATGCCAACACGTAAAATTATCAGCTCAGTTGCATTCAACTTGATTGTGCATCTGTTCATGTCTTCAAATACTTGTAATTTGTGTTTAACTTCTTGATTCTTTTCAGGATTTGGTTCAGATCTTTGTAGCTTTTGTGGTTAGTTTTAAGATTATATTCTAGGATTGTTTTGCTGTTATTCTCATCTTTAGTTTCGATTTGTTCAAATTTATTTTTTGAAATTTTATATTTTGTTTCAAGTTGTATTATGCAGATTGTTTTCTTTGTTGAAGATTTGGATTGAAAGTTTGAGGATTCAGTTTGTTTTAAGTTTTTATTGCAAAGTTTTAATTAATGTTAGATTTGTTCAGTTTTGATTTCATTTTGAATTACAAATTCTGTTTGATACAAAGTTAGAATAGTTTGGACTGCATTCTGACTGACACATTAACAAAACATGATAATGTGCATGTGAAAATAAAATGCCTTACGCAACAATTGATGTAAAATTAGGCATGAAAACTTTTCTAGAATGTTCAATGTGATCGAGGCAAGACAAAAAACTTAATTGCAGCCAGATTATCACCAATGTGTCATGTTTCAATGTCAAAACAATTCATTTTCCCCTAGCAATGGAATTATGCAGTTTTTATATCAGCTAAAATCTTTGCAGTAATATTACCTGATATATTCACTACTTTGAACCTAACACCAAACATCAGCAATCACACACATGAACGAGCAATTTTATATACACCCAGGTATATAACATATACAGTTTCGATTATACATACATCATAGAGACACATACATATATGGATTATATAGATGGCTACACAACAGTAGAAGGTGCTATTTATAGATTTGGTGTGGGTTATATATGGGACTTAGTATAACCAGTTGATTGATAAGGTCTCTTCCAATATCTGTCAAGTAAAATGTAAGGGCCAAAGTAGAATGTTGCGGCTTTGTGTATTTTGGTTTCGTAGTTAGCAGCTGTTCAGCCACTAGAATCATATCCTTAGACATCATGGGTGGCCTTATCAAGAGAAAACGATGTTTTACACACCTGCAGATGTGTAGTCAGTGTATTCTCCAGTTCCAGCTAACCAGGCAACATGTATATGTACATGTGTCCATGTGTATTTATGTGTTTGTGTGTCATTACCTGCGTTGTTATGCATGTATTTATTTTATATGTTATGTTTTCCACATGACTGTTCAAATTCCCCCAAAAGAAGAAGAAAAAAAAAAAGAACTCAAAATGGTAAATGTAACTTGCCAGTTTCCATGTCATAAAAAAGAGAATGGCATTTAAATGCTGGATCGTCAATGTCAGTATGAGATGCATCATCTTTGCCACCAGGAAGTGTCAACTCCATCAAGTTCTCAAAAGATTCTGCCAGATCTCCTTTCATATCAGTCTCCTCTTGGTCAGATTCTGGAAGAAGTAGAAGACATTTTGTTTTGGTAATAGTCCTTATTTTTGAGATGAGGTGTTTTCATTGATTGAGATTATCGGACTGACTTCCTCATCTTGGTTGGTATCGTCACGTTTCGGCCGTTTTGCCCTCCGGCCTTCATCAGGTGTTTTTTTGTATCGAACTGGGGAACCGTTTGTTAGGAGTCTCGAACGCAACCCTTTATTATTATTACGGGGGTACTGTGTTCGGATTCCAGCTAGGCTCTGGGACATAGTTGCTGATTCTCTGTTTTGAATGTTACTTTTCACTGCCTTCGTTCAGGATTGAACTCAGCACCTTTGGGTAACTGTAAACTTTGATACAACGTCTAGGACCACTCGGCCATATGTCACTAGGACAATTCTTAGTTGGTTTTTGTTAATGTTAAACCTATGTTGCTATTCAAGGTTTTCTCTCTCTATAAGAGGTGTCCAAATTGCATTCAGCTCTATACTTGGTTTGCTCAGTAGGTTGTTATGTAGTTAAAGTAAGGGTGGAAGAACACCGAAAAGCGTTTTTTTTTTTTTCGGTGTTCTTGCACCCTTACTTTAACTAAAGGGGAGACGAAAAAATCGGGTATAGCCAACCATGTCTGGATGGAGAGGGGGGACCATCGCCCCCTATGGGATGAAGTAAAAATAATAAACAGAGAGACCCACTGGAAAGTGAGAAAACTTAAAGAAACAGCTCACATGCTCGGACATAACAACCCACTGAGCAAACCAAGCATAGAGCTGAATGCAATTTGGACAGCTCTGATAGAGAGAGAAAACCTTGAATAACAACATAGGTTTAACATTAAAAAAAAACAACTAAAATTGTCCTAGTGACATATGGCCGAGTGGTCCTAGACGTTGTATCAAAGTTTACAGTTACCCAAAGGTGCTGAGTTCAATCCTGAACGAAGGCAGTGAAAAGTAACATTCAAAACAGAGAATCAGCAACTATGTCCCAGAGCCTAGCTGGAGTCCGAACACGGTATCCCTGTAATAATAATAAAAGGGTTGGGTTCGAGACTCCTAACAAACGGTTTCCCAGTTCGATACAAAAAACACCTGATGAAGGCCGGAGGGCAAAACGGCCGAAACGTTGTGACGATACCAACCAAGATGAGGAAGTCAGTCTGACAATCTCACATTTTGTTTTGTTTTGGATTTCGAGTCAAAAATTCTTTATTTCATCTAAAATATCAATATCGTAGACAAACTGAACTACCAGTCTTTGTAAGACAAGAGGTTATATCGATAATATTTAAAATTACGTCCTCTTTACACCCTCAATAAACCAGATATCTTTTGATCTTTCTGTCCTTGTCCCTTTCTGTCTCTCCGTCTGTCTTTCTATATTCAATTAGGATGACATCATTTCTAATGTCAATCAAAACCACACTTTTCAAAATGTAAATAGAACAGTATATTTTTAAATTAACCTGGTTTTAGAATGACGGTTTTCCATTATTTCAAGTCATTTATATTTCTTTTTTTACAAAAGAAGGCAACCGTACCTATATGTGTGTTTCCTCTAATTTTGAATCTATGGAAAAATAACAACAACTCGTTTTTCTCCCCTTTTGATATTCATTTGTCAACCATTAATCGTCTTCTAAGGGATTTGGATTCAAGACTGTCTTCTTGTTTCTTTAAGGTATTGCAGCATTATCTACCCCTTTTCCACACATTTACACATACATTACAATAACGGTCACACTGTATGAAAAGAAAGAAAATGAGTTTGCCAATTTTTGTCACTTGAATAAGTGATGGCACTGAGCCTGCTCTCCATACATCATGTTAACAGAATATCCAATGAAGCTTCCTAATGTTCTGAATATTGGCTTTTAAAAGTTGCTGGTTGACAAAGATTTTCATAAACTTTTAAATTTAAATCTAATATTCATATTTTGTTACATTTTCAATTATATATTTATTGAATAAATTCAAATTTTTGTCAAGTAAAAAAAAATTACACCTTTTTATTTTCAATATTTTTAGTCAATATTTTAATTTCTTGTGGTAAATTAAATGGCAATGGATTTTCTTTTTGTAATAATATTAAAAAAACGTGTTTTTTTCTCATGATGATAAAGATGACTTGTTATTCTGAAATATTTCTCTGGATTTCTTTTTTGGAAACATTTTGGTGTTAAAAATATTTGATTAAATTAACTTTGTCAAATTGAAATTGCAGAATAATTTTCATTAAAGAAATAAATATAAATTGTTTTGAATTATTTAATAAAGGCAAAACCATTATTCTGGGAAAAAGTGTCTTTGAAAATATGTCTTTTGACATGTTGTAGCATGATTTTCAAGTGACATTAAACATGGTGTCATCTGAAATGCATTCCTTTCAACTTGCATAATTGCCGTGCAAGGTTCTATTGACTATGCAAATAACGAACAAGTCTTTTTAAAATTCATTGTAAAAAATTTCTAAACACTGACCTTGACCTTCCCTGCTGTTGGGTTCAGCAAGTACATCTTCTGTCAACGATGACAGAACAGTGTTTCCAGGTTCTTGTTGAATCTTTTCCATTTCTTCCCATTTCTGTTTGTGTTCTATGAAAAAAATATATATTCAACATATTAAACAGAAATAGCACAGCCCAAAAGCAACTAGGAAAAATAGGTTTTCATAGTTAACCTCATCAAGACAAGAATGCTTGGAGGAAAGGGGGATGAAGGTGCTTCGACCCTTCGGAGGTGATCGAATTAGTGGATGCTTTATGAGTGCTCTTGTCTTGATAGGGTTAAATTAAATAAAATATATTTTAAATAAAATTTCAGCAGCTTCAAACCCAAGGGGATGTGAGAGAAAGGATCTCCTCCTTATTAAAAGACCATATAACATTACCAGTATTTAAACAAAATTACCATATTTTTTACTTACTAATACTCCTTTCATTCAAGTCTGTAGAGTTGATAGTCTGACTCCTAAAATTTTTGATCTAGGAAATATTATTCTTCCACTAGTAATAATGCTATTGTTAGGGTTTGATATGGTTGAGGACGCTTCTCTTTGACTTCAGTCATTAGACCGTTGAAGAAGATAGCAATCATCACTGGTAGCTTTTGTGATTTCTACTCAGCTGGCAACTTGCCATCTTACATCTGAAGTGGCAGTACAAGTGAAGAAGTGCAGGTTGTGCAGATTAGTAGGTTTCAAGCAGCCAGTGATCAAACTACAGGAGTTGATTGATGCTGAGTCTAGGCTGTGGCATATATTGATCTCTCCCAAATATTGTATAGAGCTTCCTCGGAAATACCGATTCCAGACAACACCAGTTGACCTTGCTAGGCTAAGAAGAGAAATATTATTTTGGTAAAATACTTTAGCTGAAAGTTAATTAGATAAATAGTTAAGTAATATATTTATATATTTAATTAGCTATAAATATAAGAATTAAAAAATCCAAAACAATAATTGATAAGTGACATCGATCACGCCACATTTAGACAGTTGACCGGAAGTCACGTTAAGGAGACGTGTCCTTTAATCATCTACATTATTGAAAAAGAGAAAACAAGAAGTTTTAGAACAGTTTAGAAGTTTTTGGCAAAGCATTGGGATGTGAAAGAGCCTGTTCCAACTCAGCCTAGAAGTGGAGGCTGAAAGACAAAAGAAGATAAAGACATAAAGGCAGGCTCCTAGGGAAACATGAGACAACTGGAATAAAAATATATATAAAATATAAACGGTTATATACGTGGTCCCTTAGAGGAACTCATCAAGATTCTAGTATGTTTCATTGTATGTTGTAAAATGCTGTATGTGTACATTTCATCTCACACGCAACAGCTGTGATCGACACCGAAGAAGACGCTGGCTTATATAAAGAAAGGTATGAAGTCTCCTCTCATATATCCTATCTTCTAATATGAACCCCCTCTTTTTTATTTTATTTTTTTTTACATAGGAGTCACCACTTATCAAAACCCAGAGGCCACTCGAGAATAAGGGTTAATGAGTGTACAATAGTCTATAGGATAATATCATAGTAATCGTTAGTAGTGTGAATTTGGTAAATTGGATTACTTAAGGGGACGATTCATCAAGAATTTGTTTATGTTGGACTTGAAGACAACTATAGTGTAGTCAATTGGAAAGCAGGAAACCAGAAGAGAGTTCCACAGGCATGCAGTTCTAAGAAAGAAGCGTTGTCAAAACAACGAGCCTCCCCAAGATGAGAGCCATTTATTTCAATTGATGCCAGATGGGGATCAGAACATTGATGATGCAAAGATAAATGTTTGGTTTTAGATACATTGAAAGTAACCAGCCACCGTTTTCCTCATTCTACCATGTGCTCAAAATCAGAGGAGAGAGAATCAGAGAGAACTTGGTCTTTTACGGCCTTTGATGTGTTACCATAGATGGTAGTGTCATCAGCATAAATGCCCATGATTGATTTTAGGATGTGATGTACATCAGGAAGAAAGTTGGACCCAAGAAGAACTCCAGCATTATTACTGTGAGTTTCTGATTTCTGCTCATCAACTCTTACGAACCTATCAGAAAGAAATCATTTAATAAATGAGAAGACATTTCTAGCTATACCATAGCTGGAGATCTTGTGAAGTAGACCTTTATGCCATACCCTATCAAAGGCCTTTCATATGTCAAAAGCAATAGCCCTAGAAAGGAAGCCTCTATCGAGAGATTTGTTAATCTTATGAAATATAACCATTAGCACATCTGCTGTAGATCTAGCAGAACGGAAACCATATTGCATGTCACAAAGAAGGTTATTTTTGCTAAGGTGGTTGACTACTTCTCTGTTTAACATAGATTCCAGAAACTTACTCATGATGCACACGAGACTGATTGATCTGTACTGAGAGGGAAATGACCGATAACCTCAATTCTTAAATATGGGACATACTGATGACGTTTTCTAGGGTGTTGGGAAGCAATTCCTCTTAATACAATGCTTAAACAGCTTTGTAAGTATGGGAGCTAATTTTGATTGAGGCTTTTTCACCACTATAATTGGAATGCCGTCAGGGCCAGTTGCTTTACTGGGATTAAGGTTTCTAATTAGCTTGGCAACATCATGCACAGATATTTGTATGTCACATTGCATATTTTCTGATACAGGAGGAAATATGGGGGGGTTGATGGCCTTGGTTGCATAGAGTAGAATTAGCTGCAAAGTTCTTGACAAAGAGTTTGGCTTTGTCTGATGCTGACGAGATTACCTCAGGTCAATTGATGATGGTTGGGATAGAGCACACGCTTTTGTTCAGGACCCTGTTTGCTATTTGCTAAAACTGGTGGGAACCAAGCCGCTGCTCAGCTACTTTGGACTTGATAGACTGCGCATACAACTCTCTTGCACTCTTTATTACTTTTTTACATTGGTTGCTGGCTTTAGTCTCAGTACATCTATTACGTTGAAAGCAATGGAAAAAGTGATTTCTGTGCGCAATGGCAACAGCACAATCTGGAGAGAACTATGACGGGCTGGAATTTTTTTTGAGGTATGAAGTGGTTTATACCTACAATTAACCATCCCGTCAGGTCTGATACTACAGAAGATGTTCTTTTTAAACATAGAACACAGAGGTAGATCTTATATCAATGTATGGAAGCTATTTAACACAAATAGGACACACATACACAGAGGAAGAGCACAGAGCTAATGTAGTACATCTTAGTATGTGCTATGACTTCCCACTTGGAGTTGGTCAGTTTATGTAAGATATTGTTAATGGAGTTGGCCTTAATTTTTGTCTTCTTTATATGTTCCGTGAATTAGAGTGGTCCAAGGTTACACCATAGTAGGAAGGGTTGATGCAATTCTCATACTGTATTCCCGACAATGTAATTTTTAGGGGTTGGTTGATCTCCCAATTCAAGATGATTAGACGAGTTTTTAAAGGGTTTGCATGAAGGTGATTACTCTCATAGTAGAGGAGTAGCTTATCTAAGGCTGAGTTGAGGTTTGTTTCCATTGATTCAAACATACTCTCTTGGGATGGTCGTCAGCATAGATGATCTGTTTTCTGGTTCATTAGTGGGTCATTAATGTAGAGGTTATACAGCAATGGAGAAAGAACATTATCTCAAGGTAAGTCTGTTTATGGTAAAATAAAAGTGTCTGTCTTTTCAGGTGGCTCTGATGAGGTCTTTAAGTGCCAGGTTTTGTGTCAGCTCCAAGATCTTTTTCAGTAAGAGGTGGTAGTTTACAATGTCGCATGTGAGACAGATCAACAAAAACAGCCCCTGTTACCAGTCTTTTCTGAAACCCATCTTTGATGTGCTAAGTGAGATTCAGCAGCTGGCTTGTTGTGAATTTGCCAGGCTGAAATCCTGCTTGCTGGGGGATGATGGTTGTTAAAAATAGTTGGATCATTCTATCACTCTAGAAAGTACTTTACCTCTGATGCAATCCTCTACCTTTATAAAGGAGTACTGCTGTCAAATCTTGAGAGATTCTGCACAGAGCATTCTTTTATGCTTTGACAGGGTACAAAATTGACTTTGCAATCTAGAGGGGAATAATCTCTTCTCTTCACTTTCAAACAGAAGTATTGTTGATAAAATCTCTTTACAGTATTTTTGTGTTCATAGAATTTCACTGAGTTTCAATTTTTTGTCCCACTCTGTTAAACATCAAAAGCAAAACCCGGTTTGGCCACTGGGACAGGGATGTGCAGAAGCACACAATAACGGTGTGTGCATGCTAAGCATTGTCTTAAGAGGAATTGTTTCCCAACACCCATATTTAAGAATTCAGGTAATCAGGGTACAAGAATGCACTTGCCCAGGTACAATATAAGAATGATTCTTGAGTCATTTAGCAGTGGCATCATATATTGCTTGTAGTACATGTAGTAAATTGCATTACAAGGATTTGATGCGTCAAATCACATTATAAGGCATTGATGCGTCAAATCACATTATAAGGCATTGATGTGGCAAACTGCGTTGTGATGAGTTGAACTGGTAAATTGCATTGGCGAGGTGTTGGTGCAGTGGATTGAATTGCAGAGTTGGCAAGAAAAAGTTCTGACACTGCAGACAACTAACAAGCTATTTCGGCATTATGGCATTGTACCCAAAGCTTATACCTCTGTTTGACAGTAGTGACTTCATCCAGGTAGTTACTCGTGGAATGGTTAGAGAAGGCAGAACTGATATGTGAATTGAGTCAAGTGTGTCATCGCTGGCAGCATATGTGCTGTGTATTAGCGATTGAGTGAGGAGGAATATGCAGATTTCAATTGTGCTTTCAACCCCTTTGCCACATGGAAGCAATTTGTAGCATACTACCTTCAGTCAGGTGAAACAGTCCACATCTTCTTGGCAAAACTATGGCGACTTGTATTTTTGTTTGGTGCCATGTCAGATTGGTGACTGAAGTGTGCATTTATTGTCAGATTGCCCAAACATGCAGAAAAGTTTTTTATCAGCATCCTCTGAAATGGAGGACCTAGATTTGTTATGCATGCTGGCACAAGCTTCTAATATTTAAGAGGTGCTAGTGAAAAACCCTGAAAAAAACTCATGTGTTATCGATGCCAACAGTCAGGGCACATTGCTTGATGGTGTCTGGAAAACAGACAAGAAGATGAGAACTCAGCATCAATCTCCTCCTGGAATAATATGTAGAGCTTTAGTGGCCAAAGAATGCACGCTTACTCTGCTACAAAAATCGTGCTGTCAATTATGGACAAGGACAGTAACTAACATGCTCACAGCAAATAGAAGTGCACTTAAGTGCTGTGGAATTGCGGTAGTGAAAGTTAGCATTAATGCAAGGCTCGACATGATTATGGAAGTTCTGATTGCAGACAGAAACCTACTAGGATTTGATTTGTAGCTTGGGCTGGACATGATCAAGCAATTGAGCAAAGTGGCTGTAACTGGTGTTGGAGAGATGATGTTTCCACAGTCCAA
Source organism: Euprymna scolopes (assembly GCF_053919585.1). Lineage (NCBI taxonomy): Eukaryota > Metazoa > Mollusca > Cephalopoda > Sepiida > Sepiolidae > Euprymna > Euprymna scolopes. Next base: position 128,033,416 of record NC_136483.1, on the reverse strand, counting down.
TCGACCAAATTGTGCTGCCATTACCATTAACAAACCTGATTTCAATGCAGAGTATGACAAGACTATTCAAAGATTGACTGCATTCTGGAAATGGGATGGCAACTAATCTCCAATTACATTGAGAAACAGACTTGTGGAATATCCAGCTTCTGCACAAATTTGAGAGAAGTATGATCAGAAACTACAGATTTGGATTAAAAAAATAGCTGAAAGTATCCATATCCAGAAGAAGAGCTTACATCCCTACATGATCTAATCCTTTTCATGGTCATTCTACAGAAAATAAACAAAATGTTCATCCCATTATGGATTATTGGGAGTTAAACGAGTATGTTGATACATATACAGCCAAGATGAACTTTTGCTCATAAAAAATCAAGGGATGCTGACAGCAAGGGACAAACATTTCAGTGTTAGACCTATGTCAGGCCTGTCTGCAAGTACATGTTGCCAAGTCCCTTGGTTATTTTAAACAGTTGAGATAAACGGTCAAAGATATTGTCTCACCCGTCTAGGATTTGGGGGTTAATGTTGCCATTTTGATAATGCGAGCCATTGTTACTGCCATTCTAAGTCAGGATGAAATCATTGATGCAGCTACCTCTTTTTATATCAACAATATTTTTTGTGAATGAAAGTGTATGTTTTGTAGTCTCTGTCAAAATATATTTGGAGCAGTTTAGTCTGGACAGTAAGGTTTCAGAACAGCTGGAAACAGGCACTTGCATGTTGGGAGGAGCAGGGGAAACTTTTTTGGTGTCAATGAAGTGAATTGCCAGTAGCCTTCGATAAACTTACCTGCCAAATTGTACAGAGAGGCTAACTGGTCATTTCCTGATATGTGGCTGATTACATGTTGCCACAACATTTGTCAAACAAAGAGCAAACACAGTGATGACTGGATCGGATGATGAAGTGTAGTAACCTCTACTGTCTTGGATGATTGCAAACATTTATACAAGAATAGCCCAGGATGATTCAGTGAAAGATGATTAGTGAATTAGTGGACAAAAGTTAAATGCAAGTTCCTTAATCACCAGTGTGGTTGTGGAAAGCAATGGTTCTGTGGTAGAAGATGCAAGATGCAAGCTGGCTCTGGTCAGTACAGGAAGAGAAACATATCAACTTGGCTGAGCTCAATGCTATGCTGCAAGGTGTAAATCTTGCATTGTAATGGAAGATGAAAACGATTCATTTACAGACAGACTCTACATATGTGCATTGCTGGGTAGCTGAGAATTTATTCAGACAGACAAGAGTGCACACTAAAACAGAATTCAAAATATAGATTAGATGGCTGCTTACAACATTACAAGAGTTGGTCTCTGAATATGAGCTGCAGATCGACGTGAAGTTTGTCAAATCTCATAATAACTGAGCCAATAGTTGCTGTATGAAGTCTGTATCCTAACAGAACCCTGAGAATCTGTGTGCATTGTATCCAAAGAATGGAATGTTTCTTAGATACAAGCCATCCACTAATCCAGTGGGCATCCTGGTGTGAAGAGAACACTGTACTTTGTGAGTTTGATCAACCCAGGGATAATTAAAGTCAAGTTGCAATAGGTGGTTAGAGATTGCAGCAAATCCAGTCAATTGATCAAACACCAATGCATTGAAAGCCTATCACAGAAAACTAAAGCAGGATTGCAATGGATGTAATCCATTTTGGGAATCAGCTATACTTAACATTGATAGACTGCTGCCCCAGTTATTTTGCTATTTGTAAGCCCTTTGCTTCGCCAGGACTCTTCTTACATCATCAAGTAGTTGGAAAAAGTGTTTTGTGAATGAAAACCACCAATTGAGCTGCTTACAGGCAATGTTGAAGCATTTCACAGAGAGGAATTTGCTGAGTTCATACAAATATGGGGTGCATATGTACTATTTTGGTGTGTCCATACACCATCAAGAAAGGAATAGTTGAGAAATCACATTGCAAAATTAAATGAATTACTACAAAAATATGGTGCTCAGTTTTGGCGGCAGTATATTGGCACAATGTTATGCCAAAACAGCCTTAACTACTCCAGTTAATGCAATGTACACTTATAGGATTCATGTTAACAGTATAGACTCAGGATTTGTGCCTGATACGACAGTTTCCAATTCATATATGGCAGAAGATGTTGTCTGGGTCAATAATCTACATGGATAATATATGACACATATCAGCAAGGGTACAGTGACAAAAAGCAACAGCCCAAACCCAGTCTCTATTAATGGAATAGTGCACCATATAAAGGATGTGCAGCCAGCATGCAGGGAAGATTGTTCTGTCAATGACTATGAGGTTTCCTCAGATGATGAAGCCTTGATGATGTATGAAAGCTCGAGCGAGGAAGATTTTTCAGTGATGCATTTTACAAGCTAGGACAGGATATGTTCAGTGACATGTCCAAAGAGAATGCCACAGAATAGGTACCTGAGACCATATCATTAAGATGGAGCACCAGACAGAAGTGATCTTCATCACATTGCTGTTATTGAGATCAGGATCAGGGAGGAGTGTGTGATGGATGCACATGGAAGTGCCCAAGAATGGTGTGTGCATGCTCTCACTGGACATTCCTTGGGGTACAAGAATGCATTTGTCCAGGTACAATATAAGGATGACTTTTGAGTCATTTGGCAGTGGCATTATAGATCGTTTGAAACATGTGCAGCAAATTGATCCAGCGAATTGTGTTACACAGAATTAGTGAGGCAGATTGTGTTATGAGGAGTTGCCACAGCAAATTTAATTGCAGAGTTAGTAAGAAAAAGTTCTGACACTTTGATTTTTTTTACCAACTACAGCAGAGAACTTTTCTATCCCTCTCTGTACGAAAATCCAAGCAGACCTTCCTTAAACAAAGTTTCTTTCTTAGAATGTCTAATCTGCCAAACAAATATCACAAAAATGCTTCCCAACCGAGTACATGATCATCTCCAAGTCAAATGTAAACAAATACTTGTAAAGTTGTTCTTTTCAATAATCAACTTCTCTCAAGAAATCTGCTTCATCGATTGATTGTTACCAATCAGTGTATGGTGGCACTCATTGCCCAACCAATATCTTTAATCCTTGTACTCATTTGGCTTGCAGGCCTTGATAAGAGGTAACCCTTTAGTAAAAATGAAAAAAGATGAAAACATTTTCTAACCTTTATAAAAATCTGTAAGTTCATGTGGAAGTTTCTCCCCAGCTGCACGTGGTGGCAATAGCAAAGTGTTAAACTCATCATAACCTCGCATTAGTCGCAAGATCTGTCGAAAAATAGGAAATAAATTTTGATTAAAAATAGATTATTTTCATGATCCTGATAGTGTTTGAGTCAATGGCAGATTTAGAAATAACATAACTGTTCAGTTCCCTTACAATCACATTAGGGTGATAGGCAACAAGAAGCCCAGACTTAAACGAGATGCAGAAGCAATAAAGTATTTACATGCTAATTTAGAGCTTTCATTTGCAATCCCGTTCAAGTTTATGTATCTGTGAATTTGTTTTTATTAACAAAAATGACTTACCTAGCACTGACTCTGATTTAGTGACATTTCCTCTCGAAAAATTAGGGTAACTGGTAGAGTAAGTTAGTTTTCTTTTCATATCTTGTCAGCATGAAATTATTTGAAAGTAAATTGATTACCTCTAAAAAAAATCAATGGCCAGTTTTTTGGTGTGTAATAAGTCAACTTAAGAAAAATAAATTAAGAGATAATAAATTTTACAATCAGTTTCCACACTTTAAAAGTACATGATTGAATTCTATTTCCTTTGATATAAATTATTTGTTCTTTTTTGTTTATGGTTTCTTGACTGTTAATTATTCTGCATCTATGCACTTTTACCAATCAAGCAAATGCATGGATTATTAATTTTCAAAAAAAGAAATGAAATGCATATCCAAACAGACCTCCAGTAATAAATACTAAATGACTTAGGATAAGCTGTCTGGCCAGATAAAAATGTAAGAAATTTTGAAAGAGAACAAAGCAAACATATTTTCAAAAGTATGCATCAGGAATTGGCCTAAATTGCTGGTGAAACAGATTAATATATGCAGGTTTTGATTAGAAAACTATAATAGTTGATGAAATCACCATCTTTAGTTTAACATTTGCTTTACATGTTGGCGTGCATTAGATGATGTTAAAAAATGACTTCCAAACTAATCTATCTCTGCCAAGGCTTTATTCATATCTCCTTCACTCAAGTCTATTTTTATCACTTCCATGTTTTCTTTGGCCTTGTTCTGCAAACTCAACTTGCTACTTTGACTATCCTACAGCTACTCTCAGTCATTCTTAACAATGGTAGAAGTTCCCTGAACTTACTCCAACCACTTCTAGATTTTATAATAACACTAGCACCTGCTCCACACTGTACTTCAATGGTATCACCAAGGTAACAAAACTTCTTGAAAACCTCAATAACCTTGCCATCAAAATATACTTTATCCACATTTGAGTTCTCATTGATCACCATTTTTTTTTTTTTTTTGCACACAAACTGGTTATCGTTGCTTAATCTACCAGCAATTCCATTGCACTTCTTGTGTATCTAATGCTTATAATTACTACAAAAAATTGAGTTGCATCCAACTCCCTTTCCATAAACTGAGCAAGAGAACTTTCTTCTTTTTGGGAGCTTTCTAACAATAATTGATCATCATTTTGGTCTTGATAACATTTGTTGTCAGATATTTACTTTCCATCGTATTTCTCCAAATGTTTTAATTTAACAAGTAAGTTTTATAGACAAATACTAAATCAGCAACATATAGCATCGCTTTTGAGCAACCCATACAAAACTCCCTAGAGACTATTTCTAAGACAGAAATGAAAAGCAACAAACTCCAGACAAAACCCTACTTCTACTTTAACATTAAATGCGTTGTTAATTTTAACACAATGTTGATCATTTCGGTACATTCATTGGACAACTTTAATCAAACACTCATTTGTACTAGTTTATTGCCTTCCCTTGTTTAACGAGCCACTCTTTATTTCAAAGATGATTTTCTTTTTCAGGCTCAACACGCACCTGTTTCTTACCTGCTATTTCTCCAAATTCCTTTTTTGCTATCAATAAAATTTAATTTATTTTTGTTAGTCATTTTTTCTAATATTGCTTTTCCCTTAACAAGATTTCATTATAAATTGTGCTATATTTATCGTGGAAGTACAAGTGCAAATTGCATATTGGTGAAGGTGTTGTAACACTAGAAAGATTATAGGCAATGCAGTTAGGAATTCTGCATTCAACGTATAGCGATTGATTTGGTCAGAGGATTTGGTGGAGCACAAGTCATGAGTTACTGTGGGATGCTGTGTAAAAGAGGTATCTGAGAACTTGAATGTTAGATAGCAACATACAGTGAAATTCTTTGCATGGAGATTGTGCACTTTATCTTGCACTCGATGAGCAATCAGTTCTACGACCAAATGGTTGGCAAAGAATGATTAAGTGTCTTTAGGAATAGAAAACAGAGGAGGATGTGTGAAGTAGTATCTGGAAAGTAAAAAAATACCTAACAAATTAGGTGAAAGTTTAATGATTACTGACTCTGGCTAAGAATGAAGTCTGTTCAATTAATGGTTGTCGTAACTATTAGCTGGAATAAGTCAGCCATCTTAGCAGTTTAATGTGAAGATTTTGTTATCAAGGTGTGCTCCACAATACATGTGGTTGGAAACTTAAGAAAAAGAAAAAGAAAGGATGAAAAGCAAAGGAAGGTAAGAAGATAATTTGCATAGAGGAAGAAAGGGAAAACCTTTTTACTTAACCTGAAAGAAAAAAGGAGAGACAATCAGAATGAAAAATGACTCGTGTGTATATGTCACTGTTGTATTTGATTCCTGTGTATAGGTTCAGATTGTCTTGGATAATATTGCTGTTTACATGTTGTTAAAAAAAGGAAAAGAAAGATACTGTATTTTTATGTAAAAATAGTTGTGAAGAGATACTGTGTTTGTCTTTTTTTTTTTTCAAGGGAGTCACCACTTCTCAAGGCCCAAAGACCACTCGAGGATAAGGCTTAATGAATGTGTAAAAATTGTCTAAAACATTGTTGGTTTTATGGAGGAGGCAAGAAAACAAAATGGTTAAATGCTTGTATTTAAAAGTCCTCTCGGTAGAATGTGATTTAAAAGCTGTTGTTTGAGGTAATTTAAAAGTCATGATTTTTTCCTTGTGAAAGAGACGTGAAAATAAAATGTTGAAATGCCTGTTAATAAGAGAATTGATTTAAAAGTCTTGTGATTTAAAAGTACTATCGGTTAGTTTGCTTTAATGTTCTAGTTTTTGTTTACTTGTCATAACTCTACTGTTTCATAAATTATGTAATATGAATCCATGATTTTTGTTTTTGTAGACAATACATGACGAGGCGAATGTTATGCCAGCTGACACAGAAATGACACTGTATGTGTGCAACTGAACTCAAAGCAAAACCTGTATTCATTTGCATGCATGCAAGCCTTGTATTGTATAAAAGACAGTGGATTTTTTTGTGGGAAATATTTTGTTTCAGAGTCAGAGAGATTGTTATGTGCATCGTTCATTTCAGAAAAAGGAGAGGGTGAAGTAGGAGAAAACCAAACAAAAAACTCAAACATGAGCTATTTCGGCATTATGGCTGAAAGAAGGTTTAACCTAACACTCGTACCGGAATATAAGGGAGAAAGATCTGTTGCAGACTGGTAGAAAAAAGTGGCCTTGATTTGCAAATTCTCAGGAGTTGACAGGGCTGAGCAAGTAATCTCCTTGCAACTAGTTGGAGATGCTTTTGACATTTACCGGCAACTTTCAGATGGAGATAAGACCAATGTTACATGGGTAAAAGATGCACTTTTCACTCGACTAAATCATGAAATGAGTTCTACACTGCATTGATGTTCAGTTTGTTTGGAGTAGTGCCTAGCCAGACACTGAAATACGCATTCATGGCCGGGCTGCCTGCGCATATCCAGTTGTTGTTGTGTGCATCTATCTATATTGAATACATCCAGAAGGAAAACATGCTTAGCCAAGCAAGGGCCATTATGAAAAGGTTGTTGCTACCATTGACCGATCAGTCACAGAAAAAATACCTTTATCCAAGCCAACAGAAAACTTGCTGCGTTGCTTTAATTGTTGTTCCAAACCCAATCATCTGGCTAAGCAGTGCCAGTTTGAACACCTCAGGCAGCACTGTAAGTCAACCATCCAATGTTACAGATGCCAGAGGGAGGGCCACGTCATGTCAAAAAGAAAATGGAGACAGGCACAAGATGTGAGTGCTACTCTTGCTCCAGGAAAAATGAACACCAACTGCCAGTAATGCGTGTGTGTGTCAATGGAGTAATATGTGACGCCTTGATTGACTTAGGATAACACAGGACATTTCACACTGTCTAGCCAATAGACAACACAAAATAGAAAGACTTTAGAACCATCTGTGTGATGAAGTACATACTAGAGATTATCAGCATAACCTTGCAATCAGGGATCGGGGGGGGGGGCGTGTAGACGGGGCATGATGTGGCAAACATCATTCTAGCCAATGCAGAAATGATACTGCATGTGTGCAACTGGATTTAAAGCAAAGCTGATATTCATTTGCATACATGCAAGCCTCATATGGCATAAAAGACAATGAATTTTCTTGCTTGAACAATATTTTCTTTCAGAGTCAGAGAGATTGTTATGTGTTGTTCGTTTCAGGAGGTGGAGGGGGGGCAAGTAGAAGACAACCAAACAAAAAACTCAAATACAGTTTTGTAATTTATGTATTAAATGACAATCTTGGGCATGTGGTCATCAGAAAATATTAGTTCAGACTTAAATGACAATACGAAAGTAATGGACGATTGTTCTACAATAGACAAAGCAATGTCATGGACAATTAGCCATTAATAGCCATTGAGAAAGGTTAAGATTGACAATTTGGAAAGAAGTACTTAGTTTTGATTGACGTAATTGAGAAAATCAGATATGTTGGATAGAAAGTCGATACATTTGGAGGACACTGACTATTGTGGGCAAATGGGTTCAAGAAGATCAACAAGCAGATTGGAGATGGGTCTGAGTTGGGTGAGAAGTTGAAAAAGAAGATGATACAAGGATCTCGGCATGGAACAAAGAAAGTTGTCACATGGGTTAAATGAGCTGATATCCTGTACTTGAAAAATGGTAATAGAGCTCAGAAGTAGTGACACTAACGACATGGCCACAATGGCACATGTCTCTATCTGTGTCTGTGTTTGTTGTTTTTATTATGTAAATTGATTTGCTCCCTGGCTGCCAACCACACTAGAATCGATGCAATCAGAAGGACAGCATGTCATAATGTATTTAGAGTAAAGCAGTTGGAGAAGGAGGTATGCTTTCACACCAGACATTAAAAAAAAGATCAACAATACTGTAAGAAATGAATATGAAAAAAAAGAAAAATTTGTCTGTATATCACCCTAATGAAGGCTTATTTAGATTTAAATAAATAATTCATTTTATTTGAAAAGAATATCCTGTATCATATCATTTGCTTTTTAAATGATTTTAAAATTTTCTCACTATATCAATGCACATGTCATAGTATTATTCCATTCAATATTGATGCATAGAAGTGCATCTGATTAAGACTATGAAAATAAAAACATTTTCTTCAATATCATAAGAAATTGTCGATTTTTGGCAAAGTTGTAAGATCTTGACAATGAAAAAAGAAAGAAAAACAAGAAAAAATTGGTATTTTCAACAGAAAATGTGGGTATACAGAATTTTCGAAAAAATAAAATTATTTATTTAAGATAATTCATTTTATTAAAAAATAAAAAAAAGTCTTGCATCATGTTATCTGATTTCTAAATGATTTAAATTGTTTCTGATTATTTTAATGTTTATTACATTCAATATTATTACATTCAATAAATATATCTGTGCGTGAGGTCGCCAAACTAATCAAGAACCTTGATTCCAGTAAAGCAATTGGCCCAGACGGCATTCCAGTTATAGTGTTGAAAAAGCTTCAACCAGAACTTGCCCCCATACTTACCAAACTGTTTAAGCGTTGCCTTAAGGAGAAGTGCTTTCCAACACCCTGGAAAACCTCATCAGAATGCCCTGTATTTAAGAATTCAGGTTAGTCTGTGCCTAAATCAAAATGTAGATTCCATGAACAAAGTCTTTTTTTCTGAGAAGTGCACGCCTGTGGAATTCTCTTCCATTTGCCTGTTTCCCACCTGACTACAACTTGGATGTCTTCAAATCCAACATAAAAAATTCCTGATTAACCGCCCCCCCCCTAAGTAAGACACTTTATCAAATCTCCAATACCATCTATTACTATGATATTGTCCCATTGATTATTGTACACACAATAACCCTTATCCCCAAGTGGCTTCTGGGCCTTGATAAGTGGTGATCCCTCATGTAAAAAAAAAACAAAAAAACAAGACATTTTTGGTTTAAGTAATTCAGATGCTTGTCATTTACAACAGAATAACATGTTTTCACTTTGCTCATTTTTTATTCAAATTCTTGTTTCCTATTATTTTATATTCATTTCTTTTTTGTATTCTATTTTTTTGAATCTAAGTTTTGCATTACAATTTAATGTCATTCTGTCTTCATACAATACTAATACTTCAATTCTGCTTCTGCTGATACTTAGCAAACAGATACCCATACAACGTAAATAAGCCCATTTTCCAACTACACATTTCACATACATGCATAAACAGGATAACAGTATGAACAGGAATCAAGTATATATCTATACATTCTGTTAAGAATTTATCCTTTCATGTACATATGTAAAGATTGTACTCTACTCGCAGAAAACGTATACTTTATAAATTTGTGTTTCCAATTTAGATTCACTTGTTAAAAAAACAGTTGTCATCTTGTTTACATTATCAATAATAACAATGCCTAAGAATTGATGAGCACAGGTTTGATCATGCTCTGATGATACCTGGGACTAACTCCTTGATTGTATGCTCATGTATAAGTCTCAGTGCTGAGAAATATTATGAGAAAGGAAGAAAGTTTGAATATGATTGGATGCTCCTGCCCCAATTTAGAATCATGGGGTCGCCACTGTACATAAGTTAGATGCTTGCATTCATTTAAATATAAACTGAATTACATCCCCTTAGAGTTACATATAGACGGATAGCATTATATGCATATAGATGTTAAATGCAAGAAACACAACCCATGTCTTATTTTATTAGAGATGGCTGTAAAATGTGTGCGAATGAGAATGTGATATTTGTTCTTACCTTTTCCTCTTCTAAGTAATGTGTATCAAAGTCCGCACTGTAGAATTCAATTGGAAAGTCACATGGATTCTTGACAGTCACCTCTTTCTCATCTCCACAACTATATGGCAAGATTGGCCCATAATTAATCATCTCTTCCATAAAGATCAACTTTTGTTCCAATCCTTTTCCTTTGCACAACAACATAACACGATTGCAACTCTGGCTGAGTCGGATCGTTATCCGTCCTTCATAAACTTTCTGCAGGTAAAAACATGTCAATGTAAGTTTCTCTTTATTACCACCCTTGCAACTAACACATATAACCATAAGTAACTATATAATTATATTTAAACATGAATAAATGCAACATGGAAGAAATATGCAACTAATAAACAGTACACTTGATGGAGCTCAATGCACTTTTTAGAGCACAACTCTAACAGAACATGAGTAATGGTGGTTCCGATTTGTTTAGTAAATTCAATGATGCTGTGAGGTTTTGTTGAGTAGACTTTGTCTTTGAGAACCTTTTACACGAAAAAAGTTGAGAGGGGTCAAATTTAGCAAGTGAGGCAACCATTTCAACAGTCCATTCCTGTCAATCGACTGACCATAGTAAAATGGATACTTCTGGTAGTGAGACTCCAATTTAGAAACTTTTGGGAGTGTGAAATCAATGTGTAGTTACAATTATTCTCTGGTTCATTCTGATCCAGAGTGATAATATTTGTCAGGTTTATATTTATGGTAAAACAGAACCAATTGTGCATAAACTATTGTATTTACAAAATATACATCTACAAAACATATTACTAATTTACAAACCATCCATAAACCATCCATAAATGTGAGGGTACAATATCAAATAACTAATAACAGCATTTTACAGCAGGTCAACCCTTGTTGACCTGCTGTAAAATGCAACCAAACCACCAATCAAAACATTATACAAAGATTATTAATATCAGATAAAAATTAATATTTCAAGCATTATGCTGTGATAATAATCAAGTTCCAACTCAAACCCTTACCTCTTCAGTTGGCATAAATTTCACTTGGACATTGAGTCTCTGTTCAGGAACTAAGACGCCAGATGATGGTAAGATTTCAAAATTTTTCATATATGTCAAATTTGTTTTCAGTTTCTTGCTTGGAACATTTTCATTACTTGGCTAAAATGGAGATAGAATCTGCATATACTATTAATATTACATTTTTATAATGTCAACTATTTAAATGACAGAAATAAATACTGTAGCTGTCTTTACTTTTTTGTGTGTACGTCCATTCACTTGCTCATCTCTTCACCTGTTTCTGATTGCCTCTAATATATGTCTCTCACTCCAACACATACTTCATTGGTAGTTTCAAGTGTCACCTTCAAAAAATCCTTTAATCTCATGCTAATCGCAATCAGTTCACAAAGTTTAATGAAGACGCCTTCCTCCCTCTTTGAACACTTTCTTTATTATATAGATCGAAGAAAAAGAAGGTATGATTTTGAATTATGATTATTGAATAGTCATTACTTTGTACTGTATTATAGGTAACTCGAAAGGATTGATTCAACTGGCTGTACTTTTACAAAATACAATGAAAAGAAATACTAAATACATAACAAAATACAATGAAAAGAAATACTAAATACATAACAAAATACAATGAAAAGAAATACTAAATACATAACAAAATACAATGAAAAGAAATACTAAATACATAACAAAATACAATGAAAAGAAATACTAAATACATAACAAAATACAATGAAAAGAAATACTAAATACATAACAAAATACAATGAAAAGAAATACTAAATACATAACAAAATACAATGAAAAGAAATACTAAATACATAACAAAATACAATGAAAAGAAATACTAAATACATAACAAAATACAATGAAAAGAAATACTAAATACATAACAAAATACAATGAAAAGAAATACTAAATACATAACAAAATACAATGAAAAGAAATACTAAATACATAACAAAATACAATGAAAAGAAATACTAAATACATAACAAAATACAATGAAAAGAAATACTAAATACATAACAAAATACAATGAAAAGAAATACTAAATACATAACAAAATACAATGAAAAGAAATACTAAATACATAACAAAATACAATGAAAAGAAATACTAAATACATAACAAAATACAATGAAAAGAAATACTAAATACATAACAAAATACAATGAAAAGAAATACTAAATACATAACAAAATACAATGAAAAGAAATACTAAATACATAACAAAATACAATGAAAAGAAATACTAAATACATAACAAATAAAATAATCAAACAATGTAACAAAGATGTGCACAAATAAACAGATTTTAGATAAATTCAAACAATTTAGTTGGCAAAAAAGCTTACCAAAATAACACAAATTAAATGTTTCACTTCAAGCAATGTAGTTAAAAACTGGCTTACTAAAAGTGTTAATCACTTAAAATATAAGTTCAATTCAATATGATGCCATCTTAAAATACATAAATAAAGTATACACTTCAAATATAATAGGCTTTAGATATATCAAGCACTAGTATTCAGATATGATTGTTATCTATGGTAGCACATCTAAGACCATAAATGATCAAGTTCTCTCCGATTTTCTCTCCTCTGATCTTGAGCAAGTGGTACAATGGGGAAAGAGGTGGCTTGTTACTTTTAATGCATCTAAAACCAAGCTTTTATCTTTAAGGCCGCTGGAAAAATAGTGGGGTCCTTCTATCAATCCAGTAGATATCTCACTGCTGATGCAATTCTCTATCTACATAAGAGCCAGGTACATCCAAGGATGGAATACTGTTGCCACATCTGGGCAGGAGCTGCTAGAAAGGACTTATCCTGCCTTGATAGAGTTCAAAATAGACTTTGTAGCATCGTAGGAGATGTCCTTTTCTCTTCGCTGCAACCTCTTTCTCACAGAGGAGATGTTGTGAGTTTGTCTTTGCTTTATTGTTATTTTCATGGCAAGTGCTCGACTGCACGCCTATGGAATTGTCTTCCGTTTTCCTGCTTTCCAGCTGACTACAATATGGTTGTCTTCAAGTCTAACATAAACAAGCCTTGATAAGTAGTGATGCCTTTCTAAAAAAAAGGAAAAAAAGGATATCTGTACTTACCTAAATTCATACTGTTATTCAGAAAGAAGTTTGGCAAAATCATGGACTATTGCTAAATTGATCAAAGATTCAAAGATTTTCACAAAGAACTGGAATCGATTGATATAATTTTATAGGTGAGTTCTTTTACCAGAATTCTTGAACATTGTTACCACAATGGTAATTTTCTAGCTATCAGGGAAACAACACTTGGTAAAGCATTTGCTGAACAGTTTAGAGAGGACAAGGATCAGCTTTTCTTTATTCCTATAACAGGGATAAGATCAGGTCTTACAAAAAGATGAATATATTTATTACTAATATTTGTGTTTTTTTTTGTATATATATATATATTTCTTAATTATAATCATACTCTGTTTTTAATAGCAAGCATTTCCACTCTGAATTTTTTTTCATGATTGTTTTCCTTAGATTAGACTGCCTTTCAGGGCTGACGAGCTCAACCTACCCAGGTTTGGAATAGGAGTTCTTCTCTCTTTAAAATATGAATAAATAAAAACAAATCCAACACATACAATACATAGAGCAATACTGATTCAGTTAATAAGCGATAAATGATACCATGATAATTACCTCTTTCTTTTTCGTTTCTGGTGGGACTGAGCTCCATTCACAAGGCACTTGCCGATGATTATAAAGTTGGACTGTGATCATTTTACATTCACCACATTTGACATTTCCAAATTCTAATAAATTATCCATCACTGTCAAATCAGGCATAGTCACTTTTGCAGAAAGACGAACTACAACCTGAGGACCATTCACAATCTGGAAAAGTAAAAACAACTCTATATTTATTAATGGCATTTAATAAATGTTTACTTTCATGTCGTATGATATGCTAGCAGATGCATTAGCTATTAAAATTAGAATAAATAAATACACATTAAACTATTTGGTGCTATTGAATGATGAAACACAATACTTACTAAGTACTTTGATTTATCTGTTTACAGCATTTCGTTTATTGTAAGTTATCTATTAAAAATGACTTACTGAATTCAACTTCCAATTCTTTCGATAGTGGGAAATTGCATTTCCCTTTCTTTCCAAAACAAATGATACATAAGAAATAAAACAAACATTCTCCAGTTTTCTTGTCAAACAGATGTGGCTAATGTCAACCTGTGCTGATTGCTTTTTCTCACTTTCTCATGCCTTCATTCTTGCACAAATGTGAACAGGTGGCAGTGTGCATTCACTCACTACACAGACTGTAATCATCTGCTTGTTGTACTTGTCTGAAGTCAGTGCTCAGTTTCCACATTGGTTGCGCTGTTAGTTGTGCAGTCTTAGTTATTGCTGCAATTGAAAAATTCTTCAAACAAAATTACAACTGCAGTTTTAAACAAATAACAAATTTTGTTGAAGCATGTTACAATGATACTTGTTTTCTTTTAGCCTGACCAAATTAAAACATTAGTTCAACCAACCCAATCTATTAGTAAAGAGCCCCGGGACAAAACTGTTTGTGAGAGCCACACTAATGCTAACTGATCGTGACACCTCAGAAAAAACAACTGACTTTAAGACACATAACCAGCTAACTTCCTTCCCCTTCCTATTTGCTGGAATATACATAGATATTCCAATCCTTTGTGGCTAATTTGCTGGCCATTTATAGACATAAACATAGGGGGTCCTGTATCAACCAGAAAATTATTTTTTCAAATATTTTGCTCTTAGCATGAACCCCATTTAAAGAAATACTTTTTCAAGTAAAATTCTGAATGGTAAACACTGCAGACTAGGAATATTTCGAATTTTGTGTATAATTTCTATACCCTTGATTAAATATTTCTTCCACAGATAGCCTGTTAGTTATATGCATTACAAACATGCAACCGCCTATCCATATTTATACAAATATCAGTCATGTTTTGCTGTAATAGATCATTGTGTAGTATCTGTGGAGTGTAAATACAAACATCCTACCTGATAAAATACAATCTGATTAGCATGAAACTTCAGTGAGACAAAAAAGATTATAAAAAAAGAAAAACAAACTTACATTAATTAGAATCATTGTTTCAACTGCTCCAAGAAGAAGGTCGGCTCCTCGTGGATTAAACGTCACATTAAAAGAGACTGTTTCATCAGGTGGAAGTTGTTTCACATGACTAAGGTCGACTTTGAAACCCCACGCTGCCAGATGACTGTGTTCCATTTTAAAAGATAGCGGCTCATGCCCATAATTTTTGATGGTCACAGTTTGTGTACGGATCACACCCAACACAACAAAACCAAAGTCAAGTTCATATGAAGGTAGTCGAGGCCTGATAGATGAGAAAACACAAAATGTCACATTTAAAAAAAATATTAAATAGAAAGATGACTGAAACAGTAACTTTACTAAGAAATAGATACAACCTCTGTCTACAAATATGTATTAGTAAAAATATTTATATACATTTCCTATATATTTATATTAATGTATTAGTAAAAATATTTATATACATTTCCTATATATTTATATTAATGTATTAGTAAAAATATTTATATACATTTCCTATATATTTATATTAATGTATTAGTAAAAATATTTATATACATTTCCTATATATTTATATTAATGTATTAGTAAAAATATTTATATACATTTCCTATATATTTATATTAATGTATTAGTAAAAATATTTATATACATTTCCTATATATTTATATTAATGTATTAGTAAAAATATTTATATATAGATGAGTTATCTCTACATGGTCTTATGTCTTAATGCTGCTCTCATTTGATCATCCTTTTCTCAATTGGTGACTTAACATAGGACTCTCTTAAATCATTATACATTATAAACTATCAATATTGCTATCTATGCATAAGTTTACACAATATTAAACTTCAGCCTTCTAGTATTGTGTATTCCATCTTGGAGAGAGATAATGAGAGTGTGATCATGCATGAACCTGTAAATGAATCAACGGAATGAATAGAGAATGTGACATAGGGATCAAGAAAGAATGAATAATCTCAAGTTTGTAAATAACATGTTTCTTTAATTACCTTGCTTTCCATTTTTTGATAGAATCTCTCTGATTCCGTGATGGACCAATGGCAGATATCGAAGACATTGACTGATTGTGAACAAACTCTGGCTTTTCTAACAAGTCAGATGCAAAGTAGCATTCATTCTCTTTGTTTGTAGCATACAGCATAACAGCAAGTCGATCGATTTCTTTCTCCAGTTCTTCCTTGTTATCAGAATATTCTGAAGAGGTCTTAACACAAGAAGAATATTTACATTTGTGTGTATTTAGGAGACATTCGTTTATTTAAGTAAACATTGTTAAAGACAGGATTCTTCTGCATAATTTACCTTTTTTATTTGTTAAATTTTTCGAATGATCTGATAAAATCAGAAATATTCATATATGTCCCATATGTTTTGCAATTCTACAATAAATCATCTTCATACAACAAAAATGAATGAACAAAAAAAAAAACTGCAGAAAAGAAGTGGATTTCAAACAGCACACACACACACACACACACACACACACACACACACACACACACACACACATATATATATTAGAGGCCTGGCAAGTCCACAGGGGAGACAACCAAGCAAAAGAAACACTAAGTAAAATTCATCTCAAAGCAGCAAAACTGAAGCTGGACTGCTAAGATACTATATATACATATATGTAAGCAAATTTAGGCATATTTTATTGGTTAGAAAATACAGTTTCTTTTTTACCAATTGTCATAAAATATTAACCATAGAATAGTATTATAATTTCCAAGAAGCCTTCAAATTTTCATGTAGTTTTGTCATGTAGTTTTCATTTTCAGTTTTCATGTAGTTTTTTTAATTTGGCTACCAGTATATATATATATATATATATATATATATATATATATATATATATATATATATATATATATGTTCATCCATAGATATACCACCTTTTTTTGGCAATTTTATAAGTTCCAAATCTCAGTGACTATTGGTCAGAATTTAACAAATTAAAGCTTGTTGGAAATGTAATAAGCTGAATTGTGTAGTGCGCTATGTGACATTTGCTCTTAAGGTCGTACATAAAGGGTATCATCCATCATCCAAAGCCTATTTTTTGTACTTTTTGTAACCTTTTAGAAATAAGCAACCAACTATTAGATATTAGATGTGTGTATATATCTATGGATATATACACACGCACACACATACATATATATATATATATATTATAGAAGTTCCGATAAACATGATACCTGATAAACACAGACCAAAAGCAAATTTTCTTAAATTTTAATTATAAACCCGAACTCACTGGCCTTTTTCAGTCAGATTTGATCTATGAGTATGTTTCTGAGAGAAATTTGCATTTCCTAATATTTTTATTAGGAGTTTTAGACAAAATAATGATTAAGAAAAATCAGAGAAAATTTCTCTATCTGGATCAAATATACATGTGTGTGTGTGTGTGTGTGTGTGTGTGTGTGTGTGTGTGTGTGTGTGTGTGTGTGTGTGTGTGTGTGTGTGTGTGTGAAAGAGAGAGAGAGAGAGAAGAAGAGAGAGGGAGTGTTCTTTCTATTTTCATAATTATCATTGTAACTGATTTTCAAATCATTAAATCAAAATCTGCTAACCTGGAGAGTCTCTTGGTCTTTTTTTAAAATGTCTTCTTTACCAGTCACACAAGGAATATTGGTAGCTTTTAAGAGATTCTTTTTTGCCATTTCCATGACTTGATTATAGAATCCATCTCCGATGTCAAAACGTGGTAGATCCAAGGACATGTATGGGAAAGTGCCAACACCAAGCAGTTTAATGACTTCGTGTTTAAAGTGCGTAATTTGAATACTGAAACTGGATGAAAACTCTTCTGGGATTCCAGGCAGGTACTTAACTGTCAAGACTTTGTTCTCCCCTGCTTTGATGTAGCCCTGCAACATGATGCAAAGAATATGTAAAAGCGAAAATGTATGTATGTATGTATGCATGTATGTGCGTGTGTCTGCTAAAAACTTTTGACAAACACAACAAAAATTAACAAACTTGGTATCATATTAAAGCCCCACCCTCCGGATGATAAATATCGAAAAATTAGCCCAAAAGAACCATCAGAAGTGGGTCAGCTGATCGATTTTCTGCAGTGGGGGGGGGGGCAAAAAAGTAACATTTTAATGATATTCATACGTAATTTAATAAACGCTGAGTGATGTCACGTGACCCTGACGTAAGCAAGCTGTAATGGCGATAGGTTTATGAAAACATTGAATAGAGACTTTTGTTATCGGTAAAAAATACACATCATACACATCAAAATACAAAAATTTCACGTTAGGAGAACGTTACCAAAGTTTTAGTACGTTAAAAATAATTAGATATGATAGTTAAACGAAAAATAACAAGCAAAAAATGTGAAGTAAAAAAAAAAAATACGCTTACAAAAAATATTAACCATCAATGTTTTTACTAAAAAAAAAAAAAACAAAGCGAGACGCCATTTTCCTTTTTAGTAACACTCTTTAGGGTAAGGAAGACGAAGTGAGAGACAGAGACAGAGAGAGAGACACGCAAACAGAGAGAGAGAGAGAGAGTGAAAGAGAGACAGAGAGAGAGAGACAGATGTCTAGACAGGAAAGGAGATTCGTTTTACTGCGTTTTAAAATGTAAATAAACAAACATATAAGAGTGATTGTATTTGATCACATCCCAGGCCTATATCCTCCTTATTTTCGAGTAACGTTTGTTCCTACAAAAATGATGAGACCGCTTGAATTCTAGGAACAGATACTACACTTTGATCTTAGCCAAAAGACCAAGTAACCATCTTATACAGCTTAATTTTCTCCCGAGCATTATCTCCTATTAAAAAAAGATGCATAATTTATATTTACTTGGTGGAGTGGGGGAAGGTTGAAACCGCTTTAATTCTAAGAACAGATACTACACTTTGAGATATTAAATCTTTTATTCATGTTAAAAAAATACAGTCAAAATCAACGATGAACAAAAAACTTAGGCACATGGCCAACTCAAAAGGGGGGATTGTGGGGGTCGTTGGTCATCCTTGTCACTCCAGAACTAAACAAAGTCAAAAGTTTCTCCCAGCTAGTATCGTCTTTCACCATAATACCGCATTCACCCTTTCATATTGGGGGACGTCCTACTTAACTCCCAGTTTTTAAAACATTTTTTATTGACGTGTAAAAACAAAAAAGATAACAATAAAATGGTACAATAATTCATTTGTGTCGAGGGCGGGGGAAGAAAAAACAAAAGGTGATTAGTAGGACCCTCCCAACCCCGTCTAGTTGATAGACTGTCCGTTCCACTAGGTTTGTAAAAGGAACCTCGCTTCTACGGGTCAGTCTCTAGGTGGGGATGCCCTCTAGATGGGGTTGAATGGAGAAAAGAAAATTTTTTTGTGGGTAAGGGATGGAGGTTAGTTTGTATTTCTTTTTCTCCAAGATGGGTAAAATTTAGAGGAAGGGGTGAAAAACAAAAATTGCAGGTAAGAGGGGATGGGGATCTTGGAGGCTTCCTAATCGAAGAGGGATGGAACACATACTCAGCTAACTGAGAGGCTACTTGTTTAATTTTACTTTACAGAACTGCGCGTTCCACACCTAGGCGGGGGAACACGTATTCAAATTTGGCTCCTCTTCGTACACACAGACTTGCCACATGTATCCATCTTCTGTCAAATGCCGCGCGATGCAGCCTTCTTCTATCACATCTGATCTTCACCTGTAGTTGGTGTTTAAAGAAAGTGATCAGATCTTGATCAGAAAAAGACAATACCCCCCGGCAACCTTGCAGACGCGACGTCCAAATCACCATTCTCGCCACGGCCAGGATCGTAACGTAGACCATTTGTCTTTCCCGGTCCCACGGCGGTCTCACGTTGTCCACAACATTGGATACAGTAATTGGGCGAGGATGCTCAGGATCGATGCGAGCTGTCACTCTGCTGACATACAACCAGTACTGGCGGAGTTCGCGGCAATCGAAGAAAGCGTGATCCGTAGTTTCTACGGCCGTTGTCCCACAACGGGGACAATCAGGCGACTCCAAAAACCCGGAACTGTATTGTATGTTGTTGAGTGGAAGTGCATTTCGGGCCAATCGCCAGGTCAGAGAGAACTCCAAATTGTTCAGATGACTCGAACCTGGCGCCCAGCTCCACGCGGAGCGGATCTCACTCTGCTGCCACCCCAAACGCGCGCATAGCGGGTTGTCGGCGGCCCCCTTCACTAGATCCCTGTGGAGTTCCCTACGGGTAGCAGTCACAAGGTCACTGGACCTTGGTAGTCGTTTTAGCGCGGCTCGGCACTCTTTCATATAGGCAGATTCTTCCCGCGGCGGTCGAGAACGAGGTCAGGGAAGGCGGCAGTAACCACGGGGTGCCACGGTTGGTCCTCCTGCATATAGTGGCTCAGGAAGGCCAGCCTCTCAGCATCTCGATGACACTTCAAGGCATTCCCAAGCCTCCCTCACACGGACGTTGAATACAGACCTGTCTGCTCACCCAGTGTCTTCTTCTGTCCCAAAGAAGCGAGGACAAGAGTTCGACAAGAGCTTTTAGGTGTTGTGCAGGCAGGGGAAGTACGGCCAGTCGGTAAAGGATGAGAGGAAAGACGTAAGTGGCACACGCCTCAGCTCTACCCTTTAAGGAAAGTTTTCTAGGAAGCCACGAATTGACTGCAGCCTCCACCTTTGACCGTACCTCCAACCGATTCTTGTCAAGCTGGAGACCCGGTCCGAACCACATGCCGAGGATCCGGACCGGGCCATCTGTCCAGCTGAAGGGCGCCGGGAGGTTTGCGTTGCCACTCCATGCGCCTAACCGCAGTCCTACCGACTTGTTGTGGTTTATCTTGGCCCCCATGATTCTTTCGTACTGTGTGAGTGCCTCCGACACGACCTCAATGTCTCTGAAGCCCGACACGAAGACCGTGACATCATCGGCGAACGCGGATACCTTGGCAGCTGAGCCGCCAGGCAGAGCCATTCCGTGCAGGGCCGAATTTGCCTCCCCATGTCTCAGCTTGCGGAGAAGAGGCTCCAAAGCCAGGACATAAAGCAGGGGCGACAGCGGACAACCCTGACGAACCGACCGAGAGATAACAAAGGGTTTCGAGCGCTTTCCGTTGACTTGCACGACAGCCATGAGCTGTCGATACATTATGGAGATCCACTTGCAAAATTTTGGTTTAAAACCGGCGGCCTCTAATACAGATGCCAGGAAACGATGGTCGATCCTATCGAAAGCTTTGGACTGATCTAAGTTGATCAGCGCGGCTTCCGTGTCGTCATCTATTCCCCCCTCTAGGATCGTGCGGATCAGGTGCAAGTTGTTCTGAATCGATCTCCCCTTCACAGCGTAGTTCTGTTCCGGTTCAACCAACTCGTCGATAACAACCTGCAGCCGATTCGACAGGACCTTGGCCAAAATCTTCAACTCTGTGTTTAGCAGAGTTATGGGCCTGTAGTCGTCTAACTCTTCCCCTCCATGCCCGTCACCTTTCTTCAGCAATGTGATCACTCCCTTGGTCACCTGCCCTGGGATGGATCCCTGAGCAAACCAATGGTTGAATATATCCGTCAGAAGAGGCAGAAACATGGGCGACAGCCTCAAGTACAGTTCGTATGGCAGACCATCAAGTCCTAGCGATCTGTCACAGCTGACCTGCTTCAGCGCAGTAAAGACCTCCCGCTCCATCACCCGGCCCTCGCAACCAGCCGCTCTAGCCGCCTCGAGGCGGGGAGAGTCGGCCAAATAGTCGCTAAACTCAAGGACCGGAAGATCGGGCTGCTGCGTAAAACGCTCCTCAAAATGTTCTCGAAACCCCTCGCAGATCTCCCGAGTCGATTCCAGGGTGCGTCCATCCGGATGTTTGACTTTCGCAATGTATTTGTCCGAGCCATGCCTAGAAACCTCACAGCGCACGTCTGCATCAGAATTGACTGCTTCGTTGCCTATCTTTCTAAGCCTAGCTCTAACTACTTGGCGTTCGTAACGCTCGCTAGTCTCGCATAGCAGGTCCTGCTTAGCTAGTTCCTGACTAACCCTATCACCCTCCCCCGTAGCCTGGGCTAGTTTCTGCTCTAGCTGCTTCTTCGTCTTGGCCAAGTGCAAGGCGCTGGGCATACTTGATGGAGAAGCTTCTGATCTTGGCTTTGAGACCTAACCACCACTTACTCCCGGTAACCGCCCCCACTAGTGCCTTTTTAATCAATTCTCTTAACTGATCTTGGAAGTCTTGTATCTCCAGAAGGGAGGTGTTTAACTTCCAGTACCCCGCTAACTTAGGCCTATTTCCTAGCTTCAGCTGGGCCATAACTAATTTATGGTCCGTCTGGCCTAGCCAAGTGAACGTGGGACAGGATAGGAAGTCTACTTCGCCTCTCCTAACTAACATCCTGTCCAAATAGGTATTTGGACAGGAGGAAATGCTATTGGTCCACGTCCACATTTCCTGCCCTTGATGCTCGACCCGAAACCTGTCGACCAGTCCGCATCTAGCCATCAGATCAGCCAGGCTGGACTCGCACCTCTCCAACCCTCTAGCTCCGCCTCCTACCTTATCTATGTTGGGGTCTAAGATGGCATTCCAATCCCCCATTAGCACTACCCGCTTCCGACAATCTACAAACACGTCAAGCTGACTGAAGAATGAGACCCTCTCATGAGCGGTGCTGGGCGCATGAACCGCAATCACCCGAAACACAGAATCTTTTACGGCAACATCTGCCACGACCAGCCTGCCCTCCGCATCCCTATGGACAACGTCGACCGTCGCGGAAACAGTACGTTTAACTAGCAAGGATACTCCCTTCCCTTGCGGACTGCCATATGCTGAGAAAACCTCAAAGTCTCGGGCCAGCACCTGACAGTCCACAGAGGAAACGAAATGCGTCTCCTGAATCGCAGCAACATCCACTCCCAGAGACAAGAGGTCGTGCCGGAGGCGAGCCGCCCAGCCCGATGATCTCAAGCCCCTTGCATTCAGACTAGCCAAATTCAAAGCAATGGTACCTACTTTAAGGTGTGTTACACTCAGCTCCGAAGTCAGTCGGGGAAAGGACACCGACGTTGTGTGCAATGCTCAAGGTGGTCAGGTTTTTCATGTCCTGACCTTCTCTCACAATGCCGCTGACATCCAAAGGGTATGTCAATTTAAGGGCCCTATAGAGTGACGGATGGACCAACACTGGGACCCTTCCCTTGCATTGTTTTGCGAGTTCCTCAAGGGAAGGGTCATTTTTCCTAATCAGTTCAATTCCCGGACCAGCCCCTTCAGCGGCCTCCAGCATTGTCCACACGTTGGTTTTGCAGGCCTCAGGAAGCCTGATGAAAGTTGTTAGCCGTGGGGCGTCCGGGAAATTAGAGGGGACATTAACGTCTTTTCCCCTTATCTGTTGGCAGTCCAGCAGAGGTTTTAAATTTTTTCTCTGCTGGTGTGGTAAGCCCATTGCCACAGACAGGGGGTCTACAAAATAAAGTTCCTCTCTCGTTTCGAGGGCGAGAGTCCCTGTTGGAGTGAGTCCGTAAGTGGGAGAATCTGAAGGGTCTCTCCCCCTCCCGGGTTCATTCTTTTCTTTCTGGGATGGCGGCTCAATTTGCATTGGTGTGGGGACGAGTGGCTGTGTGGTGTCTGGTATTGGTGTTGGTGCGATGTCTGGTGTTGGTGCAGTGTCTGGTGTTGGTGCGGTGTCTGATGTTGGTGTTGGTGAAGTGTCTAGTGTTGGTGCAGTATGTAGTATGGGGGTGGAAGTGGGTTGTGTTGTTGTTAGAGGTGGTGTATGCTCACAGGGAGTGGGGGCTGCCTTTTCTTCCCCTTTCCTTTTTTTGCTTTTCCTTTTTATTCTTTTGAATGAACCGGGGAGTGGTGAGGTTGAGTTTCTCTCCCTCTCACTAGCAGATTCATCCTCAGAGGAACAGTGTTTTCTTCGCTTGGTCCCCGTCTCAATTGGTGTGGGGACCGTTGGTTGTTGCTGCTCCTCTAATTGCTGTTTCTCTGGTTGATGCTGCTGTTTTTGTTGTTGCCGCTGTTTTCGTGGCATTGGTTGTGGAATTGGCCGCGGCAGCTGATGTTGTTAGTTTGGCTGCTGCTGCTGTGTCTGCTGCCGTGGCTGTTGCTGCGGCTGTTGTGGAGGCTGCTGTTGTTGTTGTTGCTGCCTCGGTTGTTGGGTTGGTGGTGGGACGGTGGCAGATGGGATTGTGGGCTTCCGTTTCCGCCTCATTACCGTGATCCATTCCTCCCCCTTGGCCTCCTGTGTAGTTTTGGGTTTCCTCGGTGCTGGGGTTGGTGCTCCAGTTGCAGGAGTTGTGACAGCCTGTTTGGACACTGGTGCTGTCTCAGAGGTTGGGACCGCCTTAAGTGTTATTCGAGTAGGAGTTGACCTTTGAGGGAAGCTCTTGGCCATGTGACCCTGCTTTTGGCAGAACCAGCAGTGCGGACGACGCCCCTCCACCACTACTGTCATAGTTGCCTCCTTAAATGTCAGCTGTGCTGGTATCGCCTGGAAGCCTTCTTTCTTTAACCTCATAGCCACAGTGTAGCTGCCCAAGTGCATGCCGGTTTTCGACCGCACTGGGGTTATTTTTTCCACCTCGCCGAACTGTGTGAAGAAGGATCCCAGGATTTCTGCTGATATTTGCATAGGTACATTGAATACCTGCACCCGGGTCCTTGTCCTGCCCTGGTATTCGGGCTTTAGTTTTATTCTCCCATACTTAATTTCCTGTAGGGAGAGTCTCTCCGCATCTTCCTTGGTGGATAGGAGGATGTCCCACATGGCGTAGCTCCTCTGGTACAGGTATAGTACCGGGATGTTTAGCTTGTGTAGGAGCCCCGCCATGTCTTCCTTTTTCATCCCTAGGAGGCGGTTTTCCGGCATATCTGAGATGATGTGGGAGAGGACTCTGTCTTCGATTGCCTCCCAAGCGCCTGGCACTGGTTTAATTTCTGCCCCCTCTATGTATTGTCTGTACTTGGTCAAGTACAAGTCTCTATACTCTTGAGGGGACAGTTGCTTCTCTACAGTCTTCCCCCATGCCAACCCTCTTGTTGGTGTTGAATCTTTGGTGAGGTTGGACTGTTTTTGCTGTTCCTTTGCGGAAGGGTTGCTATTTTGAGGGGCATTTCCCTTTCCGCTTTCCTTTGGGACCGACTCTCCCTGCTCTATACTTCTTCCAGGAAATACTTCCCTTTTTGGGGAGTCGGCCTCCTGGGGAGCATTGTCCTCTTTATTGTCCTTGGGAGCTTTTGCCCCTTTTGTTTTGGGGAGGTCTAGGCTGTATGCCCCCTCGTTTTCTTGATTTGCTCCCCTTTTGGGGCAGTAGCCCTCCTGGGGAGCACTGTCTCTCTTATCGTCCTTTGGGGCTACTGCCTCTTGATTTTTGTTGTCAGAGCGGGATGCCCTGTCCAACATTGTTTTTTCTCCCCTTTGTGGGGAGTCGCCCTCTTGGGGTGCTGCTGGTGAGTTTTCTCCCTTCTGGGGGGCGTCGTTCGGTTTAGTGTCCGGGCGGTATGCCCCGTTGCTTGTTGCTTCCCCTGTTGGGGAGTCGTCCTCTTGGGGAGCAGTTTTTCTTGTGGTAGCCCCCTGGCGGAGGGTATCTGTATTGGCGGTCCCCGGGCTGGGGGTGTCCATTTTTGAAAAAAGCTCTCTCTTCCCTGTATTCAAATTCACCAAAATGAGTGACGTGGAGTCGGCGTCCAAAGTGGGGAGCCGACTTTGGCGCCAAAAAAAAGTGGCGCCAAAGGCGGCAAGAGGGGAGATAGAACTGAGAGAGGGAGTGGGAAGTTAAATGTGAGTTATTTGATCGGTGTGTTTATAATGAAATAACCAGCAAGACAATGTCTCAAAGTTATTGTTTAGCAAGAGGAGAGGGGATTATGTGGGTTAAATAATGAAAAACGATTGTCAAAATTAGTAACATATCTAAGAATTATGAAAAATAATAAAATGTGAGTTATTTGATTGGGGGGTTTTCATGATATAACCAGATACAATGTCTCAAAGTTATTATTTTAGCTAGAGGAGAGGGGATTATGTGGGTTAAATCATGAAAAACGATTGTCGAAATTAGTATAATATCCAAGAATTATGAACAGTTATTAAATGTAAGTTATTTGATTGGTGTGTTTATAATGAAGTAAACAGTCCAGATATTGTCTGAAAGTTAGTATTTTAGTAAGAGGGGATCGATTATGCGGATTAAATCACAAACAATGTCGAAATTAGTAACATATCCAAGAATTATGAAAAATGATTAAATGTGAGTTATTTGATTGGTGTGTTAGTAATGAAATAGACAGGCTAGAAGATGTATCAATTTTGTTATTTTTGTAAGAGGAACGGGATCGTGTATGTTAATGAGGGGGGGGCGATTATTTGGGTTACTTTATTAAAAATAATTCTCAAAATTAATAACATATCCAAGAATTATGAAAAATGGTCAAATGTGAGTAACTTCATAGGTGTGTTTGTAATGAAAGAAAACAGCCATACAATGTATGAAAGTTATTATTTTAGTAATAGGAGGTGGCGATAATGTGGATTAACTCAGTAAAAGTTATTGTCGAAATTAGTAACATATCCAAGAATTATGAAAAATGAAGTTTTAGTTATTTGATTGGTGTGTTTATAATGGAATAAACAGCCCAGTCAAGATAGCAAATTTATGATTTTAATAGGAATTGGGCGATTATATGTGCGCACTCATTAAAATTGATTGTCGAAATTCATAACATATCCAAGAATTATGAAAAATGATGAAATGTGAGGTATTTTATTGATGTGTTTGTAATGAAATAAATAGCTTAGAAATGTCTCAAAGGTATTATGTTAGTAAGAGGAGAGGGATTATGTGATTGAACTCAGAAAAAAATGACGTTTGAAATTAACAACATATCCAAAAATTATGAAAAATGATGAAATGTGAGTTATTTGATTGGTATATTCATAATGAAGTAGACATACCAGACAATTTATGAAAGTTATTATTTTAGCAAGAGGTGGCGATTATTTGGGTTACTTCATTAAAAATAATCGTCGAAATTAGTAACATATCCAGGAATTATGAAAAATGATATGATGTGAGTTACTTTGTTGGTGGGTTTGTAATGAAATAACCAGCCATACAATGCCTAAAAGTTATTATGTTAGTGATAGAAGGGGGCGATAATGTGGATTTACTCATAAAAAATGATAGCAGGAATTAGTAACATACCATAGCCTATGTATCAATGTTTTTATTTTAGTAAGAGTGGAGGCGATAATGTAAGTTAAATCATGTGACATGGTTGTTGAAATTAGTAACATATCAAAAAATTATGAAAAATGATTAAATGTGAGTTATTTTGATGGTGTGTTTGTAATGAAAAACCAGCCAAGACAATGTCTTTACGTTATTATTTTAGACAGGTGAGCGACAATGTGGGTTAAATTGTCGAAATGTGTAACAATCCAAGAATTATGGGATTCAACGAGATACGTCAACATATATACATACAGATTACTAGGAGTCACCCTGGATTCAATGAGATACATGCAAATGTATGCAAACAGAATACATGGTAACCTGGGATGTAATGAGATATATGCAAATATATACTAGCAGAATACTTGGCGTTGCCTTGGATTGAATTAGATTGATTGAAATATATATGAACAAAATACCTTGCGTTGCCCAGGATTTCATGAGATTGATTGAGATATATACTAGCAAAACACCCAGCGTTGCCCGGGATTGAATGAAATAGGTGAGAATATATATTAGCAAAATACCTGGCATCGCTTGGGATTTGATGAGATAAATGTGTTGCATATTACCTGTCCTTGCATATACATGCTGTAAATTACCTACCCTAGGTAAGATACAATTATTTCATATGTGTAATACCCGTCTTATGTAGGTAAAATATTCTTTTGCTCGAAATAGCAAATGATACATAAACATACAAAATTCCTCTCTCATAAGAATAATAAATATATTACAAAACCAAATTAATTTTTTCATTGTTTATACGGTCCCGAGCAACGCTGGGTAGCCCCACTAGTAAATGTATAAATGACTAAGTTGCATTCTGCTTCTCTTCATATTGGTATCATTCTTCATTTTTAATCTCTATCACACATTATCTCTCTTTCTCTCTCTCTCTCACACACACACACACACACACACACACACACAAAATAAAGGGTTTTTAATATCTATTTCCTCTGAGCACATGGAACCCTGAGTATCGATTTTTTATACAGAAGTTCCATGCATAAGTTTTCTCTCTAACACATAATCAGGCATGTTCTTGTCATAGTTTGTTATCCTCCTTTTCCCCTGATGTAGTGTGACAAAAGTGAACTGACTGAGTTGATTAAGACAAAAATGACCAAGTAAAGGACCTTCCACTTCAGTCAATGGTTGCTCGCGTTAGCTTGGTGAACTGAAAACATAAAATTTGTGTTCAAACTATTGTGCATAGCATGTTCAGCATCTATTCAATCAAGATGATTGAATAGATGCTTTATGTTCACATATCCTCACAATCTAGGCAATGTTGTGTATCACTGTTAATTGTTCTACATTGTTATTATTAATATTTATTGACATTCAAAACTTGAAATTTCTATCATATTTTAATATTGAACTCCAGAGAGTTGCTGAGAAAATTGTTCTCAAATGGAAATATTCTATTTCCAACCATGAAAGAAATCAAAACATTCTCACTTTAATGTAATTTACATGCTGATGACGTGCATCACCTCCTCCATCACAAAATTAATTCTTGTTAACCTCAAATGAAGTCAGAGATGAATATAAATACGAGCATGAAGTTTTACTCTAGAAAAGTTGTATTTTATGTTGGTACATGACTGTTTTCAGTTGCATCACTTAACAAATAGACATCACATATCTCTATGTGTGTGTGTGTGTGTGTGTGTGTGTGTGTGTGTGTGTGTGTGTGTGTGTGTGTGTGTGTGTGTGTGTGTGTGTGTGTGTGTGTGTTATTTTCCTATGGAATCTGAAAAGGATGGGCCGATTTTTTAAAAAATTTCACACAATGTGGCCTAAAATGTGTCTGGGAGTGATTTTAGATAAAAATGGAATTGAAATGCCTCTGATAAGTATTGAAAATCAATAATCCATAATCGAAAAATCCAATTAAAGAAGGAACAGTCCGATTTTCAATAAAGTTAAAATGTATATAAAACCTAACATCATATGTGTATTTGAGAAGTTTTATCATCACACAAGAAGAAGGGACATATAAAACTACAACAGTAGGTTCTTTGATAAGACATGGGTGCATTCTAAATAAACGTTTTTGTTTAGAACACAATGGAGCCATTATATTTAACTTATGCATTTTAAACTTTGATTCTTTTATTCAAGCCATTACATAAAAATATTTTTATAAAATCAACAGTTGGCTCTTTGATAAGACAGAGATACGTTCGAAATAAATGTTTCTGTTTAGGACATAATTGAATCAGGATATTGGACTTTTGAATTTTAAACTTTAATTCAAGTCATTATATAAAAATAATCTTATAAAATCAACAGTAGCTTCTCTACAGTGTAATGTAGACTACAATGTTTTATGAACTTAATCACTGTGAGGAGGCATGTGGAGCTTCCTCCCAGTGCACCACAGTGGGTCTCCAACTAGAGCAGGTTATCAATTGAAAATAGTATTTTATCGGTATGTCAGGACTTAGTTTGAAAAAGCATTTCATTGATATGTCACAAAGTTGGAAATAGTATTTTATTGGTATATAATACTAAGGTATTTTATTGGTATATAATACTAAGGTATTTTATTGGTAAATAATACTAAGGTTTGAAATAGCTTTTTATTGGTATATAATACTAAGGTATTTTATTGGTATATAATACTAAGGTATTTTATTGGTAAATAATACTAAGGTTTGAAATAGCATTTTATTGGTATATAATACTAAGGTTTGAAATAGCATTTTATTGGTATATAATACTAAGGTTTGAAATAGCATTTTATTGGTATATAATACTAAGGTTTGAAACAGCATTTTATTGGTATATAATACTAAGGTTTGAAATAGCATTTTATTGGTATATAATACTAAGGTTTGAAATAGCATCTTATTGGTATATAATACTAAGGTTTGAAATAGCATTTTATTGGTATATAATACTAAGGTTTGAAATAGCATTTTATTGGTATATAATACTAAGGCTTGAAATAGCATTTTATTGATATATAATACTAAGGTTTGAAATAGCATTTTATTGGTATATAATACTAAGGTTTGAAATAGCATTTTATTGATATATAATACTAAGGTTTGAAATAGCATTTCATTGGTATATAATACTAAGGTTTGAAATAGCATTTTATTGGTATATAATACTAAGGTTTGAAATAGCATTTTATTGGTATATAATACTAAGGTTTGAAATAGCATTTTATTGGTATATAATACTAAGGTTTGAAATAGCATTTTATTGATATATAATACTAAGGTTTGAAATAGCATTTTATTGGTATAAAATACTAAGGTTTGAAATAGCATTTTATTGATATATAATACTAAGGTTTGAAATAGCATTTTATTGGTATATAATACTAAGGTTTGAAATAGCATTTTATTGGTATATAATACTAAGGTTTGAAATAGCATTTTATTGGTATATAATACTAAGGTTTGAAATAGCATTTTATTGATATATAATACTAAGGTTTGAAATAGCATTTTATTGGTATATAATACTAAGGTTTGAAATAGCATTTTATCGCATATCACACATTTCAGTAATAGGTCACTCATTTTATTGCTATATCATGCTTAAGTTGAAAACAGCATCACATTGGTTTGTAACACATAAGAGGAAAACAGAATTAGTATATCATGCTTAAGTTGGAAAAAGCATTTTAATGGTATGTACCACTTCAGTTGAAAATAGCATTTTTATTGACGTGTCACCTTCACGTTAAAAATAACATATTATTTGTATGTCACGCTTAAGCTGAAAATAGTATTTTATTTAGATGTCACGCTTGCTTTGTAAATAGCATTTAATTGGTATGTCATGCTTAACTTTGAAAAAGCATTTTCTGTGCATATCACACTTAAGTTGAAAATAGCATTTAATTGGTATGTCATGCTTAAATTTGAAAAAGCATTTTCTTTGCATATCACACTTAAGTTGAAAATAGCATTTAATTGGTATGTCATGCTTAACTTTCAAATATCATTTTTAACTTATTTCATGCAATCTTCTGTAATCGTCATGACACAAATCGAGAAACTTATTGTATTAGAAGAAACGTGAACCTGTCTAAGGAAAATGCTATGATTGGGTTTTATTTAGAATGAAATCAAAGCAAATTTCAACTATACCGTACTTTAGGGTAAGTGCATCAAATCTGGGGATAATTGCACCAACTAAAAAAAGTGCTCTTTATATGTGTGGTTGCCAAAAGAGCACTTTTAGGTAGTTGGCGGAATTACCTTGGACTTGGCACAATTACCCCAAAGTATGGTAATCAATTTAAATAAAAAGAAATTTTTATTTAATGCTAATATTTGACTGATTCTAATAATAAATAATAGAACTAATGTATGCATTTATTATCAAAATAAAAAAAACTGTTTGAACAATATGATCAAAGTAGGTTTTTTATAAAACAATAAAGGTTTTCGTCCTGTTGGACTTTCATAAAATTCTTGAATAATACGAAAAGCTGCCTGTATCATTTCATAAAGACAACATGTTATGAAATAAAACGTTGCATTCAAATTTTGTATCAAATTAGAATGCAAGATTATGAACTCTTATATTATATGAATGCAGCTGAATATCTTTTCTCATTCAAATCATCAATTAGGTTATACTTACAGAACTTGGAACCACAATTGGAGTGCCAGGTATAATTTTGTTCGTTTCATTGCAATCACAGTCAATAGTATAAAAATCGAATCCTACAAGACTTGTGTTGTTCAGGCTTATCATTGCCTCAGCTACTTGATCATATCGCTGTTCACAACGCAAAAATAAAGAAACAATACAAAAATAAAGAAACAACGCAAAAATATACATCAGAAAAATTAATGCAAAAATAAAGATACATCAGAAAAATTAATTTATTATAAAAGGACTTGTTAAAACACTCAAAAAGAGACTTGTATAAGGAAATATTTAAAAAGAGATTAGACAATGCATTGTAGATGCGTTATTGACAGCTCCCATAAATCTTGCTTTTCCTAATTTGCTCCTCAATCCTTATTTAGAATAAGTGATTTTTTTTACAAAGGGAGAAGAAAAAGCTGTATTGTAGGTTAGCAGTGTTTTTGCATGAGAAGTCGCCTGAGATGTCAGAAATTTTCTATTTTTATGTCTATCCTTGTAGCCATGTCACTAATAAGAAGGTAAACGTTTTAACTAGGTTTACATTATCTGCTTGATAGTCAGAGAGACCGTCCTATCAGCAGGTGCAAAGTACTGGGGCTGCTGTATTGCCATTTGGTGAATGGATTCTGGACCATGCAGTAACTTCTGGAGGAGCTTCTCAATGCCATATTAATATGGCATCGAGAAGCCCCTCCAGAAGCTATGGCTTTACCTACAAAAAAAAAATTTCTTTGTTTCTTTATGAACCGATTATTATAAATTTGAGAATATATATTCTTGGTAACTCGGTAGTAATATGAGCAAATTATTATTTTTGATTTCTAAACTTTACCATTTACAGAGTAGACTGAGCCAAACCCACACCCACTTCCTCCCAAAAAATTTAATTTCCTTAACTAATGAACAGACCATTATGAATTTTTGAATATATGTTCTAGGAAATAAGGTAATTAACATTATATTTTTTATAAATGTAAACATTTAGAGGCTGCATATATTTTTTAACTTCTTAAGATTTCTATGAATTATGAAATTAGAAATGTATATTTTTGGCAACATGATAAGTAACTTGTGCACATTATTTTATTACATAATTTACCATTTATTGAGTGTGCCACCTGTTTTGGACTTGCACCCTCCTCTCTCCCCACCACTCCAAAAAATTTAAGACTTTTAAAATAAGTTAGATATAAAAAAAATTTAAAGAAAAAAATTGTTCTACATCAAATTTTAATTATATTAAGTGATACATTTTTAAAAAGATTGGTGCGCCACTGTGAGCACCAATAATATGAATGTGCTTGGGAGAATTTCTAAACTACTGAACTTATTATGAATTATGGAGTATGTATTATAGGTAACAGAGTGTGTAATGTGAGGGTTATTTATTTAAGTGATACGATTTGGGGTAGGTACAAAAGAAATCCTACCATATTCCCTAAGCATTAAAATCTTACACTAACACTATATTTATTACTTATAATTATTATTATTTATTTGAAATTTCACACAAATGCACTTAATATGTCTGGGAGTGTTCTTATGTAGGTTTTGTATCGAAATGTGTCTGCTAAGTATCAAATACCGAAAAATTCCAATTGACGAAGGAAGTTCTATTTTGACCAAAGTTAACACTTTTATACAACTTAATATCACATGTGCAGTTGAGAAGCTTTAGCATACCATATACAAAAAGTTGCAACTGTAGATTCTTTTATAAGACGGAATGTTTCTTTGTAGAGCACATTTGAACTATGACATTTAACTTTTGTACAACTTTTGCACTCAAGTGATTATATGAAAATAATTTCATAAAATCAACAGTTGTTTTTTGATAAGACAAAGGCATATTCGAAATGAATTTTCCAATTTAAACTATGGGAGGGTGGAACATTTGTTAATCCTCATTCAATCCCGGACAACGTCAGTTCTCCTTGCTAGTATATATATATATATATATATATATATATATATATATATATATATATATATATATATATATATAAAGAGAAAAAGAGAGAGAGAAACAGAGTAGGTTGAGATAAATAAAAAGCACATTATTTATATCAGTTTCAAGAATGCAACAAATATTTAGCATACAATCATTTCTAAGACGATCTGGAATATTTTATTTTATGTTTTCGGAAATTCCAAAAAATGCATTCAGCACCCCTCAAAACATCACATATAGAAGTCAAACAAAAAAACATTGAATTTTATTACTTTTAAAGAAACATATATCTAATTATTATAGTGTTTTTGTAAAACATGCACGTATATAATTTTATGTAATCCTATTTAGAGCATCAATAATAATAATAATATGGAAAAGTGCACACTGCTGATTATGAGAAGAATAGAACTGGAGACAATGGGAGGTATTGAACTACCAAACTAACAGGACACGAGGACACTTGGCAAACATGACAACTACAAAGATTTGAGAGTTCTGAAAGCAGACACCATCAGAGTAACAGAAATGAAAGCGAAAATTGGAAAGGAATACCTCAGAACAAGAAAACTCCTGTGAACGAAATTGTATAGTTGGAATTTAATAAAAGGTATAAACATATGGGCAGTATCACTAGTAATGAGGTTGAACCAAAAAAGAACTGAGGCATCTCAACCAAAAGACCATGCACAATGCATTACACCCAAAGAATGATGCTGACCAACTCTATGAAAAAAGGAAAGATGAAGGAAGAAAACTGGTTTGTACAGAAGACTGT
Organism: Euprymna scolopes; assembly: GCF_053919585.1. Lineage (NCBI taxonomy): Eukaryota > Metazoa > Mollusca > Cephalopoda > Sepiida > Sepiolidae > Euprymna > Euprymna scolopes. The sequence goes on along the minus strand of NC_136483.1, from coordinate 127,998,452 downwards.
GTGAATGACACAAAAAGAATTAGAAAAATATTTAACACAGAAAGGATAATCATTGTAGCAAGAGACACTCTAAAAATGAACATGATGGAGAACAAAGAGACAAAGGATTAGACAAAAAAAAAGAAAAATGGGAAGGAAAACAACTACACAGATGTTTCATTAGGATGAGAAGAGATGAGACTCATAAAAACACTTGGACATGGCTGTGAAAAAGACACCTAAACAGAGAAACTGAATCATTAATAACAGCTGCATAAGATAATGCAATTACAACCAACCATATCAAAGCAAAAATCGACAAGACACAAGAAAACATCAAATGCAGACTCTATGGGAAAAGAGACAAAATGATAGTCCGCATGATAAGTGAATGTGCAAACAACTGCATCTTGAAGACCCAGACAATACATGGAGCTGGCCAGAGAGCTGAAAAGAATATAGAAGATGAAAAAAGTCACGATAACACCAATAATAGTAGGACTAGGAACACTCCTAGAAATTTGGAAAAAGCAATGGGAAAGATTGGAAACAAGGGAATGGCTGAGAAGATACAACAGATAACAATAATGAAAACGACTGAAATATTAAAGAAAACACTTGAATGCTTAATGACTAATACACATGAGCTATGAACAATAACTGGCCATATAAAAACTGCAACAGAAGTAAAACAAAAGGATAGAAAAAACATGAATCCAAGATAAATGAAACTGGAAAATTGAAAGTTAATCTCCTCTCACCAAAAAATAATTGTTGTGTCAATGTAAACTGGCATCACACACAATAGTAGTGAAGGATTAAAGAGGATAGAAAGACCAAGGAGAGAAAAAACTAACCAGACCTCCACTGGATGAGTGCAAAGAGGATTGGGGCCTTAGGGAGGCTTATTGCCACTCAAATTCCAATGAAGGCCAATAGTCCTTCCCAGTGACAAATCAATGGTAAATGGCTGTTACAATAACACAAATTTATTTGCAAAGGTTATTGAAAGAGGCGGAGAGTACTGGATATTTGGGGAGACTTGTTGTCACCCAGACTTCAGGGAACACCACAGATTGTTGTCAGTAAGCAATCTCTGATGATGACCTGTAGAAAAACTCCTAGTAAGTGATGATGATGATGATGATGATGATGATGATGATGATGATGATGATGATGATCCCCCTTCTAACTGAAAGCCATTCTGGTATCTGGCACAATCTGACACAACTATCCAGAGAAACAGTAAGCCACTCATGAATTCCTGTGAAAGATCGCAACCAGTACCCATGAATTCCATCAGGTCCAGGTCCTTTCGACTTAGGTATGAACTTCATTTGTTTTTTTCATATCTTCAACACAAATGTGGATATCCTCTTGTTTGTGCCTTTCCAGTCTTTCACTTACTCTAGCAATCCAGTCAGTATCAATCTTGACCATGTACTTGAGCAAAACTTCGTAGTCTCTTGAGGGTTAGGAATCACTGTTTTGGTTTCACCTCCTTCCAGATTTCTAAAAAAAAACCTAGACTGGTTTGTTTTGAATAACTTGTCGTTAAACTGCTGAATTCTGTTATTATACCTCCTAATCTTGGAAACTTTTGCCATAATCTGCTGCTTTATCTCTTCCATAGTGGTATTAAACCCTTAGATTTCAGTTTGTATTGTCTATCTAGTTCTTCTTTTTCTCCTTGTTTGCATTTTTTCCAGTCCTTTGAACCATGCCTTAAGTCAACCTAGATCTTCCCTTAATCTCTTCAGGTTACCTTCTATTTTCCTTCTTTTGTGTTTTTTTATTGTTTCATTTTTGGTTCTTTTGCCCCTACCATCTCACCAACCAATACAGCTCTTGCCTGCAAAATGTCTCTGACATCTGTTATGCTCTACAGTGACACCTTATTCATTTCCCTGTTCACTTTATTTCTTACATTTCTTAACTTTGTGTGGTCAACATTCTTGCAATTATTATGGGCTGGGAGAAGCTAAGTTAGGGTGATCATCCCTGGTTAGAATCTTCGACTCTAAAATGGTGCTTCACCCTACATTCTCATAACACAGAATAAAAGAAAAAGATTTACAGTGTGTCGGGTGCAGAATTGCATCCTGGAATGACACATTGTCTAAGATTCATGAATGACTCATTTAACCTTGAACAACTCAAACGCAAAGAAAAAAATGACAACACGTGGATAAAATATCATAAGGGCTTTATTAAACATATGATTGAAATTTAATGTAACACCTTAATGGGTCAGGATGAGGTCGAGCAAATGAGAAAACATGCAATAACGAAAATAATGAAATCAAACAAAAAAAAAAGAATAAAGTAAAAAAAATTGACATGAATGTCGTTCTGGAATAACAGTCTGGAGAAAAAAAATAAACATGGATAGAGGTGGAGATTGGGTTTGGGGTATTAGAAATGGGGTATTAGAAATGGGGTATTAGAAATGGGGTACTTAACTGTCAATAAAATATATCGCATAGCCAGTGTAGCTGCTTTCTTTCTTGCTTTTTAAAAGTCTGTGAACGCAGATATATTGCCTTCTGTGGTCTTTTTCCAATTGGTCAACATTATCTCATCAACCCAAAACTTGTATGCGATGTGCGTCATTTGACATCGTTCCACATGGGTATCATTTCCATGCTGATTTATTTTTCTGGTGGTTGAACTTAATAAAGTTTCTTTTCATGAGGGTTTGAGTTAGGCAGCAAAAGAAAGTCCTTCATTTTATCCTCGGGACAGTACGCAGATGATTCGTCCATCATGTCTGGTCACTGGTTCACTCCATTGCTTTTTGGCATAACTGCACAAGGGATTTTTCTATCTGCTCCCCTGGTGGTCTTGACTCAAAAAGACCGGGTTTTTATTTTTCGTTTCTTCCACTTCCAATTTTCTCCTCCTCCTCCTCCTCCTCCTTCCTTTTTTATCGTTGCTACTACTTCCTGTCACATCGGGTTTTACACAGTGAGAGAGAGGGGTGAACGAAGGGGAAGAAAAAGGCAGGGTTTTAAAGGTGGTGGTAAAGTTCTCGTTGCTAGCACTATTGAGTGTGAGGGAGGGGGGTTGGTAGGGGTCTACGTTTGATTAGGAGAAGTAGGAAGAGGGGGTTCACTACTCGTAGATATTTATTCATTTATTTATTTATTATTTTTTCTTTCGTTTCTTTTCCCCACTCTGCCTATATCATTACACAATTAAAAATCTTTCCTTTTTCACTACATCTCATTAATTATTTCAGTCTAGCCAACAAATTTAATTCACCATCTGTTATTTCCATACTGGAAATCTTATTATTATTAAGTAAGCTATTCCCTTCCTTTTGAATGATATCATTATCTATCATTCCCATAGTGTAATTTCTACTTTCTTATTCTATCTCTTTCCACACTTGAGACATTTCTGGAAGTGTTTTAACAGAATCAGATTCGAGCAAGATTGCAGCATAGTCAATGCCACCGGTTAATGCATTGTACGATTGACTGTTTACTATCCTCCTTTTGATCGATTCTATTTTAACTGGTGTAAGCCATCCTTTTCCAAGTATTGCTCTTATCTAGTTCATCAGCTTATTTTCCATCATTTCAAACATACCTCTTTCTTCCCAGTACCTCAGTGTCATCTTTCCAATTTTTCTTGTATGACCATCCAATTCCATTCTCAGTTTACATTCCACTGCAAACTTGTACTCTTCCTTGTTTCACTTTCTTTTCACACCAACAAATCTCTTTGCTAATTTCCTACCAGTGTAATAATTGACTTTCTTTTATTTGGGCATTTGAACTTCTGACCTAGAGGGCTCGGACTCCTACACAAAGGTGCAGTCCTCCTCAGATTCAAATCATTTGTATTTGTATTCATCATAAGAATGAGTTGTATTTGTAGAGGTTTCTTCTTTGATATTTTCATTGAGACACTGTCTCTAGATGACTGCCAATCAAGGCTAAAGAATGCTTCACCTGACTGTAGAACTTGGTTAGTCCCGCTGTACACCAAACCAGTATTTCCTTACTATGGGGATTGTGTTTATATTTGCAACCAACCAGTATTTTGATTAAGACACAAGCTCTAGAAAGATTGTCCTCCAAGACTCAGAGCTCTTTCTACCCAAAACTGATACAAATGCCAAGTATCCTCAGCGACCACGATGACAGTGCACACATCTAAACATTTTAATAATGAAAGATCCTGCTAAAGGACCAGATGTTGAAAATTATAGACTAATTGCTTGCTTGAACTTGCTTTGGAAGAAACTGACAGGGATAATCAGTTCAAAAGTATATGAACATCTTGAAGTAAATGGTTCACTACCAGTGGGACAAAAAGGCAGGAGGAAAAGATGTTTAGGAACAAAAGAGCAACTATCAAATGATAAATGTATTTTAAAGAACTCCAAAAGGAGAAAAACAAACTTAACCATAGTTTCAGGCCTTAACACATATATATTTGAGTTGATCACTATAAAAAAAACACTATATAGTCAGATATATCAAGTTTTTGTTGAGAAATATGAAAAAAGAACCACAAAAAGAGGCATTTTTAACACTGAAAGTCTCCGGAGACGTGAAGCAGAATTTTGCCAGGGTCACCCATACTGGATTTATATTAAGAACAATGGGTTCCACATTTTGATCAAGTTTCAAAAAAATCTAATGGATGGCTCAAAAGTTATGAGGCAAAATGTGTCATTTTTGGCCATTTTGGGGTATTTTTAACCTCTTCTGAGCCCCTGGGGGGTGCAATGGGAATTTTTGTAAAAAAAATTTTTACTGTGCACATCTATTTAATGAAATACAATTTGTGGCAAAATTTCAGGAAAAACTAACGGACGGTTATCTGGCAATAGTAACGGACTAACGGATGCATGGATGCACGGAAGCACAGAAGCCACTGAAAACATAGGTCCCTCTCCGATAAATCAGGGTCGCAAAAAAATCTATGAGAAAGACTGTTCTGATAAGTGCAGGTTGTGTGGTATATCTCTTGAAGCAGTGTCACACATCGTTCTTGCATGCTCTATACAAGAATGCGAACGTTGCCATGACAAAGTTTGTACAAATCTGCACTAGAGTTTGTGACAAAAGTTTGGAATCCAAGTAACGGACAAATGGTACCAACATCACCCAGAAGAGGTAGTGGAAAATGAGGACGTTAAGATTCTCTAGGATTTCATGATTCAGTGTGACGGAGAGATAACTCACAGGAAACCGGATATTGTAGTTGTGAACAAAAGGACCAATGAATGCCAAATTATTGATGTACCTTGCCCAAACGACATCAACTTGAGAGAAAAATGAGAAAATACAGAAGTTCTTACCTGTTTTCCATAGTTTATGACTTTTGTATCAAATTCATAACTTAGTTGTGAAGCTTTTCCTTTTATTGGTATATGATAGTTGGGTCCACCTTCAACATCGCACACTGCAACCATATGGGCTTTCATCTGAGTATGGCCAAAAAATGTTACTTGCACCTGACCACTTTCACCTGGTTTCAGGGTTCCATTCATAGGAAACAGGTTAAAAGACTATTAAAAAGAAATAAATGGCTGATATTATGGACAGCATTATTGTCACAGAACTATGATACAAGCAGAAACCAAATTGAATTCATTTGATTATTTCAAATGTACCATAATGAAGGAATGATAAGATTTTATTTAATTATTTTGCAATTGTAATGCTTAAAAATTAACTGTTTATTTTCATATATGACATAAAAGAAAAAATTATTTAGTTTTTTAAATACAAAACTAAATAATTCAATTTAATAAATATCAACAAGTTGTTTAAAACTAAATTTTATAAAATTGCTTTTGCTTTTAATGAAAGTAAAAAGACTAAAATACTTGAAGTTAATAAATAGGTAATCTTAACTTTATTTTTAAATTATTTCTCTTTATTACAAGTGATTGTCTATAACATTATTGTGATAATACAGTGATAATACCTGTATCTGAAAATAAAATAATCTATAACAATAGAAGGAATGAATTAATTAGCACAGTTTGCAGTTGATGACATACAATGATTGAGAAAAATAATTTACAATTAATGTAAATGTTTGAAAAACTGCGGGTCAAGCTTTATAAAAATTTCTGTGTCACATTTGACAAAAGCCATGAAAATATGCCTACCATTTTGGTTTGATTGACTTGAGTTCTGAAGTTATTTTTAAGTTTTTTTTTTTCGATTTAAGGTTTAAAAAAATATATTTCTGCATGAAAAATAAAAGAAATGCTATTTCAAATTCAAGTGTAATAAACTAATTCTATTTCTGACTAAACGACTGATGAACAAAGATTCTCAAAAATTCGAAGGTGCATCTAAAAAGAGAAGATTCCTTGATTTACATGCACATATTGCTCTCATTTCATCCATGCCCCAACACTCACATGCATAACAATATATTTAAAACATAATCACTTATTCTTATATTAGGTCAGTTAAGGCACTTAAAGAAAAATTAATGTTTGTAGTTTCCCTTTTCCCTCCATATGTGGTTAGTTGGTTGGTTGGTTTTGTTTTACGGCATATCAACCCTTTTCGGGTTATTTAATGCCGAATCCAAAGATTTTGAAGAAAAAATTTTTAATAGAATATATTTGTTATTTTCAAGTCGGTTTCTATTTAACCCATAGTTGGAACCCTAACAGGTACTACCACTCCGGGTCAGAGTGGACCTGGGAGCAATGGTAATTAAAGGGTGGCTCCACACTCCCCAAAGCCCACAAGCTGGGGCCTCACCACTGGATATAGTTTAAGGTCACATCCAGGACCCCCGTTGAGGGACTTTTACCCTCTGCAGGGGGGCAGTCGGTGTATTCTAATGCCCTACTGACAGGGCCGACCATATGTGGTTAGCTATACCCGCATATCAAGGGAAAAGGGAAACTGCAGTCAATAAACAGGCAAAAATCACTGCTCACACAAATTCTTCCAACTGACTTTGCCGCTTCTCAAACGTCAAATAATTTCTCCTTCCTCTCCCACCCACAAGTGACCTGTTTTTATGAGGCATGCACACATGATCCCGCAAGACTTCATTCACTACAAGATGTCACGGCCGCCATGATGGACGCTTTCTTTCTTTCTTTCTCGACACGTGCGACTCACAGGACAGACAGACACGAGGACGTTTGGACGGTAAGCTATTTTCCCCACAGAAACCATCGGATAAAGTAAAGTTATAGACAGAAAAGGATGGTGGAGAGTAAGACAACTCAAAGAAGCAGCACACATGTTGGGTGATGATTACTTACTAAGCAGAATTAGTATAGAATGTAATACAATATGGGAACCATTAATTCTAAATAATAGATAAGGTTACCATTAAAACACACACACACACACACACACACATGTAGTAATATATAGTTATAAGTAGTGACCTACAGTGATAATATTGTACATCTACAAACAAGAATAGATTCATACTAGAATTGTCTACAAGAATCTATTGCATAACAGATAAAAATACTAAGTAAATTTCAGTTCCAAGTGACACTGGAGGTTAAAAGTTACATATACCCAATCATTGCTGATGAAATGAGAGCATACGACTCCTGTTGATTAAATAAGAGGTTCTGTTTGAAATTTTGTGCAGATTGCCAAGTTTGATAAAATACACAGAAAGAAAGTCAGAGATTACATCGGCTGAAATGTTGTAAGAACGCCACTTAAGATAAAAATGATAATCCAAATGATATAAATAATACAACTAAATAATACAATTGTACTTGTTTTCTTCTATTTAAATAGCAGGAATCTAGAAATTGAGGAACACAAGAAATTCCTGCTTTCAACTCTGAGCTCCATATTATCCTACATTTTTGTTAATGGTAAACAACTTAAAACTAATGATTTGCAGTAACAAGTTATGAACACAGTGACGTCAGTGTTAACCTTATATTTCTGCTCAATATACAGTGGCTGTTAACATAACACCTGTTTTGGTGTAAAAACAATAAAGAAAAAATATTTAAATAATATCTCGACAAAATATTAATTTAATAATTCTTTGGAGAAAACTGAAGAAATTGAACCGTTATGTTTTGTGGGAGCTTAAATATGTAATAATTTTGTCAGTAACGATATAAATTGCTACAAAGTCACAAGTGAAGAAACTTTATTTAAGAAATCCACTGTGAACTGTTTTTTGCTGTAACACATGTTATGAACGAATAACAAAGGTACATTATATAAAAATATTCTAAGAATGAGTGTAAACACTAACATTAATTGCAGATATTATGAAAATGTGATTACACACAGCAAAGAAATCACAAATAAATGGAGTACAGTTGTGTTGTTAGTATGAAAGACTGACAGTGCTATGAAGATAATTATTCTAAATGAGCCGTGTGAGGATAGACAAATAATAAGGTTTGTGTAATCCATATGCAGTGTGTTTGTATAGTATCTGTATTAATGTGCTTTTTTAGCTATAGCTGAAGTATTTTGCTTCATAAGTAGCAGAAAATTTAACAATGAAACAAAAAACGAACCGGTGCATACTGAATTATATTTGTTGTGAAATTTGTTCCCCAATAAACCTGAGTGAAGGGAGAAGACTTAAAAAATAATGAGTCTTCTCCAACTGCTTCTAACTCTGAAAATGCAAAAATGTTAAAATCAAAGAAAAATAAAAGCAAAAGTAAAAATGTGTTTTCTAACAAAATAGACAAATATATGACAGAAATCACTATATGTCTGTCTTTTCTTATTGAACCTATTGAGCACCCATGTAGGGACAAAACTGACCTTATTTTATGTATGAAATATTAATGTATTCACGGTAATATCATCTCCCATTACACAAACATACAAGTCAGATATTCATGTGAAATATATGAAGCCACAAATTACTTCCAGCTATCGGTTAAATACTAACTTTGTGTTAAATTAATTGTATACAATGGACTTGTTAAGATTGGTTATACTTAGATGGATATAATTGTTCTACAATAAAAACAGACATTTAATCTGTTACTACTTATGCTGATAATATTCCTTGCATAAAAGAAGCAATATTGTAATATTTAGTATCAGTGCATTTGTTTGCATGTTAACATTCTCTAATGATTAATGATAGATACTGGTCAGCTCTTAATGAAAAGGGAAGTATAGAGTTGGATAAAGAATTTGCCATTCAAATTCATTCAATGTCATTTTAATCCGGATATGAGAATGTGTTTGATGATGATCATCATCAATATTGTTTATTATTATTATTATTATTAGTAGTAGTAGTAGTAGTATTAGTATTATTATTATTATTATTATTATTATTATTATTATTAGTAGTAGTAGTAGTAGTAGTAGTAGTAGTAGTAGTAGTAGTAGTATTCTAATAATATTATTGTTTTCCAATAAAAAAAAAAAAAATTTGAAAAATGGATATGCAACTTACTTGACCTAGTTCATGTGATGGTAACTCATCCAGTTCAAATTCAGAAATAGTTGTTTCAGATGACTCAACATCAATATCAGACTATTAAAAGAAAAATGAAAATTTCAGTATTATATATATACTGTAGTGTATTCTCTTATTTCAAATTGATCAATAAATCTATATACACCAACCAGTATATATATATATATATATATATATATATATATATATATATATATATATATATATATATCAATATATTTTCCTCTGGTATATATATATATATATATATATATTTATCAATATATTTTCCTCTGGTATATATATATATATATATATATATATATATATATATATATATATATATATATATATATATATATATGTTATTATATCCATCTAATTTTAATTTATTTTGTTCCTCATCTTTTTAGTTGAGGATAATGGTTTGCAATAAATAAAATTAATAAATAATCCTTAAGCATTCCAATTAAATATATCCATCTACCTATAGATTTATATTTTTGTATGTGTGTTTTCTTATATGTTGCTATGTGCATTTACATGCACACTTGCTTATGTATATTTATTTTTGTGCAGTTCTCAGTTTTTTGCTTTATAGTGGAGCCTGTGGATGCCGGACAATTCCTTCCCCATTGCTGTTGTTTTATCCCCTTTAAATTTTTTTATCACAACTTTAAATACCCAACCCAATCTATTAGATAAAGATGTCTCCACATTAAACTAACAGCCCCTAACTTAGAAACAATCTATAATTTATGACTACCCATTCGACGCAATTGATTTGTTTCAATCTCGTGACTCCTGCTGATAATTTCATTTTAACATCATTACTTGTCTAGTTTCATTTGACCTCTTTTTTCTGCCTTAATTCTTGCACCACTTCAATGTTATTTTGTCTGGGTCATTGCGACATTGCTTTTTCTATTCTAAAAATAACTCAATCACCGCTCATAATTTCTGTTTCTTTATTCGTGTTTTTCAAATTTGACCTCGGCAGTAACGTTTTGAAATCTCTTCATTTTTTCATTCTCTGCACAATTTATCTTTCTTTTAATAATAATATTTTGAACTCACTCTTTTTTCCTTGTACCCATTTGTGAATTATTTCACAGAACTCTGTCTTTTGGATGACCTCGAAATATCTTCCAGTAACAGGATGCCTTTGGATTTTTACTTCTGGATACCAGACTTTTACCAACTTTTTTTGGATTTTACCATCTTTGGATCTTCTACTCTTCACTCGACCATCCATTCACGTGAAATAATTTTTTTTCCACCCATTTCCTCTGCCTCACTATTTTTTAACTTTTAGCAAGTAAGCTCTATGGCTCACTTGCAGTTTCATTATATACTTTGCAAACAAAATCTGATTCTGCATTTTGCTAATTCCTACCCTTTGATGAGAAGGAAAGTATTTCTTTTGAAACTCCTCAGATTAAGAACAATTCACTTAATTTGTGTCTCCTTTTTGAAAATTAAATATGTTTTTAACTCTTCTTAAAGTGTTTTTAACATGTTTTATTAATTCTTTGTTCATATATATATATATATATATATACTCCTATAAATTCGTTTTTTTTTCATGTGTGTATTGATATTCATATTAAAAACCCTGTTCTCTATTTATTTTTAAAAAAATACAACTTTCTTATATATGGGTAGTGGAATTGCATTCACTAGCAAAAGATCTAGCTAATTTGCATATTCTTTTAAACATTCATTTTAATTAATTCACTATTAGTTTATTCGGTTTTCTTATGGGATGATCATCTTTAGTTAACTATTACGTGTAATTATATTAATTCAGATATTCTACATAATTTATACTTGCATAATATTTGCGCAAAATATTTATAGTAAACGCAAAACTGTTTCCATATATATTTATGTATAGGTATATATTTTTGTTTAACAAATTTTGCCTACCAAACTCCTCCTAGAGTTTTTAGTCTACAGACATGAAACTTCATATATAAGGTATTTGAATCCATGCGAAATTTTATATTTGGGTTTTACCTGGGAAAAATTGGTGCAAAAGTGTGAAAATTAAAAAAAAGAAAGATGAAAGTCGAACGCCGGCATTACAAATGCATAACGTAGTAGCTATTGGTTCATGTTTTAATTTTTAGCCTTGCATTATAAATGTCTTCATAGCCCGGTCATTGACGACGAGGCAAAAATAAATCGTGAGCTGAACATTTTGGTTTCGATTTTCGTGATGACACACAAGTCTTTGTTTTTTTAAACTTTTTCAATCATTACTACGTATTACGTCCAATCTATCTATATCTATATATCTATAAAAGTGAAAGTGTCTGTCTGTCTGTCTGTGTGTGTCTGTCTGTGTACATTTCTTTATGCAATAACTCTGTCAATTTTCAGTCTACGGACTGGAAATTTGATACACAGGGTATTGAGATTTGGGAAAATCTTTATAATCCGTTTTCGGCTGGTAAGGGGTCAAAGTTCAACGATTTGACCCTTTTAGGACTCTACCAAACTCTTCCGCCAAGTTTCGGTATAAACACTTGAAATTTTAGATATAGGTTCCTTGGACATGAATCTAATTTAATAACTTGATTTGAGCCCAAAACAATAAATGTTAAGGGGTCATAATAGGGGTCAAAGCAAAAAAAAGTTTGACCACTTCGGTCTCTACCAAATTACTCAGACAATTTCTGGTCTGAACATTTGAAATTTTACATAAAGGCTATTCAGAGATAAGGCAATCGGTTTGGGTCAAAAATTTGAGCTACCAATATATAAATGTATGTATGTATGTTTGCATTTCTGCCTAAAACTTTCGACAGAGGCGACGGATTTTTACAAGATCAGTATCGTTTTGAAGCTTGACCGTTCAGACAACAAATAGCAAAAAATTGGCAAAAACATGAATTTCTTCACCTTCAACTAGGCACTTTTCAACAGGGAGGGGTTGCTTTTTTTGCCGAATTTTTGAAAGTCATCCCCTCTTTTCGATTATCTAGTCTTAATTTAATTTAAAACTACGTCACTTCCAGTTTGGCGGTGGTCGTAACAGCAAAGATGTCACTTTTTTCCCCCGTTCTTTTCCTCCTTCGCGGTATGGATTCGAGCCTGCCTTCCTACTACTACTTTTTTTCTTTTTTGCTCAACATACACCTCCAAAACCCGGGCAACGCCGGTCACCCATGCTAGTAATGAATAAATAACAAACGTCTATATTCCAAATTTCATGATGTTGACCATCTTACAATTTATTCCTTTATTTCAGTTGACACTTACAATTCTTGACAGTATCTGTTTCATAGCACAAAATCATTTACTTAATTATTATATCAATTGGTGAATATATTTTGCTTTAACTAATCGGAATAACAACAATCAATCCACCAAAAGGAAATAAAATGCGTGTGTACATGATCAAAATGTCCAAAAATTGGGAGAGAAGCTGCAAATACCTTATAGTTTACTTACATTATGCCATTTTGAACTTAGAAATAAAGTCACTAAAACCCACATATTCATATTAACGAATTACATTAATTTAGGTATCTTTTGCCAGTAATGTTCTATTTAGTAATTAGTAAATTAATTATTTATAATTAATATATCTATATTTACCCAAATAACATCAATGATTATAATCTACTCCACAGGTTTACATACCCACTCAATTTATACAAAACGTTTTAAAAAAAAATTATTTCCAATTTCCGGTTGCATTAAATTATTTATTAATCTGAATTTAAAACTATACGTAATTAAGTTCTTATTACTGTTATGTAAGTGAATGATTTTATGCTATGAAACAGATGCTGTCAAAAATTGTAAATGTCAACTGAAATGAAGGAATAAATTGTAAAATGGTCAACATCATGAAATTTGGAATATAGACTTTTGTCATTTATTCATTATATGCTCTGTAATTACATTGAGCTTCATAAGGATTGGTATATATAAAAAGGAAATATAAGTAAATAAAGAATATTTCCACAGAAATTATATATATATATATATATATATAAACATACCTGACTGATATATATATATATATATATATATATATATATATATATATATATATATATATATATATATATATATATATCAGTTAGGTATATTTATATATGTGTATGTACAATATTAACTCCTAAAATAATTACCCAATTATGAATTTTAGAACAATATCTCTGATTTTTGTAAAATTTTAACAATAGCTATTAGCCATTAATTAATAAATATTCCTTAAATTTCAGTTTTCGGAGTATTTTAAAAGATTTATAGGAGGAGGTCATACTATGGCATACCTTCTTATTTGAAAATTCAGATATAACAGATTTGCATTAAATTTGATCCATTAAAAAAATCATGTAATTGATTTTTAACAAAGTTGGAAATGCAAGTTTTATTCTTTTTTTAAATATTTTTTCAAAAATAACATTAATATTATTCATCAAAAAGGCTTGAGATGCCAAAACACAGTCAAACCAGACCAAATAGTAAATAGTTTACAATTGGTTTTTGGATTTAAAAAAAATTTTTTTTTGCTAAATCGACGGATCAAACTAAATGGAAAACTTCAATTGATAATTTTCAACTAAAAATAACAAAAACATGATTTAAAAATTCATACTTTATTAATCAGTCCATTTGTCTCTTCCTCCAATGGAGTCGGACTGTTCAATGGTGGCCGTTTTCCTTGCACATTCTCTGGGGCAGTCGCATTTTCTTCAGACTTTCTTCTAGAAGAATGACTCACTAGTTTGTTTGAAATTTTACTTTGCTCCAACTCAATAATTTTCCATTTAAAGTCCAAAGACATTGGACTATTATTTAAAATAGTGATGTATTTCGTTTCACGTTTGTTGTTCATAATACAACTAAAATCCAACTGCATTATGCTGAATGTCAAATTAGGCATATAAACTTCACCACGCAGTGAAATGTAATCCTGGAAAAATATAAAATCATTAGAATCAATGTGAAAATTTTGTACACTGCTTTATGTTACTTAAAAAAAAGCCAACTTTGTAATATTTAATATTGAATTTATTCCCTCCGATTGTCTCTTGTGCTAGCATTTTTCTCAAATTAGATTATAGTGAGTTCTAACTACAAAAAATAATAGAAAGGAAAATGAGAGGATAAAAATTTGAATATATACTTTCAATTTAAAAATATGTGATTAAGTAGAAATATTTCTTTTGTTTTGAATATGATTTAATATTACTTTGATTAAAGCAAAATTTAGTACTTAATTTTATTCAAGTGAAGTATAGCAGTTCCAAATAAATTAACAGGAAATCTTATGAATATACTTATCAGTGAAAAATATTAGTGTACACTAAATATTATAGAATATTATCGAGTAGAATTTTAATAAAAAATAAAATTAATTTACTATTTAGAGTCAACAAACTTTGAATGACATTTGTGTCAAGTCAGCATGTCATAGAAGATTTATCTACTTTTCTTTTGGAATAAAGACGATATAGTGGGGTATATGGTTAGAAAAAAAAAAAAAAAAAACGTACCGGGCCTATCTGCATCGCTTTTTGGGAAAGAAGAAGGAAAGAATGGTTAGCTCATTTATATACATGAAGGGCATCTTGGGAAGGCAGACCATGATGGGAGAAGCTATTTTTTTTCCTGTCTCTTCCTTTTTTTTTACTAGATAGGAGGATATAAAAGCTGGGAAAAATACCCTGGAGGGCGGAAAAAAGAAAAGAGTCGTGAACATCTTTTCTTGAAAAGTATTTCGTATTGCTGACGTTCAGACTGTGCGGTGTGACATTGGTGGCGAGAGACCAGGTGTGGTCGATTGGAAAAGAAGAGGGCAGAAACGTGCTGTCGTTGAGCGAGTGACTCATTCCTTCCCGAACCCCAGAACTGAATCCTGATTGTAATCCTAGGAAGTTATTTCGGCGTGTCAAGCAGGTTAACATGGCTGACTGGAGACTCTCAATTCAGATGTTGAGAATTTTCACTGGGGAGGGTGACCTAATTAAATGGCTGGAAAAATTAAAGATAGTGACAAGGTTGCAAAAGATCGAAGGCGTGGTCACCCTGCTGCCGCTCTACTTAGAGGGGGAAGCCCTCACTATTTACCAGCAGATGCGCGATGAAGATAAGGGAGACCTTGCCTCAGTGGAGCAAAGATTGAAATTGGCTTTCGCTGAGAGTCCATTTGAAGCACTCGGCAAGCTTACAAGTTTGAGGTGGACTGGCGAGTCTGTTGACGTCTTTGCTGCAAAGATCAGGAGACTGGCAGGATTGGCTGGTTATGTGGGGAGGAGTCTGGAGATGACGGTAAAGCTATACCTAGTGAATGGCTTCCCAGAAGAAATCTCCACGAACATGCAGAGAATCACTGAGATCAATACAATGAAAGTGGACGATCTCTTGGTCCACGCCAGAGTCTTAGTCAAGAATGTAAAGCGCCCAATCGTGGCTGCAGCTGTGAGTGGAAATAAGTGCACGAGACCCCACTTGAATGACGAGAGACAGGCAGCGAAGCAACTGGAGGGGAGACCTGCCATCAAGTGCTTCCTGTGCCAGGGTCCTCATCTGCTCAAAGACTGCAAAGAGCCGAGACCGGGGGTCACCTGCTACTGATGTGGATGAGTGGGGCACATTAGCTGCTATTGCGTTGCTTCACGGGACCAGGGAAACAAGTGAAAGGGAGCCATTGCGGCAGTGGTTCCCCCTTCTATGTGGAAATGGCGCACAACAAAACGTTGCCTCAGTTACCAGTAGTAGTTAATGGGAAGAGAGCCATGGCCCTTGTTGACACAGGCTGCACCACTATGTTGGTAGCAAAGAATGTCGCTAGATCATGGAGCAGAGCCTGGAGTATTAAGATGGCAGGGAGGTAAAATGCCTAGGAGAGACAACAGTGGAAATACTGGTGCAAGGTGTGCCTATTGGACTACGAGCCCTGGTGTTGGATCGTCTGGTTGGTGATGTTGATGTGGTTTTAGGTGTAAGTGCAATCAACCAACTGGGAGGCGCTACGTTGAGAGGGGGCCAAGTAACTTTCAGATGCTTCGGTGCAGTAGGAATGACAGGAGTGGAAGGTGATAGAAATAGCAGAATGCAAAAACCGGAGGCTTGCTGCATCGAGGACGAAGATTTCCTGGCGAGGTTCAATGGTGAGAGGTGGACAGTGGAATGGAAATGGATCTCTGGGCCTCCAGAACTACAAAACAAAGTAAGCTGCTATGAGAAAACACTGCGAGGAGAAATAAGAAAAGGATTCGAGGAAGAAGTGGAGAGGTGGATAGAGGAGGGAATTCTGAAACTGTGGACAGGGGAAGAAAAAGGAGTGCTACCATTATTGGCGGTTGTTCAACCCACCAAGAACAAAGTTAGACAGGTACTGGATTTCATAGAATTAAACAGATACGTAGCCTGCCACACTGGAAAGGGGATTGATGTATGCGAAGAGGTGATGAGGAAGTGGAGGAGAATGAAGCAAGCCACTAAGATTGTCGACCTAAAGTCGGCTTATCTCCAGATCCATGTAGATGAAAAACTCTGGAAATATTAATTGGTCCGGTACAAAGGGAAGTTGTATTGCCTGATGAGGTTAGGCTTTGGGCTGAGCTCAGCCCCCAAAATTATGACTGCCATGCTGAAGACGGTGCTGAGTAAAGACTGTACAGTGGACAAGGCCACTAGCTCATACATTGACGACACTCGCTGGGGAAGGGGGGTCGTAACGGGAACACAGTTGAAGAGCAACGTAATGGTGAATGGCGTTCCCTGATATATCCTAGACCTACGTCATGTAACCCTGCCGGTGCGCAGTGATGGCAGTGAAGAGGAGGAAGTCGAGATCCATCAAGAAGCTAACGATGCACCCCAATTCGACTTAGCCCCACATTGTGGTTCTTTACAACTGGACGAGAACGTCTGTAGTGAACCTGAAAACGTCAACCTCCAAGAAGTTGTCTCCCAGAGGCTTCAACGTGAGAGGAGGAAGCCTGCTTGGATGAAGGATTATGAAGTGTCTTATTGATCTCGAAGATCAGGGGGCGTGTGAGGTATATGGTTAGAAAAAAAAAAACATACCGGGCCTATCTGCATCGTTCTTTGGGAAAGAAGAAGGAAAGAATGGCTAGCTCATTTATATACATGAAGGGCATCTTGGGAAGGCAGACCATGATGGGAGAAGCTATTTTTTTTCCTGTCTCTTCCTTTTTTTTTACTAGATAAGAGGATATAAAAGCTGGGAAAAATACCCTGGAGGGCGGAAAAAAGAAAAGAGTTGTGAACATCTTTTCTTGAAAAGTATTTCGTATTGCTGACGTTCAGATTGTGCAGTGTGACATTGGTGGCGAGAGGTCAGGTGTGGTTGATTGGAAAAGAAGAGGGCAGAAACGTGTTGTTGTCGCGCGAGTGACTCACTCTTTCCTGAACCCCAGAACCGAATCCTGATTTAACCCTAGATATATGCTGGCTTTTAATTTGAAAATATGTGGACTCAAAATAGTGCATTAACTATTTTATTAAAATTCTAATCGTTTATTTTCCTGTTGTTTTATTTTGAACTACCATATTTCACTTGAGTGTCAATAAAAATAAACATTCAAAACTCTTATTCTATTAAAAATTGTTGTGTCGATTTAAGAAATTTGAGGCAATTAAACTTCCCACTCCATGGAGTACTTAAAACAACCACAATTCAATAATTTAGTTTCCAAACAACTTTAATAAACACGTGAACTGTAACAACAGTTGTTATTGGACAGTTTCTTTTACAACGACCCACATCAAAGATGGCAAACTTTTCCATTTACAATTTACATCTACAATGTCATCACCAACACACCTCATCAAACATGAGTCAAGTCACAGCATAGGGTTAACTAATTTGTCGACCCCGCTTCACCTATATAACACAAAGTCTGGTGGTGATGATGTCATCTTGACTAGACATTAGTAGTTGGAAGAAGGCCTTTAATGAGAATTTAGCAAAATCTTTATAATTCATTTACATAGTTATGGATATATTTCTTTAAGTAAAAGTTGCTTTTGACTCGATCATTAGGATGCTCTAAAACCCGGATTTATATGGACTTTACATAATGATCTGTCTCCTCTAATTTCTAGGTCGCAACAACTTACTTTCTATATTGAAAGATCATGTGGTTTAATTAATCAACTGATTAAATGTTCAAAGTGTAACTCCAGCAGATATATTCTGAGTAAAACCAAAAAATTAGAAAGACCTATGTTCCAACATGTGAGTTTATAAAAAAAAGGATGGAAAATGTGGGCATATTCATTAATACTCACAACATGTGGATGCTCTGTGTAGCTGACATTGAGAATCTTATCAATCGTTCGACTGTAAAGATCGTCTTTGTAACAGGGATCAAAAATAATCATAAGTTTACAGGTTGCATTGACATCAATTGGCAAAGTCTGAAAATATAAAAAGGATTATAAATATTTATTAAATTTCTTATTGCTACATAGGGGCATGGAAAGGGGAGCATTTGAGATATCAGAAACTCCTTTGATTGATTGAACTAGGTTAAGAGAGAGGAGATGTTTGTGATAGTTTGAATTAAAAATCAGTTGTGGTTGAGCTGTAGTGATATACACAGGCTGCAGGCATGCTTGTCCTCATACCTTTCAAGAAAAATATTAATTGACGATTCCCTAGAGTTTATTCCGATTGGTAAAAATTGATGAGAGAATGAATAAATTAGAAATTTTGGGTGTATCTATGTTTTTCTGTCCACCTCCAGTCATTTATCCAGTTTCTAGGAATAAATTTGAAGATGGCTACCTGATTCAACATGAGGTTCTGTTCATAAACTATATACATATTATTTGTATTTTACTTTAAAATATAGAGAACATACCGAACCCCAGAATATGGTATAATTTGGAAGCAATTTTCCAAGACAATCAATCGGGTGCCTTGAAAATTATAACATTATGCAATGAGTGTGAGTACATCCAAGTCCTTCTTCCTTACAAAAATATAATTGGTTGGTTAAGCCATTAATATTAACTGGGAGAGCCACCTGTAAGGGACGTTGAAAGGTATGCTGCAAGCTTCATGTTAAGAATACCAGGGTCGACCATGAAGGCAACTCACCAGATTATGCAACTCACCAGATTACTATTTGAAAAGTAACAAGGACCACTCAGCTACTTCAAACGAATATATCCCTTCTGCAGGACATATCAGTGGCAACAGAGGATTCAAAACTAACTCACATGTTTAAAAAAATTAAAAAATACTAACGACAGAGGATTCAAAACAAACTCACAAGTTTAAAAAAATGAAATTAAAAAATACTAACGATAGAGTATTTGAAACAAACTCACAAGTGAAAAGAATACTAACAATGAATGCTTCAAAACGACCTTACAAGTTAATGAAGAATGTTAGAAAGACTTATTGTTACTTATTAATGAGTGTATAAAACAAATATTTTTTAGCACTTGCAAAAAGTAAAAGTGTGCCTCTATCCTCTTGTTTGCATTTAGAAAAGCTTATGGTCTACAAAAATTAAAGATTCTTTTTTTCGTTGTGGATGTTAGTAAAATGGAATAAATTTTGGAATTAACCAAAGTGCTACAGGCCACTTTACAATAGCAATTCCTCCTCCTCCTCCTCCAGCAACAACAACAACACTAATAACAACAACAACAACAACAACAACAACAATTAAAACAACAAAAATAATTCCAACAACTAGAGCGGTTTGAAAAGTTGTTCAAACAATATGCAAAAGACAATAAGTTACTTTTGGAAGGCATATTATCTAGGACCAAAAATCACCAGGTTCAAAGACATTTTTTGGTGAAAGTCTGTGTTTAAATATCATAAAACAAGAGGACAATGGTTTTAAAACGTATACAACGCACATTAAATTAAAGGAATTATCAAGTACATGTTCAAATTTAAATTTTTGAGACACATAAGACCAAAGAAATTAGATCAATAATTCTTAGTATTATAGAACAGGTTTCAAACATTACGCTGCAAAACATAACAGAGGAGTGCCAGCATCTAATCAATATTAGAAAAAGATAATAATTGGATTGAAGAGAAAAGTATATCATGAATACAGACTGAGACAAAAGTTGAATCAACATAGAGAAAAAAAGTTAGATGCAGTGGATGTGGTGGGAAGCATATAAAAAGACTGTTTCTTTAAGGATAAAATATGCTTTAATTGTGGGTGTGTAAGCCATAAAAGTTTCCATTTTCTAGCAAAACACAGACAAGAAAAAACAAAATCATACCATAATTCTGTCTAAAAATGAAAAGAAGGAGGGTCAAAAAAGAAAATACCTCAGTATAAAAATAAATGAGCATGTAAAATTATTACTCGATTCAGGAAGTGATATTTTGGTAATGAATGAACAAACAAACAAAAATAGGTTTTCCACGGTTAACAAACACAAAAAAATTGCCAAAGGAGTATCAGGTAAAAAATAAAATTCTCCAAGAGAATTAAAATGTACCATTTCGTTCGTGTGAAAAACAATTGAAAGTGCATGTACTCTCTGGTTTAGAAAATCTTTTTTGGTCTAGACTGGATTGTACTTTTTAACTTATGGGAATTACCAATTAATTCTTTCTATAACAAAGTTAACATCGTAAAGAAGAATAAGACAAAGTAAATGGAAAGATTGATTACAGATTTGAAAAGTGAATTTTCTTGCGATTTTTTAGAAGGACTCAGTTTGTGCACAAAAGCAGAAGGTGACTACGAATTAAAAGAAAATGTCAAACTAAATTTTAAGTGCAAAAAAAAAGTAACATTTTGACATTAGATGCAATATATGAGGAATTAGAAAGGTTGGAAAAAATGATGTAATTCCAAAAGTCGATTGCCAACTGTATATATAAAAAAGAAAAACCGAAAAATCAGAGTATGTGCTAATTTTTCAACTAGATTAAATGACTATTTGAAAGACCATGCATATCCTTTGCTATTTCCAGAAGATATTTCACTAAATTAAATGGAGGTAGAGTGTTTTCAAAGTTAGAATTGTCTGAAGCTTACTTTCAAGTTAAAGTCAGGGAAGAAGGATAGAATTACCTGACAATAAACATGTATAAAGGAAT
The DNA here is from genome assembly GCF_053919585.1 of Euprymna scolopes. Taxonomy (NCBI): domain Eukaryota; kingdom Metazoa; phylum Mollusca; class Cephalopoda; order Sepiida; family Sepiolidae; genus Euprymna; species Euprymna scolopes. Next base: position 127,976,974 of record NC_136483.1, on the reverse strand, counting down.
TTTTAAACTTAATCGTCTTCCTTTTGCTCTAAGACTATTCCAACAAATAATAGACACAATTTTAGCTGGTATAGAATATGCAATGATATATTTAGATAATATTTCGATTAAAAGCGAAAGATGCAACACAAAGCTCATATTAGAGCAGTATGTATTTCAGACAATTGAGAAATATTGGTTCAAGCTGAGTGCTGAAAAATGTAAGTTCTTTCTAAAGAAAGTAAAATATTTAGGGCAGATCATTGACAGTAAAGGAAGGAAACCAGACCCAGAAAGGGTTGCTAAACTCTAGGGTTTCTTGAGATTAGTAAGTTATTAGAGCAAAAATATCCCAAAAGTATATAATATGAGGACTCCATTAAATAATTTAGGAAAAAAGAATGCAAAATGGATATGGTAAGAAAAATGCAAATGGGTTTTAAAAAAATAAGCTGTTTGTTAGCACATTTCGACCAGAGAGGAAAATCATTGTAACAGTAGATAGGACTGGGTGATATACGAGAACTTTAGTCAGCCACAATGAACCTTGTTTACAGGAAGAAAATTTATGGAATTCTGTAGATCATGTGATAATGCCAGTATAATACCTTAGATCAAATGGACAAGGCAAAAATGTGTAGACATACGTAAATGAGCTCAGAAAAAGAATCGAGGCATGGACATAAATGAAAGAAGCATTCCGAAATTTTTGCCAGTTTACGTATGTCAAACTAAAATATCACACCACATCACATTTATCACCCACAGAGTTGATGTTTGCAAAAAAAAATACACTCCGTATTTAATAGGATGTTGCCTATTCCAGTAAAGAAACCTTCAAAAAAAGAAAATAAGATAACAAAATTTGTTAGGCTGGAAAAATGTATTGAGCAGAAGAAACAGTAATCAAAAGTATCGTGCATATCATATATGACATAAAAAGGTGCAAAAGACATTGGAATCAATTGAAAGCCAGGTACACTACAGAAGTCACAGAAAATACAGAAGAGATTCCAATGAAAGTCCTGTAGGACCCGTTTGAAATTCTTGTCCCTTTAAGTCAGCATTCTCCAGTGGAGGTATCCCTGAACTCTAGGCTAGAGATACAAGGAGGATTAAAAAGGAAAAGACTTAAAAAATGTCAAAACTTTATAAAAAGAAAATATTAAAGCTAAATTTTATCCAAAAATTTAGCTTAGGGGAAGGAGATGTAATGAATATGAGTACATCCAGGTTCTTCCTCTTTACAAGAACATGATTGGCTGGTTAATTCATAATTACCGATCGGTAGAGCCATCTGTGAAAGAAGTCAAAAGGTACGCCACAAGCCCAACACTAGAAATACTAGCTTCAAACACAAACATTTGTTCAGTTAGGTGACTATTGCGACCCAAGGAAAGGGTCTTTAAGGAAAGCATAAACAGGATTTTAGGTAGAAAAAATATATTGCACAAAAAAAGTAAATATAAGAGGGTGGTTGGCATTTTTGACAGTTAGTTTGTAGTGTTGTGTAAGGTCGAGATATTCCCCCCCCCATGGTTTTTATAGTGATTAGTAGAGTCCATTATGAGCAAATGGCTGTCCCCATAACATCCACTTCCCAAGCCTTTACTTCGCAAGTGGTACTTGGTACCTTTTTGTTTTTTGTTTTTGTAGATTGTAAAAATATCTATTGATAGGATGATCCGTTTTTTGTTGTGGGTTTATATGAATCTTTATTATTAGATGACTTGAGCTTTAAACACAATGCCAAGATAGAATGCCCACCAATATAAAAAATAAAGATTCAGTTTTTTTTTTATAGTGTCTACCATTCAAAAGCAAGTGTATCTCTGCCAACAGTTCAAAAATGCCAAGGGACAATTAGAAAGAAAAAACCCCAAAAAACTTTATGCTCTCAATTGTTAACAATAACAGAACTACTTGATCCATTGGAACATGTAAAACTATCATTTAAGGAAACTCTGATAAATAGCCTTGGGCAAAAATGTCTGAATAGAAGTTTAAATGTTGTATCCCTATACAAGGTTTCATATTTGAGGATCTGTTGTTATGGATTCTGTTTGATTTCGTTTTTTTTTTTTAATTTTTTATTTACAAAGGAGTCACGTCGTATCAAAGCCTGGAGGCATCTCGAGGATAAGGGTTAATGAGTGTACAGATAATAGCTTAGTAATCGCTAGTAGTTGAAATTTAGTATATTGGATTGCTTAAAAAGATGGCTGATCAAGAACTTGTTTATGTTGGACTTGAAGACAACCATATAATAGTCAGCTGGAAACCAGGTAAATGGAATAAAGTTCCACAGTCGGGCAGTTCTATGAAAGAAGCTTTGTTCATGGAATCCACGTTTAGGTTTAGGCACAAATAAAGAGTGGGAGAAATTATTGATAGTGGTTTCAGCTAGGCAAATGCTTTTCACAAAAGTTTGGTAACTCAGATAAGCACTTGCCATGAAAATAAAGATAGAGCAGAGACAGGCTAGCAACGTCGCTTCTGTAGGAAAGAGGTTGCAGGGAAGAGAAAAAGGCATCTCTTACTAGGCTACTGTGGGGAAAATAGAGAAGGCTTACCGCAAAAACATGCTCGGGTTTGCCTGTTGTGTGGGCTGAGAAAGAAAAACGAAAAGATTCAAGAGGTGATTGCAGTCTTTTAATGTCCACAGTCTAAAAACAGTTCTCGCAAAATCACATCTCTGTTGTGCGACTTGTCGGATTTCCTGTGTAGAGTGAACTTTGTTGTGCGACTCGTCAGACTTATCCTATTCAAGCTATTTTGGCTTTTTGTTATGTTATGGACAGGTTCAACCTAAAATTGATTCCAGAGTTCGATGGCTCCCTGCTGGCCCTACTGTAGTCGAGTGGTGGGAAAAGGCCGAGTGTGTCTGCAGGCTATGCCAAATAAAGGATCCAGCACTAGTCATCCCGCTGAGGCTCACCAAAGGAGCATATGCCATCTATCAGCAGCTCGGAGATGAACCAGGCCTGGAGAAGGTTAGACAGGCACTTTGCTATGGACCCTTTCGTTGCCTGGAGGCAGTTCACCGAACAAATGAGACGGTGGATGTGTACCTGGCCAATTTAAGGAAGCTGGCCGCGCCATTCAGTGGAATAAGCGACCAAATATTAGGATGCACCTTTCTGGCCGGAAAAACACCAGCCAACTGCTGCAAGCATCATCAAGGCTCAGTGAGCTGGGGCTGAACGAGTTGCTAGCCAGAGCTCGAAATATTCTAAAACACAATGCGGAGCCAGTTTCAGCAACTGCGGAAGCACCCGCACCGTGAACAGAAGATGCAAAGTGTTATAAATGTGGCGGGCCAAACCATTTTTCCAGAGACTGCTGAAGCGGTGTGAAGGACACACCTGACCAAGGGATGCAAAGACGCATATGTTGCTACCGGTGCAACAAGTTGAGTCAGGTAGTGAGAGTTGTCCGTGAAACGGGCAAGGGGAGTAAGCTATAGTGCCAATCTTCTCTCCAGATTGCTGGTAAACAAGGTGCTACCGGTGGTGAGTGTGTGCATCAATGGGTGTGAATGCTTCGTGTTTGTAGACATTGGGTGCACACAGACTGGCATGCTGTGATACATGGGACAGGATAAAGGTCTCGGTGCTGATGGTTGGCAGGGGCTCTCTAGCCTCTTGTGGAGTAAGCATCATCCATATGAGAATCGGCGATGGGCCTTCAGTAACCATGCGGTTATAGACAGTGAGATAATTGGTTACGACCTGCTATGGATGCTATCAAAGAATTGGGGGGCGTCCGGATTGATGATGAAGGTAGGGTATGTTTCACTGAAGCAGGTCTTGCACTGGGTGCAGCCATGGAGTTAGAGCAACCTGACTTTCATGCTTAATTCGACCAACGCACAAAGTCCTGGACGGTATCCTGTAAATGGTTGAACAAGCATCCGTCTGAGAAGTTGTACAGCAGAGTGCCAGAATATAAGATTCCCCCTGGAGCCCGTGCAGAATACAAAAGAAACGATTTGGATTGATAATGGGTGATTTGTTCCTTAGAAGGAATTGGGTCCCCCAAAGTGCCTGATCCGCTAATGGTGGTTGTCCAGCAAAACAAGCAGAAGGTGAGTCTGGTGCTTGACTATAGGGAACTGAACGAGTATGTGAACCCTTTTACAGCTCGCATGGACATATGTGCCAAGAAATTGAAAGAATGGTGGCAAATGGGATTTAATGTATCTGTGTTAGATTTTCACAAGGCCTATCTTCAAGTGCATCGATCACTGTGGCCTTATACCAAACCATACTTATATACACAACACAAAGATGACTCGATACTCTTAAAATTCCCAAATTGAACCCTCAATATTGTATGTAGTTTCAGAGAACATCCACAACCAGATTGGGGAGACAAAATTTCAGTAAGGTAAATTTTTAGTTTATGTCAGCATGAGAAGAATACCTACCCATGGATGTCCTACACAGTTTCGCAATTTTTCTGGAACTTATGTTTTGAGATCTAGCAAGCAGTATCCATTTTCATTTAACTCGCCTGTGTCACTGAATGAGCTGAGTGTCTCATGTGGCTTTCACAGCTCCAACAGTATTTGAGTTGGTTTTTTTTTTCTTTTTAATCCCTTACATCAAGTAGCTCCATGTTTTGTTTGGAGCGACTTCCATAACAAAGTTTCAGACTTGCATTCAAAGTTTTTCTTTCTTCTAAACTAATTGCTTTTTAAAGGATCTAGGGTTTAGTCTACCTTGCTATTCAACCTATAGCCGGGAGGAGAGGAACTGTGATACAAAAGCTCAACCAGGATTTAAACATTGCTGAGTCAATCATCTATGAAGTTACAACTGAACACAGAGATGTTCAGTTAAAGCATTCATATAAGATGCAAGCATTACAAAAACCTTGTCCAGTAAGGTGCCTGAAACATATATAAGAATGACTCAGAGGATTTTTAAACAGAGGATCTATGCACATAGATTTTTTTTTTTTTTTTTTTTACATAGGCATCACCACTTATCAAAGCCAAGAGGCCACTCGAGGATAAGGGGTTAAAGAGTGCACAATAGAAATGGGACAATACAGTAATCGTTAGTAATGGAGATTCGGTAAAATTGGAACGGCTCATCAAAAACTTATTTATGTTAGACTTGAAGACAACCATATTGTAGTCAGCTGGAAAGCAGAAAAACGGAAGACAATTCCATAGGCATGCAGTTCTAAGAAAGAAGATTTGCTCATGAAATCTACGCTTAGGTTTAGGCACAGATAAAGAGTGGGGGAAACTAGTGATAGTGTTTTCTGCTAGACAGGTGTTTCTTGTGAAAGTTTGGCGAGGGGGAACCATAGAATGGAGCTCAGCCGAGCACCTGCCATGAAAATAACGATAAAGCAGAGACAAACTCGCAGCATCTCTTCAGACTTGCAGGGAAGAGAAAAGGACTTCCCCCACAAGGCTACGAAGTCTATTTTGAACTAGAGTTCAAGGCAGGATAAATCCTTTCTAGCAGCTCCTGCCCAGATGTGGCAACAGTATTCCATCCTTGGACGTACCTGGCTCTTATATAGATAGAGAATTGCATCAGTAGTGAGATATCTACTGGATCGATAGAAGGATCCCACCATTTTTCCAGTTACCTTGGCAACGGATTTAATGTATGTGTTCCATTTAAGATCAGGAGTAAAGGTGGCCTCCCCAAGACGAGAGCCATTCATTTCAATTGATGCCAGATGGCATTTATCTCTCTTCCACAGTGATAAATGTGACACAAGGTCGAAAAGTGGGATTGGGATTAAGTAAGCACCCCTGAGGAGGAACACTCTGACCTGCATAAAGTACTTGGATCGCTCTATCGGCATTTCCTGGTAGGGGCACCTCAGGCGATTAGCAATAAACTAACCACTTCTCAGAAAGAGAAGGCAAAACTTGAAGAGTGAACCTCCTAGAACTTCACTGGACCAGCATCATATGGCAATCAACAAGGAAAATATTATATTTGTTCCAAAATAAAAAAAGGCATTCAGCCACGGCTCTAACCACATAGGTTTAGAATTGGAAGAAGACCAGTACCCTATTTAGCATCAAACAGAGTATATTAGAGCATTAACCAGCATACTCCCCTCTTTCAAATAAATGTAGCTTATATGGAAAAACTGAGAATTTTACAAGCAATCTCCAATCAATAAAGAATTATTTGAAGAAAAGAGCTGAAATTTTGAATTTATGTCTTTATAGGAGAAAATATCTCTTAAAGGATTGATTCATCTGCCAACCTCTTTGAGTGAATCAATAGACTCAGGTTTCTTGATTGACAATTTTTTTATAGAAATCATTCCAGACAAGGAATGAAGCCACTTATTGTAAAGAGCTAATAATAAATAAAGAAAGGTAAGCATTGCTAAGATAGCATATGCTTATTGACTTTAGTCTTGAAAAGACCAATGCTATAGGTAGTAGGAAAACTGTTTGCAGGGAGTTCCACAAGTTTGCAGTTTTTGGAAAGAAACTACTGGGATAAGAAGCTGTATTACAATGAGGTATCAAAATAGCAAATTCATCAAAACCAATAGATCAACGAATCAAACAAGCTGGAACAAAGGAAGAAAAATTCTGACAAACACATGCCATAATAGAAAAAAGACTAGAACTAGCAACATCACATTTGTGAGAGAACGGTTGCAGAGAGGAAGAAAGGATGGAGCCAATCAAATTACACATAAGTTTCAAGATCACCCGATCAAGAACACTCAAATGAGACAGAGATTCACTAGCTCAAATATGACAACAATACTCCATACATGGTCTTATAGTAGTTTTGTAGAGATAGAGAATAGCCTTGGGTGTGATAAATTATTTAGAGTGATAAAGAGAACTGCCTTTATGAGAAGAAAAAAACCCAATAGATTTAATATATTTGAATTCCAAGAAAGATTTGATGAAAAAGAAGGGCCAAGAAGTTTCAGAGTCGATTTCTTCTCAAGAGCAAAATCATCGATGAGAATTTTAAGAAGAAAAGAGACATGCCTACGATTAGAAGACACAAGCTGACTTTTAGCTGGATTAAATAAAGCCATTTCTTATCTGAAATCTATAACTGAACTCGAGTATTAGCTGCATATTTCAACTAACCCAAGAGAGATGGTCAAGAAGTAATATAAAAATAAATATATGGATATACTCCTCACTTTCCTTCAGAAAATGTAAATATTATTGCTGCAGCTCAGATGATATACATTTCACACAAAAACGTGAGTTAATTTGTGTAGCCAGTTTCAATACTTACATAAAGTAGATTTATAAGATTTTACTTTGAAAATACATTCTATCAATATATTTATACTTGTGTAATTTATATATATATAAAGTTAAGATTTTTTCTTGCTCTGACATTGAGATTGAAAGACTATTTTTTCTATTTAAAAATTGTTGTTTAGTTTTCTCCCACTGCCAGAACTTAGACATCAAGGTCGGAAAGTGGGATGAGAAGCCAGCACCCCCGAAGAAGGGCACTCTGATCTGCGAACAGTGCCTGGGCTGCACCATTGGCATTCCCCAGTAAGGACACCTCAGGTGGTTGCAATAAATCAACCCCTTCTCAAAGAGAGAAGGCAAGGCTTGGGAAATGGACCTCCTAGAACTACACAGAACTAAACTCCCACCACAAAATCAATAGGGACCGAATCATTACAAGAATAGTTTAATTTCTGTTGATTTTGGTAACCCAGGATAAAAACCCTAGCCGAGTTCTTTTTAAAAATTATTAAAATGAAATTCTTAATATACTCAGTCATGGATATGTGAACAATTTCATGAAGGTTAACTAATTTGTATATTCCTTTGAAACAGATTTCGGGTTTTGCAGTTGCATACAAAATCTGAAATGCTTCCTACTGTGGTAAACGCACCACGCCTAATTATACATTGCTTATTTACAATTTATTTCTAAACATTATTACACTAGGAAAAAAACCAAAAACGATTCTCTCCTTTTCTTGGTGATTCCTTTTCTTTCCTTTTTTTTATCAACATCTATTATATCATTTCCTTTTCCTTTAGTTTCGTTCCGTTCGATGATTTCTTTTTCTGTTTCAGCTTTTCCAATTACAGAGTTAAATATTTATTTTCTGGTTATCACATTACAAAATGTAAACTGTCAAATTTACATGGACAGCTATTACGACCAAATCAATCTCAATTAGTAACAAATCAATTTACGAATGATTTAAAATATATACCCACTCGGATTGAAAACTATTACATTTAAAAATGTAAGTAATGCATTTCTAGATGCATCTCTACAAACCTCAGTTCTGGTTTACTGCGTTTCGTATGCTTTCATTTAATTTCTTTCATGTTCCCATTTTTCCAATTTCATTACGATTGTAAACATCGTTACGATATAACTCAAAGTAATATGAATTTCGATACTGATGCTGTTTTTATCACTAACAAGGTGTGTCCTTTTTTGTAATATTTACTTCAATATCTGAAGACTTTGAATACCGAAACAAAACCAAAACATTGATCGTATAATAATTTATCAAAATATAATTGGACAAACATTTAACAAAAAAATTGCATAAAAAACTTATAATTTTAATACAACAATTTCGTCATGAAAGCAATATTGAATTTTTATAAATTAGTTTTTTTTTATTTTCTTTATTGTTAACTTGGGAAGGTCAACAACAAATCAATCGAAATGATTGTTTTTTTCTTTTTATAATGAGGAAGTGGGTTTTTTTTTTGTTTTTTTTTTATTTTGGGTTTTAACTGCAATTGTTCTCTAGTTAATATTTTCTGTTATTTATTTCATACTTCGGTCGTAACTTTATTTTTTTTAACGTGTACAAACACTTTTTTTTTCCTTTGGGAAAATTTAGTTTTGTCCTTAATCTTTAAATTCCTATTTCAGTCACCTAAATTAGTGTGACAGGAGTTTAGGAATTTATTACCAAACCTAAATATTATTTATAATTAAATATTATGCATTTTAATAAAACAATTTGGTAATGAAAACAACATTTTTTCTTTTATTTTTCGAACAAATGAATAATTGGAAACGTTATTTTGAATTAAAGCAACTTTGAAAGGTCAACAACAAATTAATTTAAATGATTGTTTTTTTTTCTTTTTTTAACAGGGAACTGGGTTATTTATTTATTTATTTATTTTTGGTTTGAACAGTTTAAATTTTGGGTTATTTATTCCCTGCTTCGGCCATAGTCTAACCAGGATTTGCACAGAATGTGCATTAAATAAAATGGCGTCTTCAATTTCGGCAATAAAGTGTACAAGCACCGTTATTCTTTGGAGTATATTCGTTGGGGGGGGGCACAATTTAAAATAAATAAAAAAAACGGAGCGAAATTTAAGTTTCTCTTCCATTTTTACGACAACCGAACAAATAAAAGGGATTGATTTACTAGGATTTTTATTAGAAGCTGAGCACTTATTAAAATTATTTTATTGTTGAATTTTTCACATTTTCGTTACATTTGTTAATTGGCAATCGCTGATAGCCCACTGCAAACATAAGAATGGTACTCATGCAGAATTTGACACCACTCCCTGACTCCATTTATGATTAGGCAATTACCAGATTCAACAGAGCATTGTTTAAATGTTGAAACACTAAATCAACATTTTATTTACTTTTTGCATAATTAATTAATTAATGATGGGAGTATTTTTTCTGTTTATTTTCTTAACATCTGTTGACAAAAAATAATTTTTACATTTTCTTGAAAAAACAAAAAAATTTTCTCTACTTTCACCTAACTATTTACACTGTTTATATAAAGCATTCATCTTTTTTTTTATAATAAAAATTCTGTTTGCAAAAAGAAACGTTTACTGGCAATTTTCTTTAAAAAAAAAAAATGCAAGTTTTCCTGAAAACAAAAAAACAAAAAAGCCTTTCCCTTAACAATTTATGGTAAAAAAGGAATCTTTTTTTTTTTTTTTTTGAGGAAACAAAATTGCAGAAAATATTAAAAGTAAATAAACAATACAAAATGCAATTTTTCATGAGGAATGTGTTCCATGTTAACAAACTGAGCCACAGCAACGCGTGGCCAGGTACAGCTAGTATATATATAAAAGTAACTTTGTCTATGTTTTTGCAAAACTTCTCTACCAAACTCTGAATATTTGATCTACAAACTTGAAACTTGATACATAGGAATTTGAACCTCGAGAAAACTTTCGATTTAGTTTTTAGTGTGTACAAATAGCTGCTAAGAGGTCAAAATTTAAAAAAATGACAGAAGTAAATTGACTAACTTTTGATACTGCATAGATATACATTTTTAGCTTGAACACACTTAATTTTTAGTTTCTTTTATCCATCTAGCAATAGCTCCAAATGGTAATGACGAATGCAGAAGTATTAAATAACGACTATGACTGGAGCGCTGAATGTTTTGGTTTTGATTTCCAACTGATGGAATTGAAGACATTTTCCTTTAACTTTTGAAATCATTAGTATATATATATATCTATATCTATATCTATATATATATATATATATATATATATATATATATAGAGAGAGAGAGAGAGAGAGAGTGAGAGAGAGAGAGAAATGATAGAAAGATAGTGCATGATTATAAATACTTTAAAAAGAAGCAAAAATATCTCCTTACAATTTCAGAGAGAACTTGTCCGTCGTATTCGATTCTGAATGGTTCTGGAAGTGAACAGCTGACAGTAAGGGGTAAAACGGTAGCATTGGTCAATACAAACTCATGATATTGGTTCTCAAGTTCAAGTTCTGGAGTCTGAAAATGAAAAGTGTTCATGATAAAAAGATTATATTAAGTTGATACTCATAACCATTTTTTCCTTTAAAATGATTTACTTTATTATGAATCATTAAAAGAACGGTAGTTTTACTTATAAATAGCCGGAATTGTAGAGAAGAATTCATGCCTTTTCCAAATTTTAGTTATGTTCAATATATCTTAACTGTAATATCTTGGACTTTGTTTGAGCAAACTAAGCACAGAATAAAAAGGAAGAAAAAGAAAGAAAAAACACAAATATGTTTTCAATCTGTGTAAGAGTTTAACTGATTTGTTTTTTCCTAGCATTCTTTATTTCCAGAATAATATCAATGCTTATGACCAGTAGCTTTCTTAACTTCTGATCTGCAACAGAGAGGTACTCTACTGGGATTAAGTCAACATTATTTCCTTTTGACTGGACATTAATCCTTTTTGTCTTTAGTAAAACCATGAACATCTATGTGTGTGCATTATCATATGTATGAGAAGAATATGCAAGGGGACAGTTCATTTTGTTTATTATTACTGTAGACACAGGATAGAAATAATCTTGAAACTGTCTATAAGTATGTTAACATAGTGTACTTGTTTATTGGTGGGGAGGGATCATTTATTTAATAATTTAACCTTTCATTTATTTTCATTATTTTTTTATTAATTCCTTAAAATTTAATTGGAGGAAGTCGTTTCTTGCAACAAATTGCTTCTTACTGGCAGTGGGCTGTGTCTTGGTGCTATGGTTAGACTTCAGAGGCTTTTCTGATTGTGGATGTGAGTGGTATTCATATTTCAAGTTTGATTCTGACTCTACACTTTCTCCAGGAAAATTGTCTGGATTTATCTGTTTGAAGAGAGAGTTCTGTGTAATTTGGTAACCTTATCTATATACTGTCACCATGCTACTCATCTTTTCTTTTTTTTTCTTTAATGATTGTAAAATATTTGAGGTTAAAAGATAAACATAATTTGTTTAGGTGCTTCTATCTGATAAGTACTTTATCCCACAGATAGGGTGGAGAGAATTTTTGTCCATCTTTTTTTGTCTACAGAGGCTTTCATTTTTTTCCTTTCCTCATGCATTATTCTCTCCTATGTTGGTATGAATGAACATCGCTTGTTTAGATAGATATGTACATATCTGAGTCACTATTGCTGATCTGTACTGCAAACTGACATATGTGTGTCCAGAAACTATGTTGACACTAGCTAAGTTTAAGACAAAAGTTACTAGGCAGTTATTGACAGAAATGGGGGTTGTGGATGGTTCCAACACAAATTCATTACTCAAAAGGGACACAGTTTCATTACGGTACAAGTAAAAATATTTGTCTTAACAGCTTGAAATTGCAGACTTGAGCAAAGTGGTTGGTTTGCCATGTCTTGTCTTCCATGTGGTTGGGGTTTGGCTAACATAGTGGCTACTATTTTGTGCATATATGAGATGACGTTTGGTGTTTCTATTATTTCACGTTTTGATTTGTGGCTTTTATTGTTGCTGTAGAATGAAACCTCTCTTTATTCGATGTTTGCAGATCATGTATGAGCAAGTTCAATGACTCTGGCTCAGATAGTATTTGTTTGATAGTAGAATTATCTTTTAGTGCCTTCTCTAAACTTAAAGGATAAACGTTCTTGCAATATCTGATATGATATGAATCCAATATTTTGTCTGGATTTTTCATTGCACATCAAAATTTGAAAATTTCATATAATGTATTTTTCTGAAGTTTGAAATGGTTAGTCAGTGACTTTTTCACTATTTCATGCTGATTTGTCATTATTATCCCATGTTCTACTTAAGTGGTTGGATTGCTTGTGAAAAATATAAAAATTTCTCATTTTCATGTCATAGAGTCACTTTTTTTTGGGGGGGGGGGTGATATCTAAAACAATAAACACTTTTTTATGAATTTATCTATTTACATTTGCCAGTGAATGCGAATTGTATTTTGATTAGCATGGAAGCTGAAAGTAGGGAAAATGGGCAAATTACTACTTTTCTCTTATGTCAATTTTTTTGTGTTATGAGAACATGAACTCATCACTAAATTCTCATCATCTGATGTAGTGTCTTAGATTCGGTTTATGAGACTAAGAACAAGATAAAAAGAAAAGACAAAAGATGAAGAGATACATACATGTTTTCAATCTGTGTGGAAGTTAAAATTATTTGTTTTTCCTGAACATTTTTGTTTTCTAGAATAATAGCAACATGTATGACTGTTATTTTGCTGAACTTCAATTTGTAAAAGAGAAGTAATTTGTTGAGATTAAGTCAAAGTTATTTCACTTAGATATATTTTTCACTTTATTTCCACCTCAGCATTCACCATTAACTAGACGACTTTCATAGGTTTTCAGGTATGCTGAAAACGAATATCACATTTAAATTTAGGGCAGACAAGTAGTTTTCTAGATATTAAGACCTTTATTATGCAATGTAATCCATTATGTTTTTACTGGAGGTCAGGTGTTTTCCTAACTGAAAAGTACTACTACGTGTTACAAAGTACTCCCTTCTCCCAATGTTAAGAATGGCCAACGCCACTGACATGTATTAAGTAATACATTGGAAAAAAATGTCTTAATATCCAGAAAACTATTTGTCTGCACAAAATTTAAATGTGATGTTCGTTTTCAGCAAACATGAAAACCTATGAAAGTCATCATTTTAAAGATGAGTGTTAAGGTGGAAAGAAAGTAAAAATTTATCCATTTGAATGTTTAAACAGCCAATGTTGAGTACATCTGCTAGTATCGATTCTTGAAGAACATGGAAAAGAATGCTAAATTACTACAAGCGCCACAAAGATTTCAATGGAAATGAAAATAAATTATGATAAACTAAAAATTTGAAACATTTCTTTTTTTACCTTATCCACCCTGAAGACAATATTTGTGGAAGAGAAACTAAGTAAAGGGTTGATAAACAATGCCTGCACGTTCACTTTCATCAACAATTTCTTCCCGCCTTGTTTCCCAATAATGGAGTAACAATAAAGTTCTTCGTTCACTTTCGTTGGGCTAAAATTAAAAACAAGAAATCAAAAGAAACTTCATACACAAACACATTTACATTTTTATTAAACAAGAAAAAGTATTTTTAAGATAATTATTTAGTGATGAAATTATTTAGACAAATTGAAGCTTGGCAGACCAATGCACAAAGCGACAAAAAGAGAGATCCTATTAATATATGTTGGGTCTTTTACAACAATTATGACTACAAAAATATTTTATAAACTGTTTTTTTATTTAATTGGAATTCATTAAGATGAGTATTATTTATTAATTTCATTTATAAATTTTATTTATTGATTTTATTTATTAATTATATTTATTAATTTTTATTTATTAATTTTATTTATTAATTTTTATTTATTAATTTTATTTATTAATTTTATTTATTGATTTTATTTATTGATTTTATTTATTAATTTTATTTATTGATTATATTTATTAATTTTTATTTATTAATTTTTATTTATTAATATTATTTATTAATTTTATTGATTGATTTTATTTATTGATTTTATTTATTAATTTTATTTATTAATTTTATTTATTGATTTTATTTATTGATTTTATTGATTAATTTTATTTATTGATTTTATTGATTTTATTTATTGATTTTATTTATTAATTTTATTTATTGATTTTATTGATTGATTTTATTTATTGATTTTATTTATTGATTTTATTTATTGATTTTATTTATTAATTTTATTTATTAATTTTATTTATTGATTATATTTATTGATTTTATTTATTGATTTTATTTATTGATTTTATATATTGATTTTATTTATTGATTTTATTTATTGATTTTATTTATTGATTTTATTTATTAATTTTATTTATTGATTTTATTTATTGATTTTATTGATTAATTTTATTTATTGATTTTATTGATTTTATTTATTAATTTTATTTATTGATTTTATTTATTGATTTTATTTATTAATTTTATTTATTAATTTTATTTATTGATTTTATTGATTAATTTTATTTATTGATTTTATTTATTGATTTTATTGATTAATTTTATTTATTAATTTTATTGATTTTATTTATTGATTTTATTTATTAATTTTATTTATTAATTTTATTTATTGATTTTATTTATTGATTTTATTTATTAATTTTATTTATTAATTTTATTTATTGATTTTATTGATTAATTTTATTTATTGATTTTATTTATTGATTTTATTGATTAATTTTATTTATTGATTTTATTGATTTTATTTATTGATTTTATTTATTAATTTTATTTATTAATTTTATTTATTGATTATATTTATTGATTTTATTTATTGATTTTATTTATTGATTTTATATATTGATTTTATTTATTGATTTTATTTATTGATTTTATTTATTGATTTTATTGATTAATTTTATTTATTGATTTTATTTATTGATTTTATTGATTAATTTTATTTATTGATTTTATTGATTTTATTTATTGATTTTATTTATTGATTTTATTTATTGATTTTATTTATTAATTTTATTTATTAATTTTATTTATTGATTTTATTTATTGATTTTATTTATTAATTTTATTCATTAATTTTATTTATTGATTTTATTTATTAATTTTATTTATTGATTTTATTTATTGATTTTATTGATTTTATTTATTGATTTTATTTATTAATTTTATTTATTGATTTTATTTATTGATTTTATTTATTGATTTTATTTATTGATTTTATTTATTGATTTTATATAATAATTTTATTTATTAATTTTATATATTGATTTTATTTATTGATTTTATTTATTAATTTTATTTATTGATTATATTTATTGATTTTATTTATTGATTTTATTTATTGATTTTATTTATTAATTTTATTTATTAATTTTATTTATTAATTTTATTTATTAATTTTATTTATTAATTTTATTTATTGATTATATTTATTGATTTTATTTATTGATTTTATTTATTGATTTTATTTATTGATTTTATTTATTGATTTTATTTATTAATTTTATTTATTGATTTTATTTATTGATTATATTTATTGATTTTATTTATTGATTTTATTTATTGATTTTATTTATTGATTTTATTTATTGATTTTATTTATTGATTATATTTATTGATTTTATTTATTGATTTTATTTATTGATTTTATTTATTGATTTTATTTATTGATTTTATTTATTGATTTTATTTATTAATTTTATTTATTAATTTTATTTATTGATTTTATTTATTAATTTTATTTATTGATTTTATTTATTGATTTTATTTATTAATTTTATTTATTGATTTTATTGATTTTATTTATTGATTTTATTTATTAATTTTATTTATTAATTTTATTTAGTAATTTTTATTTATTAATTTTAATTTATTAATTTTATTTATTAATTTTATTTATTAATTTAATTGATTGATTTTATTTATTGATTTTATTTATTGATTTTATTGATTTTATTTATTGATTTTTATTTATTAATTTTATTTATTAATTTTTATTTATTAATTTTTATTTATTAATTTTTATTTATTAATTTTATTTATTGATTTTATTTATTGATTTTTATTTATTAATTTTATTTATTAATTTTTATTTATTAATTTTTATTTATTAATTTTATTTATTAATTTTTATTTATTAATTTTATTTATTAATTTTATTTATTGATTTTATTTATTAATTTTATTTATTAATTTTTATTTATTAATTTTATTTATTAATTTTTATTTATTTTATTTATTAATTTTTATTTATTATTTTTATTTATTAATTTTATTTATTAATTTTATTTATTGATTTTATTTATTAATTTTATTTATTAATTTTATTTATTGATTTTCTTTATTAATTTTATTTATTAATTTTATTTATTGCAGACTATTATCCTTATCTTTTATTAGTTGTTTCATGAGGTTGCGGCCAACTATTCCTCTGACCTTTCGTTGCTTAGTGGGGGATGCCCTTTTCTCTACCTTGCAACCTCTCTCCCACAGAAGAGACATTGCGAGCCTATCCTTATTTTATCGTTATTTCCATGGCAGGTGCTCGTCTGAGCTCCAATCTCTGGTCCCCCCTCGCCAATCTTTCACGAAAAACACCCGTCTAGCCGAATCCACTGTGAAAAATTTCCCCCACTCTTTATCTGTGCCTAAATCAAAACGTGGATTCCATGAACAAAGCTTCTTTCTTAGAACTGCATGCCTGTGGAACTCTGTTCCGTCTGCCTGCTTCCCACCTGACTACAACTTGGATGTGTTCAAGTCCAACGTTAACAAATTCCTAATGAACCCCCTCTTAAGTAAACACTTCATCAAATCTCCACACTAACGTAATGTACTTGCAATAACCCTTATCCCTGAATGGCTTCCGGGCCTTGATAAGTGGTGACCACTGTGTAAAAAAAAAAAAAAAAAGGTGGTAACCTCGACGGATAGGAACTCTGAATCTCGTGATTGCATTCACTGCAATTACTGCCTTCCATAGTTGTTGTCGTCTCACCACGTTTTGGCCAAGTAAGCCTTTGGCCAGGTTTGGGTAGGATTGAAACCACTATCTTCAGACAATTCTCACCTGGAACCGTAGAGATTCAACGTCTCTATCAACTGCGCCACGGGCCCCAAAGGGCGATCAAGGTTGAATTTTTTGGTCTTATAAATTCATGTTTATTTATATTCTGATCTTCCATGATCGGGTCCATACCGAATGGTATATATTATTCAATTGGAATTCATTGAGATGAGTATTATTTATTGACCACCTGATGAAAGCCAGAGGAATAGTTGGCCGAAACGTCGTAAAACAACGAATAAAAGGTGAGGATAATTGTCTGCAATAAATAAAGTTAATAGTTTTTTTATCGCTAATTTTATAGAGTGTAAATAATTTTATAGAGTGTAAATAATTTTATAGAGTGTGAATAATTTTATAGAGTGTGAATAATTTTATAGAGTGTAAATAATTTTATAGAGTGTAAATAATTTTATAGAGTGTAAATTGATTCAACTTTTTTAACTATTTCTGTCACATTAGATACAAACGAAACGTTTCTCATTTTTAAACAAAATTCAGTAATTTTTAAAACATACAATAATTGCCCAAGGACGATTGTCTTCTTTGACTTATATTTCAATTGAGAAGCAAATTCTTCTTGATTAAGAACAGAAAAAAATGACATAATATAAATGTCACTTGAAATTTATCTCCATGTCACTTGAAATTCTCCATATTCTCCATAATAAATGAAATGACTGCAGAAATTCCCCTTTCGAATATTACTTTATAACTTTCCAAACATGCATGCCATGTAAAATTACAACATGCCTTATCATTTCTCCATCGATCCGCGTAAATATCTTCCGATTTGAATCGCTACCATAAATTCCTACTTTCTTTCGGTTGAGACCATGTGAACTCAATAAGACCATCGATACAGTTCACAATGGAGAAAGAAAAAGATAACCAACTGGCCTTCCTTGATATACTCATATCACGCTCAGAGCATGGGTTTAAGATATCCGTATATCGCAAGCTTACCTTCACTGGACAATACCTTTACTTCAACTCCCATCACCCATACAGTATCAAACATGGAATTGCACGCTGCTTACAACATTGAGCAGAGACAATAAGTAGCGACACCATTACATACCACCAAGAAATGGTCAGGTTGAAGAATACCCTCTGTCGTAACAACTACCCCGATAGCATACTATCCACCAGACGTGTTAATAGTATAAGAGAGGAGAATTAAACCCAAAAACCTCCAACGGTCTGTCTACCATACATACGAGGCATCTCCGAAAAGATTCAGAGAATATGTGGCCCCTACAACATCAGGACGGTATTCAAGGGTGAGTCAACACTCAGACGACACCTGGTACGAGTGAAACCCCATGGAGGAAAACATGACCAAGAACTGCATATACTCTATCCCATACAGTTGCAGAAAGGTTTACAAGGGTGAAACATGCCGCCACCCTTAAAGTAAAGATGGAAGAACACTGAAAGGGGAGACGGAAAAATCGGGTATAGCCAACCATGTCTGGATGGAGAGGGGGGGGCATCGCCCCCTGTGGGATGAAGTAAAAATAATAAACAAAGAGACCCACTGGAAAGCGAGAAAACTTAAAGAAACAGCTCACATGCTCGGACATAACAACCTACTGAGCAAACCAAGCATAGAGCTGAATGCAATTTGGACACCTCTGATAGAGAGAGAAAACCTTGAATAACAACATAGGTTTAACATTAACAAAAACCAACTAAGAATTGTCCTAGTGACATATGGCCGAGTGGTCCTAGACGTTTACAGTTACCCAAGGGTGCTAAGTTCAATCCTGAACGAAGGCAGTGGAAAAGTAACATTCAAAACAGAGAATCAGCAACTATGTCCCAGAGCCTAGCTGGAGTCTGAACACGGTACCCCCATAATAATAATAAAGGGTTGGGTTCGAGACTCCTAACAAACGGTTCCCCAGTTCGTTACAAATCACCTGATGAAGGCCGGAGGGCAAAACGGCCGAAACGTTGTGACTATAACAACCAAGATGAGGAAGTCAGTCCGACAATCTCAATCAATGAAAACACCTCATCTCAAAAATACAGACAATTACTATGATTTTTGTTGTAATTACTTATATCAGAATGATTAAGGTTGCTACGATTTCGAAATAGAGGCATTTAAGAAAGAAAAAACACGATAGCAGAAGAGAAACAAAAGTTTAATGAAACCATGCGTTAACACTAAAACGCTGAATAATAAATTTTAGTTTCAAATAAAAAGTAGACTTGCATAAAATACTTCAATTCAGTTGTGATTAAAAAAACACACATAAGTAAATTTAACAATAACAAATAAAAACTTACATTTTGGGGAAAATAAAAGTAACTAAACCATAAATAATATTATATGAACAACAAACGTTCGCATAATTGACGAACATAATTTAAAAAAATTGATTAAAATATCTAATAGTACCAAGATTTCCTTTCAAAAAAATAATAGTAAATTAACTGATGTTATGAACCATAGGAGGGGGAGGCAGTCTTGAATTATTATGGACTTTCATCTAACAATTAAATATACATTGAAGTTACTGTGCAATTTTAGGCTATTTTTTTTGGGAGGGGGGCTAGGAAAAAAAATGTAGTTTCTGTTCTGACACTAGACTGCATCTTTTCTGCCTTAGGTCATTGGCCTCAAAATCTTTCTAGATAGAATTTTTTTTTGTTGTTTCCCAACAGTAAAAAACGGCCTTGTCAATAATAATCTGCTGAAAATATTGAAAAAAACGAAAAGAACCTCTCCCAACCATATGGGCAATAATTTGATTTTGTGTCTCTATTTCCAATAGGGGGATCGATTTACTAGAACTTTGTATTAAAAATTGAGCACCCTTTAAAAATCTTTTTTTGCATTTGGGTTTGATTTGTTAGTTTGTAATCGCTAATAATCTGCTCAAAACATTGACAAAAGACAAAAAAAATTGTATTCTTGCAGAATTTGACTTGAATCCTCTAAATTTTCTATCAATTATGGCTCAGGCTCGACTGGCAAACACTGGATTAAGTTGAAACTGTAAATCAACATTTTTTTTTTGTTTTTTGTATGAAAAATGTTTTTTTTTTAAAATTATTTTTTGGGTGATGGAGCATATTTTTTCTGTTTCTTTTTTAACATTTGTTGACAAAAAATAGTTTGTAAATTTTCTTTAAAAAAACTTTTCTCTACTTTCACCTAACAATTTATAGTTTTCATAAAAAGTATTCATCTCAGGTGAAAAACTATTTTCTTTAATAATTAATTTCTACCTCATTGTTTTTTGCAAGTTTTGGATATTTTCATTATTGCAACATGGTAATTCAGTAGATACTATTGGTTTCACTTGAAAATCAATATTTCGATTTCCGAATTGTGCTACAATAATGAAGAAGAAGCAAAATGTTTATAAATATTCTCATTAATTACATTTGAAAGCAATATTTTTTCATTAATTACATTTGAAAGCAATATTTTCTCATTAATTACATTTGAAAGCAATATTTTTTCATTAATTACATTTGAAAGCAATATTTTCTCATTAATTACATTTGAAAGCAATATACTTTCTCCAAAAAAATTGTGCAAAAATAAGGATATTTATTTGAATAAAAAACCAACAGTTTGCCAAACTATTTCCTTTTTGTAAAACTTATCCTAACACATTTGTACTTTCTTTTCTCTTTGCTTTCTTCCTTCTGAATTATCATTGGTCTTTCACTTACTTTGTTGGTTTATTCTTTACCAATTTTTTTTTTAATTTTTCCATCGATTTATTATTGATGAAACACTATACTTCCATACAAAAAGAAAATTGGCTAAATTTTTAATTTACAAGATTTTCAGTGCATGTTCAAATACATGTCCATAGTAAAATTAAACCTTCATATTTTTCCTCTGTCAACCTCAAGAAGAACGGGTAGTAAACGTGCATTGAATGATTTCAATGGATATACCATTTTAATTTAAGATATTGCACTTCACGATTCGCTTGGGGTTTGCAATAACCGTTAACAAAGCTCAGGAACAATTTTTAAATTTGTGTAACTTATATCGACAACCTGATTGCTTCTTACATGGACAAGTATATGTTGTATGTTCTATAGTCAGAAAATCAGACAATCTCTAGATCTGCACAGAAAAAGGGACACCTCAAAATATTGTGTATCCACAAATATTGAGAACATAAACATAAGACACTCTTGCCTTTTTTGTTGTTCGTTTTCCATTTAAACAAACTGAGCTACAGCAATGTGTGGCCGGGTACAGCTAGTGTTTAAATAAAGTATGTGACATTTTAAAAATAAATGAAATGTGTCTATGTCTAATTTAAATGTAAGTGAAGAGTTCATTACTTATATGGCTGATTTTAGGAAGATTCAGGAGTCCAAAACATTTGACCCCCAATCCAAAATTTCTAATACCAATAACTGTGGCACATTATCATGGGATTTTCTTATTTCCAATATCAATCAATTTTATGAAAGGTTTTACTTACGCTTCAATAAATCCAATAAGATCAACTGGAATTGTTTCTCCCGGCATGAGTTTGAAACGATGAGGAAGGAAATGGAAGATTGAATTGGACTTTGTTAAAGAATTATCATCCTGTAATCAAAAAGAATTATTTGTAAAAATGTCAGGATGTAAAATTTTGTCCATTTTTTTAAGTTTGTAATTGAAAGAACAAGTTGAACATTCAGGGTTTCCCTCCACAAGTGAAAAATTTACTTTCACCATAATTAATGTTTGTGCAAAATTTTTTTAAAAACCCAAGGCATGGTTATTGACAAAAGTACGAACAAATGAATGAATGAATGATTCGGGGGCAATTTTACCTCTATAATGCCCCCTAGGTGTGTAACCAGTCACCATGACTAATGTTTATGCAAAAGTTTTTAAAAATCCAAGGCATGGTTATTGAGAAAAGTGCAAACAAACAAACAAACGAATGGGAGTTAATTACTAGGTCTAATTTTGAGAGACCAAAAATGGTCAGAATTTCTTCTCAATGTCACAATTTGTACCAACTCCTGTTAACAAACTGTAATTCACAGCACTCGCAACATCTAGGCTTTCTCTCAACTGTCAAAACCTCGACTCACTGTCCTTCCAATTCATCCTTCTTATAGCCACTATTTCCCTCATATGCCAATTAATGCCACATCCCGGAGGTGGGGAAACAATTCCCACACACCTGAAGTGACACCAGTCATCACAGCCGTCACAACAGATCATATCCTGATCACCTTGCGGGGAACTGCACACACGACAAAGCCAAATCACCTCTTCTTCCTGGGAAGGAGTCGATTGAAGGGAAACTGCACCATCGACCGATGCAGGGATGGACTGATCCTGACTCTCGATGTTTAAAGAGAGCTCAAGTGGAAAGAGGTTCTTCAATGAGTGAATGTGTGCTGCATTGCCCCCCCTGCCTTACCTTTGCAGACCTTACTACACCATCCTCACCATAAAACATTTCCAATATAATACCGAGAACCCAAAAGGGTCTTGGTTTAAGAGGACTTTTAACTAAAACGATATCTCCGACCTTAAGCCTGTTTCGGAAAGGCACCCTTGAACGGCCCAGGGGCTTCTCTCTGAGACTTAAGAGGTATTCATCATACCATAGTGCTCTGAACTTCTCCAGGCACTGGTTTCGTACCTGCATGGTCCTGAGAAGCCTCTCTCGACTTGGAGGGAGGTGGGAAGAAAAATCTTCCTCATTTAAACTCAAAAGTAGTCCAGGACTCTTATTGGGCCTCAGAAACATGTTTGGAGTTACTGCCTCCAGCTCAGTCTCCGCGGATTCTCGATAAGTTAGAGGGCGGTTAATTGCCCTTTGTATATCCGATACTATGGTTAGTAACGTGAAATAACCTATCTCACCTCTACCAACCACCTTATGCAGACAATTTTTGATTGTCTGAATACTCCTCTCCCAGACCCCTCCTACCCAAGGCGAAAATAGAGGGATAGGACAGAATTTAATCAGACACGAGCCAAACTTCTGTTGATAATCATGGCTCAACATCAACCTCTTAAATAACTGCCCACCTCCTATGAAGGTCTTAGCATTGTCACAGTAAATGGCTGTTGGAACACCATGGAGGTTTGTAAAACGTACCAAAGCCTGCAAAAAGGACAACACGCTCATGTCTGGTACCACCTCAACATGTACAGCCCTGATACTGAGACAGGTGAAGATGAGTAGATACATCTTCACCACCTTAGCCCCTTCCTTAACCCAAAGGTGGCCCGTAAAATCTACTCCCGTGTGGTTGAAGGGAACCTCCAGTTCAACACGTGAAGCAGGCAAGCTGGCCACATTGGGGGGCAATACTTGTCTGGCATTGTACTTGCGGCACAGTGCACATGAAGCCAGGACTGTTTTCACTGCTTGTCTCCCCTTGGGCACCCAGTAACCACACCGTCTTAACTCTGCCAGAGTGGATGCAACCCCCAAGTGTTGACACCTTGTATGTGCATCCATTATTATAAGCCGAGTTACTGGGTGATCTTTTGCTAACAGAACAGGGTGTTTAACTTCCGGGTCGAAATGGAGAGACCTTGCAATTCTGCCACCTGACCTGATAAGACCCTCACCATCAATGAACAGGTCGAGATCACGCACCAAACCCGGAACTGTCCTACCTGAGGAATCCCGCAGGAATGCTAGTTCCTCAGCATATCTCTGGCGCTGCATCGTTTTCATCAGCAGTAAGATGAGAAGTGGTAAAAAAAGACTGTTTGGCTATAGCAGAATTTACTGAAATCTTTATTGCAAAACATCAACTGATTCTTAAAAAGGTTTTCATTTGTCACAAAAATATTTATAATTATTAAACGACTGTGAATAAAAGAAAACAAAATCTTATATGATGTTTTTAATAAAAATTCACAATTCCATATAAAATAATTAAAATGCAAGGACAAAAATTCCCATGCAAATAAAAAGTAATAAAATGTTCTTAATATCTGATATATTTTAAAATTTTTAATTTTACTTCTCAATTTAAAACATGATTGTTTTTAAAAAATACAAACTCTTTCATTATTTATTAATGTATATTTTGTTTTTTGTTGTCTTTTCTTCTTTTTCTTCTTGTTATTATCCAATTCTAATTCAATTTTTATTGAATAAAAATATCTTTATTTGATTTTAGTTGTTCTATATGCACATACAGTATACCAGAATTGAAGGCAAGCCTTGAACCTTTTCAAGTGATCAAATCGGTAGGATTCTCAGTTGTTGAGACATAACGAAATGAGGGGGAGAAACCTAGTGTGGCTTCCAACTCAGCACTCATCTGTTGGATGTCCTTCAGCCTATTCCGGGCAAAGAGGTTTCTGCTTACAATTGTTCCGGAAATCAGCCAAGAGAGGACCACCTGTGAATCTGTGGCTACATGAATCTCAGAGGGAGAGAACCCTCCAAAATTCTTCAACAAAGTAGGCAGGCACTGGAGAGCCAAAAACACGGCCATAAGTTCTAAGGTGGGTAGAGTTTTCTTTTTCAAGGGAGCCACCCTAGCTTTTGCAAACACCAGACCAGATTGGCAATTTTGCACTACATATGCTGTGAAGCCATATGCCTCTGGAGATGCATCACAGAAAAGAAAAAGTTTGCCAGCCTCATTCTCGCTGAGTGCTCTTCTGGGGAAGGAGACGGTCTCCAGCTCAGAGAGATCAAGGGAAAGCTTTCTCCATAAGGACAAGTATTCCGGTGTGACCGTTACATCCCATCCCAATCCCTTCTTCCAAAGTTCACTCAACAAAATACAGCCACGTAATGAAACCGGTATGCACAATGATAACGGGTCATAGACTCTAGCTGTCTCGCTGAGGATCCATCTCTTTGTAACGGCACTAGAGTCGCACTTAACAGCTGCTACACAAAAAGTGTCTGAGAGAGGACAGTATCTATATCCGAGCACCTTCTCCCATTTGTTGCCATGGTCACTCAGGGAACCATGCTCCTGCATTTTGTTTCGAATTGCCACATGGTTAGAATTACAGGACTGCAGTTCGAATCCTCCCTGACGCAATCGTTCCCGGGTGAGTGTATATAACCGGCACAGTTCATCGGGATCATCGCGCGACATAACCAAATTATCCACGTAAAACCGATTCTCCATCATGGATCTACAATTATCCATGGGAAACTGCTCTGCATAGTATTTAAGGACATAATTTAATATAAATGGACTAGCAGCATACCCCAAAATAATTGTGTTGTATCTAAAGCAGCGTAGGCGACCTCCTTCTTTTAGGAAAAAACAAAACTTATTCCTGTCCGCTTCAAGCTTCAGACGGATCATTAAGAAGGCCTTCTTAATATCTGCTAACACGACGTGCTTATTAGCACGAAAGGTAAGCAACAAATCTAGTAGGTCACTAGTAAGATTTATTCCCTGGTAGGTAGCCTCATTAAGGGAAGGAGAGTCACCAACTTTGAGGCTGCAGTTGAACACTGGCCGAATCTTAATGGTGGAGGTAGGGTCCGATTTCAGGACAGGCCTGTGCGGAATCCAGACAAACTCTCCGAACCGTTGAGGAGGCATGAAGATCTCCTCTATAATTCCATCCCGTTCCTGCTGATGGAAAACCTTCAAATATTCATGATAAAGTTGCCTCTTCTCCAATCTCTGCACGACACATTCCAATATTCACAGAGCCACTGCATGGTTGGAAGGAACACAAGAGATCTTATCGTCCTCCCATGGCAACTGAACGTAATATTTGTTATCCTTAAATGAAATAGACTGTCGAAAGAGAGCAATCTTCTGTTCATCATAATTAGACAGTTCCTGTTCTTCAATACCCAGTGACTCAACACTGAACATTTTCTCCAAACCCCTTTGTACATCACTTTCAGGGAAGAAATCCCTTAGAGGGTCTTCATAGGTGCCCTGAGACTCCAGCACAAAACATAGGTGAGATGGGTTGACCTCAGCAGTCGACGCAAGTACAGCATCGAAAGTAAGGCATTCTGAGTTCTTGTCCACAGAATGGTCAGTATGTAAAAACTGCTTCACCTCACCGAAGGGGACGAGTCCTATTGGTGTCAAAAAGGCCTGTCCAAGCAAACAAGGAACTAATTGAAGGCTCCCTAAATGTTGAATGACATTCAGCCCAATTATTCCATGAATTGGAATAAAATTTGTGGCTCTGTCAAATCTGGTGGCTAAGGGACATTTGAGGCGTTCAAATTCATTCAAAATAAAATCCAGATTCTCGACGTGTACCGAAATATCAATATTTTCGTGTACAAACACTGTCAGGGAAAATGGACAACCGCATCCAATGCTAGCCTCCAATGCTACCTCTTTAAAACTCCTGTCGCAATCGCCAAGGATGGTAGTCAGCCTAATTTCACAATCATGTCCAATGGATTCCAAGTGACCGAGGGGGTCCAAGACCTTACTGGACAAATAAGTCCGTCCACTGCCTGTATCCAATAGACATTTGACGGAAACACTTTTATCACCCCTACCAAAGGTAACACACAAAACAGGGGGAAGGCTCAAGAATTTTCCACCACGAATGCTATAGGCGGAATTGGACTGAATAGAGGAATCTCTCCGTGAAGTACCAGATCTAGGACCTGAAGGTACATTTCTTAAGGCCCCCCGCATAGTGTTATAAGCCGAGCCAGGGATCTTATCCCCCTTAATAAGGAGATGTTTAACCGCTTCCTTAGTATCTCTCAGAATTGATGACAAGGTGGGGATTCTGCTACCTGAAATTAATATCAACTCCCCCTTGACCTCCTTGGGGAATTTTGCAAAGAGAATCTTGGCCATAAGCCGAGCCCCAGAAGAAAGGTCGTTTGAAAACGAACAGTCGAAGGAGCCCTCCAACTCAGCCAATAAGGAGGTTACTTTGGATATGTAGTTAGCCAGGGCAGTAACGGATCTGTCCTGTTTACAGGAAAAATCTAATATGTCTTGGAAGATGTTATCTATTATTTCATCTTCATCAAAGTACTCGCTCTTCAGGACCGAAAGAGCCACCTTATAATTTCTGTTGCTGATGGAAAGATGATTAATCAACAACAGGGGTTGACCAGACAGTGAACACTTCAAAAAATTCAGTCTTTCAGCATCATTGGCCATACAGCTACACAATTCTCAAAACGCGACAAGAATTCCTTGAAGCTCATAGGGTTAGATTGCATGTCCAATCCATCGAAGGTGGGTCCCGTGATCTGAATTTGAGGTGGTTTTACAGTAAATGAGGTCCCAACTCTTCCAACTTCTGGGGAACATGGAAGACTCAGAGAGTCCATGACCACTGGGAGGAGCTTTAACTCAAGATGTTCTAATTCTCTTCGGAATCTCAGGGTGTGTGCAAGAGACTCCCTCTCAATTTGAATCCAATCCTCTTCCTCGGAAGATTGAAGTTGGATTTTATTAACACATATGTCTACTTCAGTTAAATATTCCTCCACCGATTTCTTCAGTGCAGAGAAGGATTTAACAGAGAGTTCATCCTCCAGATTGGCCATCTCCAGAATCGTTCGGATTTTAGTCCAAAGAAGAGAAATTCTCTTCCTTAAATCTGGTTGACTCACATCCATGTTAGTATGGGGCTTCTTTCGCAAATATGTGAAAAAATTAATTTCCAGCAAAGAATCAATGACCGCTCAGATCAAGAAGGGAGGAATGCACTTACCTTAGATTGCGAAAGAATTGCCCCCTTCCGCGACGTAACCGTCTTGTAGTATCTTCGCCAGACGAAAGTGGAAAAGATTTACTTGCAATCGCCGGCAACTGAATCAATTTGTGGTGAAGAAAAAAAGAGAGACAAGACAAGGGAATCTCCCCTCTTATATAATGGAAGGATCAGATGATTAACTATCACGTGATCTGGAGCACAAAAAAAAACTTTAAAAGGGTGAATAACAACAACAATTCTTCTTGGTTAGTATTCAAGGTAAGTGCACGCCGACCTTCTCTTCTCGAGCAATCATTAATCCTTTTTTTCACAGTATATAAAGATGATCAGATTTTTTTCTTCAGGAGGTTTTGTTATCATATGGTTACTACATTTCTTGTATATGTTTTGGATTACCTTGATGATGGCCTACATTGAGGCTAAAAGTATTTGGATCTTTAATTTCACGTTGACATTTGATTCATCTATTAGTCAACTAGCTGTTCCTGCCCAGAGATGCCCGGGAGTTGTTTTCCTGTAATGTTTTTTTTTTTTTTTGTTGTTGTTATGTTATAACAAATATATTTTCACATTTCATATTACTAAACAGTTTAATTTTGTGTGCTTGGCTTTTGGCTGTTGTCATAGGTCTTTACTGGATTTTACTTAGCTCATATTGGCAGTGGCAAATACAATTCAGAAGTTGGATGCTTTTAAATATAAGGGAAAACTGAACAAAACTGTTAACAAGTTTAAATCTACCAAGCTTTCTAGACAACTAAACTTACAGCAAGATTACCAATCTAACTAATTTGTAGATCACAAGCATCACCACTCCAGTTCTCCAAACATACAATTATTCAATCAAAGGGAGATAAGTCAATTATCTTAATAAGAACTGATATTTTTTTCTAGCTTAATAGGATAGATGGATATACAAATGGCTAAATGATTGACTTGTTGCAATATTTTTTATATATAATTAGGGCATGATCTCTGAAAGTTGGGAGGTTCTATTTATAAATGCTGCCGATAGGAACTGACAAATTAAATTAATTTACAATCTGCTAGCAACCAATCAGAAACCAGAATTGCTCTATAAAATTCTTTTAGCATTCCAGCACATAATATTTTTTGTGTCAACATGAGAAGTATCTTTTGCTCTTTGCTTGCAAAGTCCGGAATCTGTACAGAATAACTGCCCACTGAAAATTCTTCATATCCAGAACTTATATAGAATAGCTACTCATTGGAAACTCTTTTGAAATTAAACATGGCTTCCAATTCAAGAAAAGAGTAACAATTATAATCATTTGTGTTCTATCTATTCTCTCCTTGGCAAGTGATCCTCCAACACATTCCCCACTTTTTGAGATCCTTTATAAAATTAATCCTTACCTTTTTTTTGTTCTTGTTCATAAAACCTGTGCTATTTATCTTTGGTAAAATTGAAGTTGAAGCAGCCTGTGACACCCAATTCACTTGCTGGTGACGACGACCCTTGTTAGTAAAGACAAATTTTTTACATAATAATTGGTTGCTGTAAAAGAAAAAAAATATTTTGTAACAGAATTGGTTCAACTTAAGATAATGGTTCTCAACCTTCACAATACGATTTATAAGAAAACAATAATCTTCAAAACTAAGTTTAAGTGTAGTCATTTTTAATATTGGTTACAAACCGGTTTTAGCAAGATGAAATTACTAACCCACCCTCCAATTCGAACATAATTTCATGAGGGAGTAATTTATGAATACCAAGAACAATAAACATTAATGTCATGTTATTTACATGTACAGCCATTGATGACAACTTGGATTTTTCTCTTGTCTGATTATATTAAGTATTCATCCTGTAATACTGTACAATTTAATTTTCATGAGAAAACCTTTACACCAGACTTTTTTAATTGTTTTGGATATATCGAGGCCTACCACCCCAGACTTCATTGCCTTATCCAGTGCATGATATATGCATTTAGAGATGACCATTGGGATATCCACAGTAGAACATGGTTGCCTAAATCCATACAATAGATTAGTTTAGCATTTACGAGATGGTAGACTAGTGCTTGCTTGATTAATGACTCAAATATTTTAGCAAAGAGATGGAAAAGACTAATGGGTCAATAATTTACATATTTACATTGATGAGGTACAGAGCCACCATGCTTTTTCACTAGAAAATGGGTGGTTTTCAATGTGGATAAGTTTGTAAATTTTAATCTTCCTAAAACTCTTCTGAATATGATTTCTGGCAGAAACGATAGAGCAAACTTGATTTATTTAGGTTGTTTCTGTAAATTTAGACACTCTTAGAGATCAAACAAACATCTAGATACAATGTTATAGTTTTTGTCAAATAGTTCTAACATGGTATAAACACTCATCGCTGAAATTTAGCCCAGTTGCTTAGAACACAAAACAAGAGGTTTGAAAAATCTAATACATCTAAAATAATCTTGGGAATCATAAATTTGTCTTTAGAAACTTTCACAAATAGATAAAGCATATATATTTAATGTATTGATTGATAATGTTGTGTTTTTTTGTTACCTGAAATGAGGGCCAAGGTCTAAGATTGATGAGAGAGGAGGGTCAGCTACAATAGTGCTACCTTTACCTAAAGCAGATACACAAATATTGTAGTTAGAGCTGCCTTCAAACTCTATCTTCACTTTATCGTCAAATCTGTAATAAAAAAATATACAACTTGTAAAAACAAATGCAGGCATAGTGATGATGGAATAGTCAACAAAAACAACTACAGCGGCTGCTGTGAGATGAGAAGTGGTAAAAAAAGACTGTTTGGCTATAGCAGAATTTACTGAAATCTTTATTGCAAAACATCAACTGATTCTTAAAAAGGTTTTCATTTGTCACAAAAATATTTATAATTATTAAACGACTGTGAATAAAAGAAAACAAAATCTTATATGATGTTTTTAATAAAAATTCACAATTCCATATAAAATAATTAAAATGCAAGGACAAAAATTCCCATGCAAATAAAAAGTAATAAAATGTTCTTAATATCTGATATATTTTAAAATTTTTAATTTTACTTCTCAATTTAAAACATGATTGTTTTTAAAAAATACAAACTCTTTCATTATTTATTAATGTATATTTTGTTTTTTGTTGTCTTTTCTTCTTTTTCTTCTTGTTATTATCCAATTCTAATTCAATTTTTATTGAATAAAAATATCTTTATTTGATTTTAGTTGTTCTATATGCACATTCCTCATAGCTAAAAATCGTTTGGGTTTCATGAGTTTCTTGCTATCATAAACATTACATTGTTTCAGCATATTGCTATTACAACATATTCAAACAGCTACCATGTTTTGTAAAGCTCATTATTTGATTAAGTACATGAGTAATATTGCACTCTTCATGGTGATGCTTGAGAGCAGGATAGCAACAGGTTGTATTGACCCATCAATTGGCATTACCTTATTCCCTTCTTTATTTCCGGCAACTGTGTAATGGTTCCTGGAGCAATTGCATTCAGTTTCTTCCAAAATAAAACATTTCTCTCTCTGTTGCATTGGAAGATGGTCATTGTAAACAACCACTTTTCATCACCATGGTCTAAATTTTGATTTGTATAAATATGAGATATTTTGCAGAAATCTAGAATTCTTTGTTAATTTATATTTTGTGTTAATACAACTACTGTTTTGTTTTGCTGTTTCTTTTTTTTTTTTTCAGTAAGTTGTCTGGTGCATAATTTTATATATAATTTTATATACAATTTTATATATAAATTTATATATAATTTTATATTAGAAAGAAATACATTTCCTTATACTCTCCTTATCTATTATATAAATGGAACTTTGTGTTTGTGTGTGTCTACGTGCATGTATATGTGAGTTCATTTCTTATGGATTCCAAAACGGCTGGGTCGATTTTTATGAAATTTTAAAAGGTCTGAGTGTTCTTACCTAGGTTTTATATTGAAATGCATCTGATATGTATTGAAAATCAATAATGAAAAAATTCTGAATAAAGATGTAAATTAATGGCATTTAAATAAGTGAAAAATGAAAAGAAAAGTATATGAAAAAAATGAATAATAATAATAATAATAATAATAATAATAATAATAATAATAATAATAAAATTATACACCAAAAAATAAAAAAATATTAAAAAAACATTTTTATATACTTTTTCTTTTTCACTTATTTAAATGGCATTTATTTTTGAAAATCATGTGACTTTTATCTTGATCAAGATCTGCTGTGAACTTTTTCCAATTTTACTCAAGTTTTGCATAAGCCATGGTCTCTAGTTACTTTTAACTGACTAACTGAAACATGCTTATGAATGTGTAGCAACTATAAATTCTTATGTAAAACAAATAAAAAGTATATCTTGTCTTACTTTGGTATTGAGTACTCTTGAATGAACTTTGTTCAATTAATTTGTTGTTTCACCTTTGAAAAATATTAACCTGGAATAATTATCTCTCTATCTATTATATATTTAAAAGTGAACATGTGTGTGTGTGTGTGTGTGTGTGTGTGTGTCCGTGTACATTTTCCTACACAATAACTCTGCCAATTTTCAGTCTAGAGACTCGAAATTTGATATACAGGGTATTGAGATTTGGGAAAATCTTTGTAATCCGTTTTCGGCCAGAAATTTGGCTGTTAAGAGGTTAAAGTTCAACGATCTGACCCTTGAGAGCTCTACCGAACTCCTTCGACAATTTTGGGTCTAAACACTTGAAATTTTAGATATAGGTCCCTTGGACATGGATCTAACTTAATAACTTAATTTGAGCCCAAAACAATAAATGTTAAGGGAGCATAATAGGGGTCAAAGTTTAAAAAACTTTGACCTCTGTGGTCTCTACCAAATTAATCAGATGAAATTTTACATAAAGGGTATTCAGAGATAGGGCAAGCTTTTTAATCGGTTTGGGTCGAAAATATTTTAGTTACCAATGTATAAATCTATGTATGTATACATGTTTGTATGTCTGCCTAAAACTTTCGACAGAGGCGACGGATTTTCACAAGGTCAGTATCATTTTGAAGTTCGACCTTTCAGACGACAAATATCGAAAAATTGGCTAAAAACATTAATATCTTCACCCTCAACTGGGCACTTTTCTACAGGGGGGAGTCGCTTTTTTCGCCGATATTTATGAAAGCCATCCTCTCCTTTCAATTGTTTAGCGTTAATTTAAACCTATGTCACTTTCGGTTTGGCGGTGGTCGTAACAGCAAAGATGTCAGTGTTTTTTCCCCATTCTTTTCCTCCTTCGCGTTACGGGTTTGAGCCTGCCTTCCTACTACCACTATTTTTTTTTTTCTCAACACACACCTCCAAACACCCGGGCAATGCTGAGAACCCATGCTAGTATATATAGAAAACTTTGTGTGTGTGTGTATGTGTGTGTGTGTATGTGTGTGTGTGTGTGTGTATGTGTGTGTGTGTGTGTGTGAGAGAGAGTTCGTTTCCTATAGACTCTACAATGGCTGAGCTGATTTTTATGAAATTTCACACATGTACTTTATGTTTCTGGCAATGTTCTTACATAGGTTTTGTATTAGAATATCTTCAATAAGTATTGATAAATGAAAGAGTCTGATAAAAGAAGGAACAGGCGATTTTGACCAAAGTTAACACCTCATACATCCTAACGTCACAAATGCATTTGAGAAGTTTTATTACCGCACAAGCAGAAAGGCCCGATATATAAAATCAACAGTATATTCTTTGATATGACAGGGGCACATTTGAAATGAATGTTTCTGTTAAGACCACAATTGAGCCATGATATTTGACTTTTTTATTTTAAATTTAAATTCAAGCCATTATCACCACACAAGCAGAAAAACCAGGCATATAAAATCGATAGTAAGTATGACAGGTGCGCTTCAGAATGAATGGTTCTGTTTAGAGTCCAATTGAACCATTGTACTTAACTTTTGCATTTTAAACTTTAATTCAAGCCTTTATATATAAAAATAATTTTATCAAACCAACAGTAAGTTCTTTACAGTACAATGTAGACTACAATGTTTTTTGGATTGTCACTATGAGGAGGCATGTAAAGTTTCCTCCCCCAGCACACTGTGATGAGTCCCCAACTAGAGCAGTCAATCAATCGATTTGATTGAGAAATGGGCGATTTCACCGATTTCAATGACAAAAAAAAATATGGAAGTGTGAAACATTCATTGATCCTGATTCAATCTTGGACAACATCAGGTCTCCCCGCTAATATATATATATATATATATATATATATATATATATATATAATAGTAGGCTTCTCGGTGTTACTTGGTCGTAAAATATGCTTAAATATGATATTTTAATTTATGCAGATTTCGTATTTATAATTATAGAGCTAATTCCTTATTGATTATTATATTCTACCCAATATATAGTAGTGACTTGAAGAGTTTTAAAAAATATAACCTGAGTGTCATCAGCTAGAATCGAAACCAAAACATGTTGCTCTCCAGGATTATTCATTACCATTTGAGCTAAGTCCATACGCATAAAAAATTTAAAAAATATAAATGTATATTTGCACATGCATAGAAATAACAGGTTTTATCAACTTGTGCCTGTGAAGTTCCACTTCTAAAAAACATTTGAATCTATTAGCACTTATCTTTACTGCCAATAAATAAATCAAATTCGTGACATAGGAATGAATCCCCTCAAGTTTTAATCTGTAGATCAAAAATTGAGAGAGTAGTTTGATAGAGATGGTTCCACACAGTGACAGACAATGTCACTTATGTATATATATATATATATATATATATATATATATATATATATATTTCTGTAGAAATATATTTTTCTTATTATATATCAATCCTTATATAAGAAGCTCAATGTGATTACAGAGCAATATATAGAATAAATGACAAAAATTTATATTCCACAACTCATGATGTTGACAATCTTATAGTTTATTCCTTTAAATCAGTTGATTTATATGATTCTTGACAGTATCTGTTTCGTAGTGCAAAATCAATCACTTAATTATTATATCAATTAGTGAATCTATTATGCCCTTAACTCATCAGAAGAAATAGCAACAATCAATCTGTCAAAAGGAATTAAAATGTGATTTGACATGGTAAAAATCCGGAAATTGGAAGAGAAGCTGCAGTTATATTTTTCCATTACGCCATATTGAATTTTAATCAAATCATTGATTAAAATTGTTTGGTTCTTGTACCCTTTCCGATAGATTAATTTCCATTTCTCTTGTTTTAACTTGGCCTTCTCAAGTTCAAGCCTCATCTGTAGCTTGTACTTTTCTAACTCGGCAGTCTGTTTAGTATCTCTGAGTCAAAGATTTGCTCGTCCACCATGTGTTCAAATATTATCCGGATTAGTTTTTCTTTTCTCATTGACTTTTTGGTTTCCAATTATAGTTTATCTCTAATTTCTAACAAAAGATTTTTCCTCATCATTTCTAGTTTTTCCAGTGATAGCTCTATGAAAAATCTTCTATCCCATCCATCTTTGTTGGTTGTATCGCAAGTTGATGCAATTTAAGTCAGTAAGTTTTCTTTTGACTTGGCCGTCGAGCCCCCAATGTAATGAATACTCTCGTTGTCTATATGTTGAAAAAAAAAAAATTTTTTTTTTTTTTTCAAAGTTCTCGGTAAATGGTGTCTGTATAATTTTACTTTTCCAAGAAAACTAAGGATCCTTTTGACTTTTATTTATTCATTTAATAAAAATTCATTTCCCGGACGAGGTTCCCAAGTGACGTGCCCCTTCTGAGGTTTTCTCAGATCGCGTGGAAGGTCGCAAAGGTGCTACATGCCAGTCCGTATTTAACTGACTTCCTCCATAAAAAAAAGAGCATTTAAATGGGTGTAACAATTATCTGCTCTCTTCTCTGATTTAAACACGGTCCATAGGCTTGTGTGTTGTATAAAATAAATGTCAGATGGATAGATATATTTTTCTTAGCCATCAGCTGATCATCGCTGCAAGAGATTGTAGGTCAGAAAAGTTCAGCATATATTTTTAGCATGAAAAGACAATCAATTCAACATGTATATATATTTCTTTTTTTTCTTTTATTTTGATGAACAGAACCAAAGAACGAGTAGGTAATATATACAAAATTTAAAAAAAGCAAAAAAAAAAAACGACAATATATATTTAAGTTCATAAGTCTTATCTTGTTTCCTTGAGCTCCCAATAACGAATCGAAATGGATTCACAACCAAAAAAAGTACAGAGTTGTTTCCCCTCCATCATTGAATTTTCAATGGTTCTCTTAAAGGGAGGTTACTCTGGTTGATTCGCTATTTGTTTATATTGCTTGTTTTTCTTCCACTCATACTTTTTTTTTGTCAAACACCGGTGAAATCTGAATTTTCGTATTTTTAATAGTTCTCTTAAAAAGATCCGATATTTCCTTCATAATTTACAACTGGAAAGAGTGAAAGATGAACCATCCTTTATTTTACGCTGAAGGACACCATTATGCTTTTCTTTTCATCTTTCTCGTGATGTTGATTTTATCAGCGGAGCTACTGAGCTGCTCAAACATGTTTTTTATTTGGACTCCCGTCTGCAACTGATTAGCGTTTCAAATTCTTTAAGGGTTAGCTTTTTCCTAAGGAAACACTGGATACGTTTTTTTTTCTGAATTTTAAATATATCAGCGTTTTTCTTTTCTTCTTCTTTTTTTATTGTTTTTCTTCTCGCTACCACCGCCGTTGCTATGGTAACGGATTACTTGTCTGTTTCAACTCCTTCGTATCTTGGAATTTTAACCATTAAATTTATTTATTTTTTATTAATACGATATTGATATACTTCAATAACGTCACAATATATATATATATATATATATATATATATATATATATATATATATATATATATATATATATATATATACATACCTTTAGTACATCTGGCATAATCACATTGATACACTGGTTCTCATCAGATTACCGAAGTTAAGCAATGTTGAGACTGATGGATGACTATTATTGGAATTCTAGATGCTGTATGCGTTCTCCGTTTTTTTTTTTGTTTTTTGTTTTTTTTACAACGGAATCACCACTCATCAAGTCCTGGAGGCTACTCAAGGATAAGGGTTATTGAGTGTACAGTAGTCAATGGGAAAATAACATAGTAATCGTTAGAAATTTGGTGAATTGGATTACTTAAGGGACGGCTCATCAAGAACTTTTTTATGTTGGACTTGAAGATGACCATATTGTAGTCAGCTTGAAAGCAGGGAAATGGAAGAAACTTCCATAGGTGTGCAGTTCTAAGAAAGAAGCTTTGTTCATGGAATCTATGTTTAGGTTCAGGCAGAGATAAAGTGGGGAAAATTATTGACAGTGGTTTCAGTTAGATGAGTGTTTTTCGTGAAAGTTTGGCAAGAGGGGACCATAGATTGGAACTCAGATGAGCACTTGCCATGAAAATAACAATAAAGCAGAAACAGGTTCGCAATGTCTCTTCTGTAGGAAAGAGGTTGCAGGGAAGAGAAAAAGACTAGACTATGAAGTCTATTTTGAACTCTGTCAAGGTAGGATAAGAGCTTCTAGCAGCTCCTGCCCAGATGTGGCAACAGTACTCCATCCTTGAATGTACCTGGCTTTTATACAGGTAGAGGATTACATCAGTAGTGAGATATCTACTGAAATGGTATAACAATCCCACCATTTTTCCGGCGATCTTGGCACCGGATTTGATGTAAGTGTCCATTTCAGGTCAGGATTAAATGTCAGACCTAGATGCTTGTCAAAACATGGAGCCTTCCCAAACAAGAGCAATTCAATTCAATTGATTCCAGATGAGGAGCAGAGCATTTATGATGTAAAGATATAAGCTTGGATTTAAATGCATTAAAATTAACCAGCCACCGCTTTCCTCATTGTACCACATACTGAAGATCAGAAAATAGAGAATCAGAGAGAACTTGGTCATTTATGGCCTTTGAAGTATTGCCATGTGTCATCAGCATAAATGTCAACGAATGATCTTAGGATGTTATTTGGAAAATCATTGATATAGAACATAAAGGGAGTTGTGCTCAGGGTAGACCCTTGAGGGACTCCAACATTAATACTGTGAGCTTCTGATTTCTACCCATCAACCAGTACTCTTATAAACATATCAGAGAGAAATGATTTAATAATTGGGAAGACATTTCTAGCTATATCATAGCTGGAGATCTTGTGAAGTAGACCTTTATGTCATACCCTATCAAAGGTCTTTAATATGTCAAGAGCAATTGTCCTAGAAAGGAAGCCTCCATCGAGAGATTCTCTAATCCTATCAGATATAATCATTAGCACATCTACTGTAGATCTAGCAGAACGGAAATCAGTTTATCTCAGCATTGTTTTCACTTGTCCTGAACCTCCATTTGCCACTGGTATTTACCAACGCTAACTCAGGAGAAGTGTGATTGGAAATGGCACAACTCTTGCCACAAAAATTCCATGCACAGGCACCTTTACAGTGGGTATCTATAGTCTGTCAAGACTGGAGGAAGTTATCATATATCATACCTTTAAAGTTAATTTGTTTTTCACTCTGACATTGATATTAAAAGCTTAAGTTTTCTCTTTAAAAGTTATTAAAACGAACGTCTTAATATACTCAGTCATAGATAAGCAAGCGACTACATAAACGTTAACTAATTTGCATATTACTTTGAAAAGCGAGCATTAATTACTTATTCATTTTTCATAGTTTCTTATTAAATGATTGGTTTCATTGAACTATTACGTTGAATTCTTTTTATGCATAGTTTCTACATTCTGCATAGAATTTAAGATGAAAACGTTTTAGCATACAGAAATATTTTTTATATTCATAAAAATAACCTTGTTGGTGTATGTGTGAAAAGTCTATACCAAACTTCTTTCTGAATATTTAGTCTGCAGAGTTGAAATTTGATATATTTCAACCTGTTGCACATTTTTTATCTGGTTTTTAGCCGGCAAAAGTTACTGCTAAGGGGTCAAAATTGAAAACAAAACAGTTGACCTTAGCAGGGTAAGTCGAATAAAAGATTTCTTTTGGCTGTTACTTTTGTGCATGTGCAAAATTAAACATTCATTGCTCAAAGTAACGTTTTGTATCCATTTGTCAGTAACTCAGACAGTAATGATACTGAAGAGGTAAATAACCATTAAGACTGGAGTTCTAAATATTCTGATTTTGATTCTAGCATATGATACCAGGTCAACCTCATGAAGCATGGCTGAATATTAAACAGTTTTTTATTATTGTATATTGGACAGTTTGGAATTCATATGAGGTGTTTCATGAGAGTTGAATAAGTACAATTTGACATGGGTTTGCACTGATAAAATCAAAGTAGGAAACATGTTAGCCATGTGAAATCATTGATGAAGTAATGGGAAGAATAGAAGAAATTCAACATTGCTATGTAATTGCTCATCTTGAAATTCAATATCAATAAATGATTGTCATCAACAAGCCTCAGAAGTTATCAAATGTTATTACTCCATTCAGTATTTTCAATCATCTCAGAATATTTTTCATTATCCAATTGATTATGTATCCATCTTTTTAACCCTCATCCTCAGTTGACTTTTAACCTTGATAAGTTGTGATTCATGTGCAAAAAATAAAGAGGTAGCTTGTATACAATGAATAAAATGAAATCGTAAAATTATTAGCTAAAGAAAAAAACTGAAATTATCTTTGTCTTCACCTATCACACCTGAAAGTAAATAAATAAAAACCAAAATGAGATCAAATTCACAAGAAAGAGCCACTGGACTATCAGACGATATAATCATTGTGACGTATAACTGTTCAATCATTTTTACTATGAAGATCAAACGTGTAAACATTTCCCTTAAAAATAAAGCAAAAACTGGTTTCCCTTTGATACAAAGATATTTTCTATAGAAAATATTGGTATTCTATGATCTTAATATTATTAACACAACTTTTTACCATTAGACACTATGTAATAATTAAAAGAAAAATGTATTCCAATTATAAAATTGAATATTTTTATGATCTGTGAATGTTATAAAACTATTTACTGATGTATATTTAATAATCTGAGATTAAGTAATTTTATTCCTCACTTTTCAATTGAAATCTGAATTAAACATGATAGACTTAAAAATGTATTCATGCATTTGATCTTATGGCCAAAAAATATTAAGATAAAAATTGAAACACACAAAATTTTGGGGAATATTATTTTCCTTAAGCATGTAATTCAGTTTTCTCATGCTTTTATTTTTTTCTGCTGCATTTATTTTCTATTTGATGAATTGATTTGAAGCTTAAAACTCAAATCAATAAGTTCACAAGCCAAGAAAATATCCTAACAAGACAAATCCCAACAATAGGCTAGCTTTCATCCTACATATAACCTTCAACAAACAAATAACCCTCACTAAAATGTGTAGCTTTTGCCAAATGTGTGCTTTGCTCAGCAATTCTCTGCCTGATGACTCAGCTCTTTGGTGTTCATCTCATATCAACTACAAAACAATGACTGATTGAGTTGACATTCAAATCGACATTTGCATCAGCAGCTAAATTGCAAATGCAACATGCAAACACGCAACTTGATAGTATTTTAATGCCTGGTGTTGCATGCCCTTCATAGAACACATTAAAATGAATCAGGGAAATTATTTGAATAAGACAAACCAAGAAAATTCGTGAAAAGGTGAATCCAATGAGATTAATCTCAACAAAAAGAATATGGATATATTTTTACAGGACTAGTTAAAATAATATCTAAATCAAACAAATATTGCAACAAGATGAATTCTCATGATTTACGTTATTTTATTTGAACATTTTTCTTTCAGTTATTACAATTGTATGTTAGCATATTTTATTTGAACATTTTTCTTTCAGTTATTACAATTGTATGCTAGCATATTTTATTTGAACATTTTTCTTTCAGTTATTACAATTGTATGTTAGCATATTTTATTTGAACATTTTTCTTTCAGTTATTACAATTGTATGTTAGCATATTTTATTTGAACATTTTTCTTTCAGTTATTACAATTGTATGTTAGCATATTTTATTTGAACATTTTTCTTTCAGTTATTACAATTGTATGTTAGCATATTTTATTTGAACATTTTTCTTTCAGTTATTACAATTGTATGTTAGCATATTTTATTTGAACATTTTTCTTTCAGTTATTACAATTGTATGTTAGCATATTTTATTTGAACATTTTTCTTTCAGTTATTACAATTGTATGTTAGCATATTTTATTTGAACATTTTTCTTTCAGTTATTACAATTGTATGTTAGCATATTTTATTTAAACATTTTTCTTTCAGTTATTACAATTGTATGTTAGCATATTTTATTTAAACATTTTTCTTTCAGTTATTACAATTGTATGTTAGCATATTTTATTTGAACATTTTTC
This sequence comes from Euprymna scolopes, assembly GCF_053919585.1. Lineage (NCBI taxonomy): Eukaryota > Metazoa > Mollusca > Cephalopoda > Sepiida > Sepiolidae > Euprymna > Euprymna scolopes. Next base: position 127,935,614 of record NC_136483.1, on the reverse strand, counting down.
TTTCAGTTATTACAATTGTATGTTAGCATATTTTATTTGAACATTTTTCTTTCAGTTATTACAATTGTATGTTAGCATATTTTATTTGAACATTTTTCTTTCAGTTATTACAATTGTATGTTAGCATATTTTATTTGAACATTTTTCTTTCAGTTATTACAATTGTATGTTAGCATATTTTATTTGAACATTTTTCTTTCAGTTATTACAATTGTATGTTAGCATATTTTATTTGAACATTTTTCTTTCAGTTATTACAATTGTATGTTAGCATATTTTATTTGAACATTTTTCTTTCAGTTATTACAATTGTATGTTAGCATATTTTATTTGAACATTTTTCTTTCAGTTATTACAATTGTATGTTAGCATATTTTATTTGAACATTTTTCTTTCAGTTATTACAATTGTATGTTAGCATATTTTATTTGAACATTTTTCTTTCAGTTATTACAATTGTATGTTAGCATATTTTATTTGAACATTTTTCTTTCAGTTATTACAATTGTATGTTAGCATATTTTATTTGAACATTTTTCTTTCAGTTATTACAATTGTATGTTAGCATATTTTATTTGAACATTTTTCTTTCAGTTATTACAATTGTATGTTAGCATATTTTATTTAAACATTTTTCTTTCAGTTATTACAATTGTATGTTAGCATATTTTATTTAAACATTTTTCTTTCAGTTATTACAATTGTATGTTAGCATATTTTATTTGAACATTTTTCTTTCAGTTATTACAATTGTATGTTAGCATATTTTATTTGAACATTTTTCTTTCAGTTATTACAATTGTATGTTAGCATATTTTATTTGAACATTTTTCTTTCAGTTATTACAATTGTATGTTAGCATATTTTATTTGAACATTTTTCTTTCAGTTATTACAATTGTATGTTAGCATATTTTATTTGAACATTTTTCTTTCAGTTATTACAATTGTATGTTAGCATATTTTATTTGAACATTTTTCTTTCAGTTATTACAATTGTATGTTAGCATATTTTATTTGAACATTTTTCTTTCAGTTATTACAATTGTATGTTAGCATATTTTATTTGAACATTTTTCTTTCAGTTATTACAATTGTATGTTAGCATATTTTATTTGAACATTTTTCTTTTAGTTATTACAATTGTATGTTAGCATATTTTATTTGAACATTTTACTTTCAGTTATTACAATTGTATGTTAGCATATTTTATTTGAACATTTTTCTTTCAGTTATTACAATTGTATGTTAGCATATTTTATTTAAACATTTTTCTTTCAGTTATTACAATTGTATGTTAGCATATTTTATTTGAACATTTTTCTTTCAGTTATTACAATTGTATGCTAGCATATTTTATTTGAACATTTTTCTTTCAGTTATTACAATTGTATGTTAGCATATTTTATTTGAACATTTTTCTTTCAGTTATTACAATTGTATGTTAGCATATTTTATTTGAACATTTTTCTTTCAGTTATTACAATTGTATGTTAGCATATTTTATTTGAACATTTTTCTTTTAGTTATTACAATTGTATGTTAGCATATTTTATTTGAACATTTTTCTTTCAGTTATTACAATTGTATGTTAGCATATTTTATTTGAACATTTTTCTTTCAGTTATTACAATTGTATGTTAGCATATTTTATTTGAACATTTTTCTTTCAGTTATTACAATTGTATGTTAGCATATTTTATTTAAACATTTTTCTTTCAGTTATTACAATTGTATGTTAGCATATTTTATTTGAACATTTTTCTTTCAGTTATTACAATTGTATGTTAGCATATTTTATTTGAACATTTTTCTTTCAGTTATTACAATTGTATGTTAGCATATCAGATGAAGAATGTTAATTACTTTTTGGATCAATCAAAAAAATAAAGAAACATGCAAAGAAAAAAGATGAAATATGAGTGAAAGGGAATTGAATCATTATTATCTAATGACAAAAATCATAGTGAATCTAATGAAGATAATCTATGAGAGAAAATGGGGTGTAAATTACAGCACATTAATTATACAAGGAGTATTCCACAATCAAGGGTTGGTGCTATACAATCTTTGTGTCGGGTAGCATAATCTCTGATGGAAGGATAAAAATGTCACTCACAGAAATAGGCTTTGGATGATCAGATGGAATTTTTAAGTCAATCAAACTTTTTCAATGCATTTATTAAGATTTTTGCATTAAAATTGATTATTTAAAATCTTATTGGATCAAGAATATTAATTGCATTGTCTTTTTTAATCTCTTTGTTAATTCAGATTATGTACTATCCATCCCTACTTGTTTTGCTCAGAAGTTGTTTAATTGACCTCCTCCCCCTCAATTTCTTTAAAATAAGCTTTAAATATAATGCAGTATAGTTGGAATACCTCACATATGATGGATTTAATTTCATAAATAAATAATTTTTAATAGGGGACGAATTAACATTGGAGAGGACAGGAAAACTAACTTACTAATCTTTTAATCATGAGGAAGATTTACTAAGAATTTTAAAATCAATTCAAATGACTTTTTATTCAAAAATTTAAATGCTTCCAAATTTCTTTAAAGCTCCAAAGTGTTACAAAATAATTCATTTTTTAAAAATCATTTATATATAGGGTTTTGTTTTAACAGCATTCTTAAACAGAGATACAGAAAAACAGATACACCACATTTATATAGATATACACATACCTGATTGAATCATTCAAATTTGCAGTGATCAGCAAAATTAATTTCCCTTCTGAGGGAATACTGTCGTTGTTTGGAAAAACTCGGAATACTGAACAAGGTTGACTCTGTAAAACGAAATGTAGTTTATCTATATAAATAAAACAGTGGATGTATATATGTGTGTGTATATGTGTAAATATTTAACCGATAAACTCATAAACTACAGGTCACATAACACTGAAATTAACAAGGAATAGTAATCATGCACCAAGTTTGGTTTATAACAAGCAAAATCTTTGTTTGGATGGATGAATAACGTGTTCAGAAATAATATTCTGGCAAATTGAAGTGCAAAATGTTCATTTCAACTTGCCAGCATATTATTTCTATTACTTTTGTGCAAATGAACAAATTCATTCATAGCTTGAAGTGGTTTAATTTTAAATCTTTCTTATTTTTTAGTCGCCAGTTCAAACAGTAGGGAATGCGGCTGGAGCGCTAAATGTTTTGGTTTTAATTCTAGCTGATGGCACCCAAGTCATTTTTTTTTAATCTTTGAAAATTAGTAATATTTTCTTAAAAAAAGATTTCTGCCTCAACAGAAAAATATTCAACAAAATGTTTACCTGGATGATTATTTTACCGAAAACTATTAATAATAAACTATAAAAAGGAAGATACTAGAATTTTTTAAAAAATATATTTTATTTACACTCATGCATTTATGCACTAATAAAAATGTAATTGGCATTTTGTTGCACTTTTTAAGATTTTAAATATTTATAATATTTCTCATTAATTGCATATAAAACATTATAAGAAAGACGTAAAATTATCCAATTGTATCAGTACATTTTAGCAAATTATGTAAATATATTTTGTAAAAAATGATTATTTAGTAAATTGATCTGAAATTTATTTGATTTTAAAAGAAATAAGATGGATTGAAAAATTTTAAATCAATAAATTATTATACATTTTGTCATTATAAAAAAGTATGATTGAATTCATTTTGATTGGGAAAAGAAAAAAAATTATAAAATCCAAAATCAGCCAATTATTAATAAATTTTGTCATTATAAAAAAATTATTTATGTACATTCGACATACTTTATGTATACTATTTAATTTTAATGAAATAAAACGTAAAACATTTTTTCTCATTATAATTATTAATATAGAACAATAATCGTTTTTATGACAATATATTGATAATTCGCTGATATGTTTTTTAGCAATGTTGTTTTTTCTTTTGCAAATAAAAATTAATCTAATAATCATATTTTTATAACGACAAAATTTTTTGATAATTTAATGATTTTAGATTTTTCTCACGATTTAAAATTTTTCTCACGATTTAAAATTTTTCTCACGATTTAAAATTTTTCTTCTAATGTTTTATATGCAATTAATTTTATTTCTTCTGTCAAAAAATTATAATCAATATAATAATCGTTTTTATGATGAGAAAAATTATAAATATTTAAAATCTTAAAAAGTGCAACAAAATGCCAATTACATTTTTATTAGTGCATAAGGCACATCTGACTGAGTGTAAATAAAATATTAATTCTTTTTTATTCTAGTATCTTCCTTTTTATAGTTTATTATTAATAGTTTTCGGTAAAATAATCTTCCAGGTAAACATTTTGTTGAATATTTTTCTGTTGAGGCAGAAATCTTTTTTCAAGAAAACACCTAACTTTTTAAAATTATATTCATCAACAACATTAATAACAACAAAAATAATAAAATATTTATTATTTAATAAAACATGCTCAGAATAACATGAAAAGTGTCATCACATAATGTAATATTTGTTTTATTATTCAATAATACAAGAAGTTTTTTCTTTTTTTTTGTTTTGTAATAACACAAGATGTATTAAAAAATAAAGTAATTTTTTTCAAATAAATATATTGTTTCGTTTTTCGTGTCTTGACTCCGTTCTGTTCAGTTGCGTAATCAACTGTATCCACTCCAATAGTTTGATTTTTGCCAAACACTGATCTTAGATATTACTTTAAAAAATATACAAATTTATTTTCTTTTGGAGGAGGAGGCTATTTTTAAAACTATATCTACATCAGTATTTTCTTTAAATTTCTATTTTTGAGCGATTATCGAGATTCCCGAGATGTGATTCTCTCATGTCGAACATTTTTTTTTGTTCTAAAGCAACACTCGACTCTACTTTTTTTAAAACTAAATAAACGTTTTAAAATAAGTTGAAACACTAAAAACTTACAAAGCTAGGTAGAAAATGAACACTTAGAAAATCGATTTTTTATATTTTAAAACAACAGCAAACAAGTAAATATAATAAAAAAAAAAATGGTTGTAGTCTCTTTTAAAAACAATACCCCCTCCAAGAATGGTCCTAAAATGTGTTTTCAATCGATATGTATTCAATAATGGAGAGTTTTCCTACCTATCAAAAATGGACGAGTTTTCCTAAATTTTACGCTGCATCCAATTTATAATAATTAATTCTAAATATAATCTTCGTTAAGTTTAACTATTTTAATTTAATACGGCCAATGAGTAAAACTTTGTTTCATCTGAAGGTAAAGTTATTTGTTTAGCAAAGTTTAGTATCTGTTCTGAGACTACACCACCTTTTCTGTCCACGTTTAGTGGAGGAGACATCCTTCTTGACTTGTTTTTCTTACTAAATAAAATAAGTTAAATCACAAACAACTTAGCAAGCTAGGCAGAAAAATCGATTTTGCCTATTTTAAAACAACAGTAAATAAGTATAGACATTTTTTTTTAATGTTATGCAGTCTGTAGTTTCGTTTTTTAACAGAATAAATGCTTTAAAATAAGTTGAACCAGAACCACTAACAACTTAGCCAGCTAGGTAGAAAATGAACACTTAGAAAATCCATTTTACCTTTTTTAAAACGACAGTAATTAACTAAAAATATTCTTAAAAATATTTGGGGGGGGGAGTAGTCTCTTTTTAAAACAATATCTCCTTCAAGAATGATCCTAAAATGTGCGTATGCATTTTTGGTGCTGTACGCTATTTGTAAATAGTGTTTTCATGAGCAATTAAAGTTTTCACGATATCTGTTTTTTATTCAATTGTAAGGTGGAAGCACAGAATAGATACAAAACACCTCTCCTCTCCATGTTAAGAATGGCTTTCAAAATAATAAAATTATTATTTCAGCACGGTACCAAAAGACGGACGTACACGAATGCTACCCCTATAGCGAAATATGCATCGTCTTCGATGTTGTACGTAGTTCGACTGAGGGAGCCAGCGATTATTATTTTTACAAGGAGAGAATTTTTGCGGGTGTGACCTATTTTTTTTTTTTTTATTTATTTATTTTGGCTTGAACAACCTAGCGCATGATTTTTGTTATGATTTTATGTTTTTTCTGTTTGGATATTTTTATTTATTTATTTTTTTGCCGGAGTTTATGTAGTTATATTAACAGGAAAATTGATGAAAGCCAAAATGGAATCCACGCTATTTTTAAATATTATTTTCAAGTTTAATTAAATTTTAAGATATCTGCGTTATTTTTTATTTAAAAATAAAAAATAAAAATTTTAAGTTCGCTCGAACTTTATGGATTTTTTTCTTATTATTGTTTTTGTATTCTTTGTTGTTATTGTCTTTTTGTTTTTTTGCCGGATTTAACAAACAATAAAATGAAAGCAAAGCAAAGCAACCCCCCCCCAAAAAAAAATTGGTGCTTATGCACTTATGTTCCCGTTATATATTTTTTAATGGTTTAAGGTATCATAAAACTTTAATTAAAATTGAAAATACTATTTAAAAATAGCGCAGGTACTTTCACCTAATAATTTAATAAAAACAGGTATCATAAAACTTTAATTAAAATTGAAAATACTATTTAAAAATAACGTGAGTACTTTCACCTAACAATTTAATAAAAACAGGTATCGTAAAACTTTAATTAAACTTAAAAGTACTATTTAAAAATAGCGCGGATCCGCCGGATCAATAAGTGCACTAGCACTAAATAACATTTCACTGTGTTTCGATCTACGACATTCCATGTACACACTGAAGCTTTTTGTTTATCGCCACAAGTGCTAATTTTGACTTTCACAATTACTTATAACGAAAACTCCGGCAGAAAAAAAAAAATATCCATCCAAAATAAATAAATAAATAAATAAAATTTAAAAAAAAAAAACAGATAAAATCATAATAACAAAATAATGCGCAAAGTTCAAGCTAAAATAAATAAATAAAAAAAAAAAAAACTAGGTCACAAAAATTCTTTCCCTGTAAAAATAATAACGGCTCCCTCAGTCGAATAACGTACAACATCAGAGCCGATGCGTAATTCGCTAGTGGGATTGCACTCGTGTACATACATCAGTCAATCACATTTTATAACTTAATCCTGTTTATTTTTTTATTTGTTAAACACGTGGTTAATCACGGTAGTCTTGCAGTTAAGTTCTGGCAAAATTCGACAACTCTAGAAGGGTCACATCAGTATTTCACACCGTCAAATCACGAATATTACGAATTATTAGTTTTAAAATAAAAATAAAAATTATTAAAGTTTTAAAATTAAAAATATGTAATTAATGTAAAAAAAAGTTTAATATTAATAATATTAAGAACTTGATTAAACGAACAAAATACATATATTTATATATTTATAATTATTTATTTAACAGAAAAATGAAACAATTTTTAGAAAGTGTATTATTGTCTTAACAGAAAAACGAACAAAATAAAATCTGAAGTAATGAACCACGTAACAAAATATAAATTTATACAAAATGAAATAAGTTTGAAAATTAAACATTTCTTAAGTGTATTGTTGTGTTATGCTTTTAATAATTCGTGGAAATGTGTGTCCTTTCTCATGCCGTCTCCACAACTCTTCCATTAGATGGGAATGGAACAAATTTTCATATTTTTTATATTAATTACATAATATATTTTATATAATTTACATATTTTTTTATTTTATAACTTTAATAATTTTTATTTTTATTTTAAAACTAATAATTCATAATATTCGTTATTTGACGGTGTAAAATACTGATGTGATCCTTCTACAGTTGTCAAACTTTGCCGGGATTTAATTGCAAGACTGCCATAATCACATCCTTACATTTGAAATAATAGTGTGATTAAATTATATCTATTGTTCATTTCAAAATGTAAACAAACTTCTGGCTAAATTAAGCGATACTGGTGTTGAACATAAAGAGTCCCTTTTTAAGGATTAGATTTTTCAACTAATATTTTAAAGTTTTACGATACCTTTTTGTTCATTAAACTGTTAGGTGGAAGTACAGAATAGTTATTTACAGCCAGGCACACAAGCAGCTTTGATTAAAACGAAAAGATAACATCAATAGTCCTAACAAGCGATCAGTTAGTATACACGTAGTTGCAGCCGGCAGGTATTGTGTAAATGTAGTAATAATAGTCACTTAGCGTGGTTTGACAGAAAGGTTAGTGTAAATAGTTACAGTGGAAAAACCGCAATATCCAAATCTGTAAAGTATATTTTTCTTTTTAAATCGATATTATATCAAAATATATTTTTAAAAATCTCAAATAAAGCAGAATAACATGGAGATTATTATTTTTATCACTATTCCAAAGGAATTCATTAAATATTTGGTGAAGAAATTAAAATGTTTTTTTTTATGCTTCATTACGGCTTCATTCCTTATTCTTGCTCACCCCCTCTCTCTCTCTCCATATATCTTTCTCTCTCTCTCTCTCTCTCTCTCTCTCTCTCTCTCTCTCTCTCTCTCTCTCTCTCTCTCTCTGTAAAAATCAATGTGAAAGCGATAAGAAAAATCACTATTCCAAACGAATTCGAAATATTTGGTGAAGAAATAAAAAAAGTTTTTTTTAATGCTATACCTACGGCTTCATTCCTTATTCTCGCTCCTCCCCCCCCTCTCTCTCTCTCTCTCTCTCTCTCTCTCTCTCTGTGTAAAATCAATGTGCAAGCAAAAAGAAAATATAAAACACTTGAAATAGCATCAACGATTCTAGTAAGCAGTCTGATTCTGTAAAAATAAAGAGTAGTAGTAACAGTAATAGTTCCAACGGACAGTTATTAAATGTTATGTTATAGTAGTAAGAATAGTTGCCCGGTGGGAAAACCCTCAGAACCGATTTTGTAAAAAAGATTTTTTTTAATCGATATTATATCAAATTATATAAAATAATATCTGAAATGAAACATAAAAACATGGAGATTATTATTATCACTATTCCAAAGGAATTCATTAAATATTTGGTGAGGAAATTAAAAATTTGTTTTTTCAAGCAGTACCTACAGCATCATTACTCAATAGTAGTCTGCAAGTAACATTTTATTTGTTGAGCAGTTACTTGCTCGACTAATATATGGCATACAATATAATATTCACTAGAGAATTGGCTCTGTAATAATAAATACGAAATCTGCATGAATTAAAATATTTTTAAGCATATTTTATGATCGGGCAAGACCCCCATCCCGCCAGTAATAAATGAAATAGGAAAAAAAAAAAGTAAAATTAACATATACACGCATGTGTGTTGAATTCGGAAGATATAATTAGTTATAAACACGTATATATGGTCAAAGAAATCTCTCCACCCCTCCGCCAAATATGGTTAGCCATGTTACTGGAAGCATTGTGGTGTGCGGGACAAGTTAAGTGTTATCCTAAATCATTCTAGTCCTATAAAATTACTAACTTTGTTATTTCTTCTCTTTTAAATTTCTTATTCCATTTTGTAATTTGTAATTATGTGTATTTTACTAATTCATATATGCATTTGTCTTTTGTTTTCTTTGCTCAGTTTTAAATTCTCCCCCCCCCCCAACAAAAGACCAACCACGTTCTCTCCTAGCTTAAATGATAAATTCCATGCTCTGTACTAAGGCTAGAGATAAAATACCTTAGGCAGGATAAATTTTCCGAAATTAAAAAAAACGTAGATTTATTTTTTCTACCGTAGAAGTCAGAAGAACTTTATTTAAGTAATATACTTAATATCTACAATTGCTATATGCTCGCTTGTATTAATAAAGCGGCCTCGTTGATATCTCTACCAAACCTCTGGATATAGCTTATAATCAACTGTTACTATAATTGTAACTGAAATCTACAGTGATCTTAGCTGCGTCACTAGATACAATGTTTTGTCCCCAACCTTACTGACTGCCTATAAATATGAATTCCAAATCACGGCGAAATAATTGTTTCTCTTTACCTCCAAGACGACTGCCTATGTCTAACCTGCATGCAAAATAGGGGAAAAGAAGGGAAATTTTTATTCCTTTCTCCCAAGCATAAACAATACCTGAAACTCTAAATTCTAATGAAACTTTACTGTATTCTGTAAGTTAATAACCTCGACCCTTGAAAGCTAACAATCTGCCCTCCCCTCTCTAGCTGCCACTAAAACCCTACATTACACACGCCTTAGTAGTGGAATCCTTAGCCACCAGTTCCTAACTTTTCACATGCTAACCGCCTAACAGTCATCACTAAACATCTATACATTTCTACCTCTGACATGCATTAGAGTTCATTCCTATCCAGTTTGGTACTTACCAGCCAACGTATGCACTCGGATGCAAAGCGATCTTCATTACATAACAATGCCTCTCCCTAGATAGTATTTCAGCGAACAATAATAAACCAAATCCGATACTCCCTGTTATGCAAAATGCTCGATGACTCTTAAATGAAAACTGAAATTATCTCCCTTCAATAGTAGAAACACTAACACAACATCTATCTATTTGCATCGACTGAAAACTTGCCCAAATATCTATTTTACTTAACTACACATACGGAATACGCCATGACTTAAAATGTACCTCCAGTTATACCCTTACTGTACTGCACCCACATCTTAACCCTGCTAAATCTAAATATACAGTGACTGGGCAAAACTCTTAGCTCAAATCCTAATACCTACTCACATTATAACGCTATCCTGTACCTAAACTAACATAAAGTTAAATGGAAAAATCTAAGGTAAAAGTCTTAATCCGCACTAACACTTTTCTAACAAGCCTGCTCACATAACTGCTTCCACTGCATGTCCCTAAATCACTTTGAGGAGTGTAACTATTCATTAGATATATAACGTCTACAAATTAACCCTGTAACATTAACTAACCACACGGGGTCGCAGAACTACCTGGATTAGGACCCAGGCGCAGAGCAAAACCTCTCAGGGCTGATGGACCCAGTAGATCTTCCCAGATCACCCGTCTAGGAGAAGGAAAACTCTAAAACTAAACCAACTTAGAACTAATTTAGCTGATGTTGAAGCATTTCTCCTAACAAATACCCCGGATATCTTAGCACTAAGTGAGACTAACCTACACTCCTCCATCCCCTCTAACTACTTTAACATGCCTGGCTATCTCCCACTCTGCCGTACGGACTCTGACAGACATATGCATGGACTTGGAGTCTACATTCATAACACCCTCCCCCTGACTAGAGAAACAAACCTAGAAACAGACGATCAAGCCTTTATGTGCATTAGACTAAACATACAACATAACATTAGCTACTTTTATTTTCTCTACCGCTCTCCCTCGACCCAGGACTGCACCATAATAAACAAAATCTCTGACAGCATAGACACAGCACTCTCCCTCGACACTAGCGCACAAGTACATGTATTTGGTGACTTTAATCTTCACCACAAAAACTGGGTTGGATTCTCTACTCACACAGATGCAGTGGGCAGCACAACACATAGCTTCGCTATATCTCACTCCCTATCACAAATGGTTATGTTTCCAACCCGTTTCCCTGACCAGCAAGAACAACACGCATAACTTCTAGATCTGTTTCTGATGACAGTTCCTGAGGATTGTATAACAAATGCTGACAGCCCACTCAGGAACGCTGATCATGCAGTGATAATGGTCGAAATCACCTTAAACTCTAGACCCAAAACTGAAGAGCCAGTGCTCAAAACAACGAGATATTATAAAAAGGCTGACTGGGAAGCCATCAGAGATGTTCCATGGGGAAATATTTTTTCTCTTCCTGCTGAACAGTGCGCAAATGAGACCACTGAATTGTTCAAAACAGCAATTGAAGCACATGTTCCCATACGGAAATTTTATAGCAAGCCCCACTCTCCCCAATGGTTTACTTCTACTTGCGCAACTGCCATTGCTCAAAGGCAGCATGCATACCGCAGATTTAACCAAGATAAGTCCAGTTCAAAGAGACAGAAGTATCTGGAAGCTAGAAGTAACGTTAAGAAGGAAATAGCGACAGTTAAGAGAGAATTTACTGAAACCAGTAAAAAACGCATCGAAGCACAAAAATTAGGAACTCGTGACTTCTGGAAAATCTACAACAGTGTAGTAAATAATGGGCAATCAACAATTCCCCCACTAACCAACAATCACAAGGTTGTTTGCTCAGCAACCGACAAGCCTAATATGCTTGTCAGCCGGTTTGCCTCCAACTCCACACTGGACCCTTCCAACCACCCCTGCCTGACTTTCCTTTGTGGACAGACGCCACGCTTGACGATCTGAAAATCACCCCTGCTCAGGTGCATGCTATCATAAAAAACCTTGACACCTCAAAAGCATGTGGACCTGATCTCATCCAAGCTGTGCTATTAAAAAAGTGCTCAGCCAAAGTAGCTCCAGTTCTCTCCAAACTCTACAACAAATGCCTTAATGAATCATGCTTTCCGGGCTGTTGGAAAACTGCTTCTGTGGTACCAGTATTCAAGAATTCTGGCGAAAGAACTGACCCATCAAATTATCGCCCCATTAGCCTCCTCCCACTTTTCGCCAAAATATTTGAGACCATAATTAACCATGCTCTAGTCCATCACCTTACAGATGCTAAACTTCTGACTAACAAACAATATGGATTTAGACAAGCCCGTTCCACTGCAGACATCCTCACTGTAATCTCTGAACATATATACCATTCACTGGACAAAGCGGGGGAGGGCAGAGCGGTAGCTCTAGATATATCTAAGGCTTTTGACAGGGTATGGCATGAGGGTCTCCTCAGGAAAATTAAATCATACGATATCACTGGTAGAATACTTAACATAATTAAATCCTTCTTAGATAAGAGAAAAATCCAGGTTGTCCTCGACAGTCGTACATCTAAACAATATGATATAAATGCAGGAGTGCCTCAGGGGTCTATCCTTGGATCTCTATTGTTCTTAATATTTATTAATGACCTCCCTGACAAAATTGCCTCTGAGATGGGTATATATGCTGATGACACCACACTCTATAACAGGCATGACAGGAAAACAAATGAACACATATCTAAAAAAATGGCAAAAACACTTGAGGATGATCTCCAATCTGTAGTGGAATGGGGACAAAAATGGATGGTCACATTCAATGCTGCCAAGACTAAACTGGTTTCCTTCAATAATTACAAAAAACCTTCTCTGCCACCAATAGCAATGGCCAGTGACTCCCTGTCTGAGAGTACATCTTTCAAACTGCTTGGCCTAACGTTCACAGGAAACATGAGTTGGAACAATTACATTGAAAACATTGCCAGGGCCGCTGCGAAAAAGGTAGGCTCTCTCTACCGTATTAGAAAACAACTGACACCTGAAAGTATCCTGTGCCTCTATAAGGCCACCATTCGCCCATGTATTGCTGTCACATTTGGGCTGGTGCATCTGCTGCTAGTCTCTCGCTCCTAGACAAGGTTCAAAAGAGAGTCGCCAATCTGATAGGCCCTGAACTGGCATCTAAACTTCAGCCTCTGTCCCATCGACGAAACATTGCATCTCTCTGCCTGTTCTACAAGTATTTTAATGGTGAATGTTTCGACGAACTGCAGACACTTGTCCCCCCACGACGTAGACACCCTCGACAAACCCGACAGGCAGCTAAATCCCACCCCCACGCAGTAGAGATCCCTAGATGTAAAAGATCTTTCTACTCCAGTAGTTACTTCCTCAGAACCGCTAGACTGTGGAATTCCATTCCAGGTCCCTGCTTCCCCAACTGTACTGGCATGCAGAAGTTCAAGTGTAACGTGAACTGACATCTTGCTTCCCAAATCCCTGCATAGTGCCCCAGTAGTTACTGCCCCTGATAGTAGCTCCCTACACCAAAGTGGCAATTTGCCTTGTTTGGGGTGAAAATGTAATAAAAAAAAAATTTTTTTTTAATAAAAAGTATTAGAAATCATTTAAAAATGATTTGTACGTATTTCCTATTTCAGAACTATAAACTAGATAATATTCTCTGGAACTCTGAAACACAAAATGGACACTTAATACAGACCAGTCTTTGCCCATTGGTTCATGGGGAACTGCAAATAACAAGGAAGAAGCCAGAGTACCAGTCTATGGAGTGGAAATTCTTGTTAAAAAGTCTGGAAATCTCAGTTCACAGAAGGGAACAAATTACTATCAAATGCTAAAAACCCAGAACATATTGAAGCTAACTGTGAATTTAAATGACATTCAAACATTAGAAACATACTGAAATATTTGTTCATAGATGGTTGATTAATTGCTTACCATTTGAGCTGAGAAATAAGCCACAATGGGTGACTTATTTAATAAAGTAACTTCACGTGTGGAATCAATAAGAACTGGGATGGCTCCCCAGTCAACTTCAAGTTGGGTCACTTCTACGACAGGGCCTTCCCCAAAGCAAGAGATTTCAGCCTGAAAAGATACGAAAGAAAAACAATAATTTTCAAAATGAAAACAGGGATGGATCAAGCACAAGGAGTATTCGACAGTCAAGGATCGGTGCAATACAATCTTTGTATCAAAAGTATTTTACCACATCTCTTTAGCGGCATTTTTTAAGTTTTGTACGTTTTCAATTTATTCAATTTATTCAATTTGTACTTTCAAAATTACATTGCAATTTAAGATGTGACAACAAATATTAATAAAAGATTAATTTAATATTGATTCTATTTTTGAAAAAAAACTTGGTATTTTGTTTTTCTAAGTTTAATATGAGGAAAAAACACTTTAAAATCATATGTAGGAAAGGAACATAAAAATATATTTTTAAAGAAACAACATCAAATTAAATCTTCATGAATGAATGAATGAATGAATGATGATGATGATGATGCTGATGATGATGATGATAATAATAATAATAATAATAGTAATAATAATAATGGTGGCTTCCATCACCCTGGAAAATCTCATCAGTAAGCCCTGTATTTAAGAATTCGGGTGATCACTCATCTCCCTTTCAGTACAGGCCAATAAGTCTCCTGTGCGTCATGCTGGAATCTGTGTTAAATAGAGAAGTAATCAATCATCTCAGCAAAAATAACCTAATGACACACAATATGGTTTCTGTTCTCCTAGATCTACAGAAGATGTGTTTACAGTTATATCTCATAGGATTAGCAAATCACTCGATGGAGGAAACCTTTCTAGGGCAATTGCTCTTGACATATCAAAGGTCTTTGATAGGGTATGGCATAACGGTTTACTTCACAAGATCTCTAGCTATGGTATAGCTGGAAATGTCTTCTCAATTATTAAATCATTTCTCTCTGATAGGTTCATAAGAGTAGTAGTTGATGGGCAGAAATCAGAAGCTCATAGTATTAATGCTGGAGTCCCTCAGGGGTCCATCCTGGACCCAACTCTCTTCTTGATTTACATTAATGATCTTCCAAATCACATACTTACATCATTCGTAGACATTTATGCTGATGACACTACTATCTATGGTAGCACATCTAAGATCGTAAATAACCAAGTTCTCTCTGATTCTCTCTTCTCTGATCTTGAGCAGGTGGGACAATGGGGAAAGGAGTGGCTGGTTACTTTTAATGCATCTAAAACCAAGCTTCTATCTTTACATCATCAACGCTCTGATCCCCATCTGGCATCAATTGAAATGAATGGCTCTCGTCTTTGAGAGGCCTCATGTTTTGACAAGCTTCTGGGCTTGACCTTTACTCCTGATCTGAAATGGAACACGTACATTAAATCTGTTGCCAAGGCTTCTGGAAAAATGGTGGCATCCTTCTATCGATCCAGTAGATATCTCACTGCTGATGCAATTCTCTATCTATATAAGAGCCAGGTACGTCCAAGGATGGAATACTGTTACCACATTTGGGCAGGAGCTGCTAGAAAGGACTTGTCCTGCCTTGATAGAGTTCAAAATAGACTTTGTAGCCTCGTAGGAGATGTCCTTTTCTCTTCTCTGCAACCTCTATCTCACAGAAGAGATGTTGCGAGTTTGTCTCTGTTTTATCGTTATTTTCATGGCAAATGCTCAACTGTGCTTCAATCTATGGTCCCCCCCCCATCACCAAACTTTCACAAGAAACACTCGTCTAGCTGAAAACACTATCAATAATTCTCCCCACTCTTTATCTGTGCCTAAACCTAAATATACATTCCATGAAAAAAGCTTCTTTCTTAGAACTGCACGCCTGTGGAACTGTCTTCCATTTTCCTGCTTTCCAGCTGACTACAATTTGATTGTCTTCAAGTCCAACATAAACAAGTTTCTGATGAGCCATTCCATATAAGTTAACAAATTTACCGAATTTCCATTACTAACAATTACTATATTGTTCAACTGACTACTGTACACTCTTAACCCTTATCGTCGAGTGATCTTTGGGCCTTGATAAGTAGTGATACTCATGTAAAAAAAAAAAAAAATCTGAAGCTGCAATGTAATTTTAAGACTGCAAATCGCATAATCACATAACAGCCTTTTGGAGATAATTTGGGATATTAAAAGCGTACATAAATTTAAAAAATAAATTAAAAGATAAATTTTAATTTGCAAATTCGTCACCAAATTTAAAATTGACGATTAGAATTTAGTTGAAAGTTTTCCCTTTCTAGACTTCAACTGGAAAATATTACTGTGCAATTTTTGGTTTTGTTTTGTTTTTTGTACTGTCAAGAAAATTGTAAACAAACTAGTTGTCATTTCAATCACGTCCTTTGTAGACTAATAAAATATTTTAAGAAACGTTTTGATAATTTATCCTTTTTTATTATTAAATCATTGCAATTAATTACTGGTACTATCAGTTAAACCATTGCTTTGAATTGTTTTTCCTACTAAGTGCACCTTTCCCTCTTTTTGCAAGGACGTCTTGCCTATCTCACAGTCAAACAATATTGTTTACAAATTTAAATATCGATGTGGTGCCGTCTATATAGGTAAGACTACTCAGTATATTCAGGTTCGAATCGCCCAGCATGTACTTTTTTCCATTTGGGATCATCAGCCTACTTCTGGGGGTTCCCAATTGGTGGAATCGGCTATTGGACAACACTTAGATAAAAACGACTGTGGTTGTACATTCTCTCCGGAGTGTTTTTCTGTTTTACACAGAGGACACACTAAGTTCCACCTGTCTGTCTTCGAGGCGCTTGCCATCAGCTTTAGCCCCCCCCCCCACTTTAAGCAAGCAGAGAAACCTTCGGTTACAGTTGGAACTTTTTTGCGGTGACACATTCCATTAGGGTTTTTTTTCTCTTTGTTCCTATCCCTTTCGTATACTAGTATTTCTACAAAAATAGTTGGTTTTTTTCTTTCTTTCAGACATATATCCTTGAAAAAGTGGTTTGTAAAAAAGCGCTTCGGGTTTTATTATATTTTGTAATTCTTTTAATTGACTTATTTATTTTACCCAATCGTATATTTATAATATATAGTCTTCCCATTTTTTCTCTTTTCCCTCTTTTTATTTTATTCATATTTTAGTCGTTTTAACGTCTGCATATGCTCCATTTCTTCTTCTTCTTCATTATTTTAAAATTTTGCCATTTCAATGAAGATATATATATATATATATATATATATATATATATATATATATATATATATATATATATATATATATATTCTAATTTAGTCCTGTTTATCTATTTCCTAACTGCATCTATGAAAAAAACGAATGAACCATTAATGTTTGAGTAAATAAATTTTTAACTTGTTCTCTTCTTCATGATGGATGACCACGACAATGGTGCCTTCAAAATTATATGTGGCTCTGCTGTGAATGGTGAAGCAAATCTGAGCCCTGAAGTCACAAGGTCATCTGGAACATAAATCTATAGGATCTGTCATGACAGTTGATGCTGCTCGAGCTTTGTACACAGCACAGTTTTGTTATGTTTTAATGGCTTCAGCTCGTGATAATTTTATTGTGCTAAGGTAAATAATCCGCAATGCATTAATACTGATACGAGTATTGAAATGATTTATTGAAATCAGAATCTGTGATTCAGAAAAACTGGAACTTTTGTGGATATCAGAATCAGAATTGGAAAAATATGAGCCTACTTTCCAACTTCCAAACCCGTTCTTTTAAATTTTTTTGTTTAAAACTTAATTTGCCATTGCTTGTACTAATGATAAACCAGTAAAACTAAAACTCATAGGTCACAATAACGAATTTAGGTAAAAGTGTAACCGGAAAAAAAATAAACAGCACAGTAAAATGGCACAGATAAAATGGAGTGAGTGGATACACATGAAAAATGGCATGTTATGAAAATCTCACAATGAGTTTATTCAATTCTTAGCTACAATAGATAAAGAGAAACAATTTAGAAGTTTGTCAAATTAAAAATAAAATCATATTTACATTAAAAAGTAGATCTGAACTCTTTAACTTCCCTTTCCCTCTCAAGATAATAAATTTCTACTTTTTCAGGTAATTACACAATTTTAGAATCAGAATCGGTATTTGTATCTTAAAATATTAGAATATTGGAATCACTAACTGAAACCAATGTTCTTGAGGCAGTCTCTGTATTGCTCCTAAATTGAATGCTTGCCTCAACACAGTTCTTTGCACAGAAGTCAACTGTTTGGCATTTTGACTATCCCAGATAAGTATTTAGATAAAATTTTAACTGCTTGCTTTTAAGAAAGGCTGACAATAGCATACAAATAAAAACAAAACTTGAAAATGATTAATTTTATCAAACATTGAAACTTACTGTGATTGGTACTGGGTTTCCAAATATTTGAAACTGTACTGGAGTTATCAATTTTTGAAGCTCCTTTACTTCAATTGTAAGAGGCACATCAACTGAGCTGAATGGTTGGATAATCCCCTGCAATAATAATCCAAAGAGAAAAGTTAAATTCAGATTAATTTTAATATAGAAAAATAATGCAGTAATAATAATAAATAATACAAGAATGGATTCGTTTAATGAGGGAAATGTTATTCTAAACTAAGACCAACCGAGAGAGAGAAAAAAGAGTCGCTTGTAGATCTGTAAATTAAATCTAAGAAATAGTAAAGATTCTTGAATAAGAAGAGAATAAACTTTATCTTAAAAATAACAATTTATTGAATGAAAAAAAAAAATGATTGATAAAGAAACTAAAAAAACTATGCTCTACACAAATTTTAAGGATGCTCCAATAGAATGGTAAATTGAGCGTTTTGGTTTAGAATAATATAAAATGAAGTTTAACAATTAATAAATTGTAAGAGTAAGCCATCATAGCTATAATCATCAATGTGTATTTGTGCATATATCTATATATATAAATTAGCATTCCTATCTGTTTGTTTGTATATTTGTTTTTTCAGAATTTGATTAATATATACAAAAGATCTATTACTTTCCTAATAAATTTTCATACTAAAAACTTATTTACATAAACTTTATTTCATTTATTTCTATATCATTCAAACACGGTAGTGTTTGAATATATGGTTAAGTAGCAGTTTTAGTCATTTAGAACTGCTTTAAAGCTTCATTTTTCAACCAAATTTCAAACAATTATTACAGTTTATAGATCACCTTCTCAGCTATATTGTGAAAAAAAATTTCAATTTTCGTTCAGTAAAACAAAAGTTAAGATGAATTTTCTGGTGTTCAAAATCGTCAAAATATGTAAGGCTGTGAGCAACGCTTTTTATCCCTCGTTTCCATAGCAACTGTTGCAAAAAGAGAAGTAACCCATGAAACAGATGGAATGAAAGCATGAAAGAGATTATTGGGGATATTTTATTGGAAGCAGACGAGTGCCGTACATTGTTATTACTTATGTATTTATGGGAGAGAAAAAATAAGACTGAAATTAAACCAAAAACAAGTGAATTTATTTGAAACCTGGAAAAATCATGGATTACAATAGAAAAATGTGAGCATCAACAGTAATATGGTTAAGCTTAAACATGGAAAAGTAAAAGACTAGTTGTTAAAAGTGAAAAAGGAAAGGACAAGATAAAAAACAGTAAAAAATATAATAAATTTATAACTTAAAATATTTCAGCATTAAGAATTTTTTTAATTCAATTTATAACATTATATAATCAATTCTTAATGCTGCAATATTTTAAGTTATAAATTTATTATATTTTTTACTAAAATAGCTTGTCCTTTTCTTTTCCAGTCTTAACAATTAGTCCTTTACTTTTTTAAGCTTAACCATATTACTTTTCATGCTCGCATTTTTCTATTGTAATATAGTATGATTCTTGCAAAATATACGCCCAAGAGGTAACCTCATTTGCATATTATATTAACGAAAATCGATTTTACTAAATAGCTGTATGTTAGTGACTGTTTATAGCGAGAGAATTGTTTTAAGTGTTCTATTTAAGATTGTTATTTAAAGTTGATTTATATTGATAATATAGTTAATCTAATTTATTTTGAATTATTACCGGCATCAATTTTTTTAGAAACCGGTTTCAAGTTATTTTCCCCGGGTGCCACCTTTGTTTTATATATATATATATATATATATATATATATATATATATATATATATATATATATATATATATATATATATATATATATATATTTGTTTTGCATTTAAACAGGGGTTTTCTGTAATTTTGGCAGATAATTATATTAAAACTAAAAACAATTTCCTTATTTCGATTTTTTTTATCAGAGAGTTACATTTTTGTTTAAAAAAAACAAATAATCCAATCCAATTACGATTCTTTATTTAAAACAAAATCAAAAACAAAAACAAACTTTCAATTATTACTTTTTGTAATTAGTTTAAATAAAAGGTACTCCTTGGGCGTTTGGTTTCATGACAACCAGCAGAAAAATTTAACGGGTAAATGTTTACTTTAACTACAACAGAACACCGACCAATAAAATTTGTTTTTTATAGGTTTTCGGGGTCGCTGACAATAAATCTGATATTCAAACCCGTCGCAGATTTATCGTTTGCATAGTATTAACCCCTGAACCCTCGCACTATTTTGCTTTTTTAATTGATCTAAAAAATTAAGTTTTCACGAGCGGTCTACAAAAGCATTTTTATTTTTCGTTTTTTTTATTTTTTTTGGAGAGGGGGGGGTTCAATTATAAAACTTGTACAACATTTAATAGGTGCTTCTGCAGTTTAATTCACCGTTTTTCCGTAAGTAACGTGCCGGCATACACCAAGTAGAAGAACTGTTTAATTTTTCACAATAATTCTGTTTACATTGGGGAGTAGGGCAGTGGAGAGGCAGGGGAGACGGGTGGTGTAATGGTAAATTAAACTGCAGAAGCACCTGTTAAATGTTGTAGTTAAAGTAAACAATTTACCCATTAAATTTTCTGCTGGTTGCCATGGAACTCACCGCCCAAGGAGTACCAAATAAAATAATTTCCAAAGCAATTTCGCAATAAATGCTGTGGTCTAGTGGACTAAGAGGCTCTCTCATAAGCATTAGTTTTCACATTCGTGTACACCTACTGGTGTGGTGGTCTAGGTGTGTCAGAAACTGACCTTACGAATGCGTGAAAAAAATATTGAATAATTCGACCCTCTGTCTTTCTAAGCTTATAACTACTCGAAAAATTTCAAACCTTAATTTTTTTTTCAATAAAAGGAGCAAGGACCAAGGTTTATATTAAAAAAAAATTTAAAAAAACAAAACAATGTGGTTTAAAAAAAAAAAGAAGGTTTTAAACTTCGGACTTTACAGGTAAATTTCTAAAAAACACTTTTTTTGTTTTAAATTTGAATATATTATTTATTGATCTTTTATCTTCAATTTGTGATATATTGGTGAGTAAATTCATTATTTACTTTTTAATAGACATTTCAAAATGGGGGGGGGCGTGAATTAAAAAAAAAACGTTTGTCTAAAATATTATATTCAGTTTATTGAAAAGAGCATAAAATTTCACATTGACCCTGAAAATATCGTAAAAATTGAATCAATAGAAAAATTTGGATAGATTTTTAAGGTTTAAAAATTGAAAAATATTTAACTCATAAAATTCAATTGATTTCATTACGTAAAAAAAATGTTTTTAAAAAAAAAAAAAATAATATTTCTATTACTTTTTATACAACTTTAATAGTTTATTTTGGAAGTATAATCCATAAAGAAAATAAACAACCCACTTTTAAAAGAGAAATTACGAGTTTTTCATATTTTATTCGCAGTTTCGTGTTAGGGGTGTCAAAAATTCCCCCAAAATTCTGATACTGGTGGTCACTTTTTTTTTTTTTTTTGCTTTTAAGCAGGGATGTTTTGTAATTTCGGTAGGTAATTATATTAAAACAAAAAACAATTTTTTCTTATCAAAGGGTTACATGTTTATTTAAAAGAAACAATCCAATCCAGTCCAATTACTATTCTTTATTTAGAAAAAAACCAAAAAAAAAAAAACTTTCATTTACATTTTTTACCAGTTTTTTTTTTTTTTCTTTTGCACTTAAACAGGGTTAAAACTTTTTTCAACTTTGTATTATTTATTTGGCATTTTTTTGCGGCGGTTAATTAATTTTTTTTTTAATAATACAATAAGTCATAACTAATCATTTTTATAGCATAAAAACATTTATTTCGGTTAACACAAATTCTACTTTTGTATTTTTGAAATTGAACTATTTACAGTTTATTTTTGTTGCAACAAACCGTAAAAAAAAACAAATTTTTCTATACTGAGGCAACATTAAAGAAATGTGTTTAAAGTGGCATATAGTCATAAAACAGTACTCAATATCCGGAAAACAGCTTCTTCTCTTCTTGGTAGTCGAATGGAAAATAATAAGACAAGCTACCACGTGTAGGCATTTAGATGACCCATGTAAATTATGCCTTCATGAAAAATTTGCTATCCTGTACTTTAAAGAACCCCAACATCTATTAAACTGTAGAAGAGAAATAGCAAATAACTGTGTTCACAAAATAAAATTTACTCTAGGATAACGATACAAAATAGTTTGAAAACTAAGAAAAACAATAGAAAATAAACAAAGAAATAAAGTAAATAAACATGAATATACATAAACGATCACACATATATGTATGTATATATATATATGTATATATATGTGCATATATGTATGTACACATATGTATATTTATATATATATAAAAAAAAAAAGAAAATGTCTGCGTTAAACCACTAAACTAGTTTTAAAACAGATCCTTTGTTCAATAAAATGCATGCCCATTGGCTGATAGGAAGGGACGCAGTGGATACTAGAAAGCTGATTGGCTAACTAAAATCCTCAACAGAAGAGGACCATATAAAAATGATAAACAACCACAGAATTCACGCATAAGCCTGACGAATCCTAGAATGGATGAAACGCCGAATATTCAGTGTAGCTTAATCGCCATGTATATTTTATAAATTACTAACTAGCTCTACCTACCTATTGAGCACTTTTGAAGTAAATACTTAAAGTTTACGCATAAATCTATACTTTCGTATATTAATTTTATGTGAGTAAATGAAGTAATTATATATATATATATATATATATATATATATATATATTAGAAAAATTGAAAAATATGCGACTATTTTCTAGCATTGATTACTTTTGGAAAACGAGTTTGTATGTTTTAAAATTAATGTGAATAAAAAATTGAAAATTATACTTCCAATTAAATGCAAGAAGGAAAATAAAAAACATTTCTCTCTAGCTGTTCAAAAGAACACACTTGGTCAGCTCACCCCACTTCTCCTCCTCTTCTCAATAGATAATATCTTCCCACCCCAAATTCATTTCAGGTAGAGACACTGGTCTGCTAGCTGGATCATGATCGCTCACTCAAAGAACCCCACATTAGAGTACATTTATCTGTGTTGTATGAAACCTCTATATAAAAATTTAATCCTATCATTTCTTTTTTTTCTTTGCTTTGTATTTTCCTTACAGTATCCAGGTACTTTTCATTAATAATTTATTCATTTATTTTAAAACAAATTAATTACTAAAAACAGATTTGTTTTTACATGGGAGTCACGACTTATCAAGGCCCGAAAACCACTCGAGGATAAGGATTAATGAGTGTATGCTTGTCACTGAGAAAACAGCATATTAATAGTTAGTAGAGGAAATGGGGTAGAAATGGATTATTTAGGGGTGCGGCTTTACAAGAACTTGTTTACATTGGACTTGAAGATGACCTTATTGTAAGTCAATTGGAAAGCAGACCAGTGGAACAGAGTTCCACAGGCGGACAGTTCTAGGGAAGATGTTCTTTTCAATACATTTGTATTTAGATTTTTAGGCACAGATACAGAGTGGGGAAAACTGTTGACGGTTGTTGTAGATAGTGTTTTTGTGAAAGTTTCGCAATGGGGGGGGGGCATAGATTGAAGCTCAGATAAGCACTTGCCAATGAAAATAACGATAAAACAGAGACAGGCTCGTAACATCTCTTCTGTGAGAAGAGAAGAGAACATTACCTACTAGGTTTTGGAGCCATTTTTTAACTTTGTCAAGGCAGTATAGGGTGTTCTGAGCAGCTACAATCCAAATATAGCAACAATACTTTATTTTAGTACATATATGCCTCTTATAAAAGTAGAAGATTGCGTCAGAAGTTAGATACCTTCTGGAGCGGTAAAATGACGCAACTATTTTTCCGATGATCTTGGCAACAGATTTGATGTAAGTCCTCCATTTTAGGTCAGGAGTGAAGGTCAGATCCAGAAGTTTGTCAAAACGGGAAGCCTCTTTTAGACAAGAGCTATTCAAATTAATTAGAGTTAAGTGGAGATCAGAGTGTTTAAGGTGAAAAGGTAAAAGCTTGGTTTTCTCATTTCTTCTTATAGAGGGGAAATTCTACGCCTATTGTTTCATTACTTGAGAAAAAAGAAGAAGATAGAAGAAACGTATGAAACCCAGATTTGCCCAAAATTCTAAGTAACTCTTTTAATTAAGAACTGTTTTCTTGAATTTGTCATCAGTTGTGCAAGATTTCGAACAAAGAATGAACTGTTTCAATGAATTTTTATCAAGATTTTCAAGAAAAGAATTTCTTTCAAAAAATACTTATCGTCTACCAATGAGAACTTTTGAACTAATTTTATTTAAAAAAAAACACATACACACAAAAAGATAATTTTCTCTTAAAAAATTATAAGTCATTATAAAGTTTCAAATGTGAGTATTATGTTAACTTTTTTCTTTTTACAAATGACATATGAACAACTATGCATTGTCAATCCTTTTTTTTCTTTATTTGAAATAAATTTCTAGTTCTTTGATGTACAAGCTATTTGTCATTTATTGTAAAAAATTTTACAGAGAAAACAGTGTACAGATGAACACGTCTTGTTATTGTACATTAAATTTTTTTTTTTTCTATTTTTCTCACAACTGGTATCATTGTAATATAACAGGCTGACTGTTTTCTTTTTTTGTGTGGTTATCATAAACTGAATTACGAACTTGACCATTATCAGGGACAAGACACCATTAACTGGGTTTTCCAAAGTGAGTGAAGTAGATAAATTGCTTGTCAGAACTGAGGGGATCTTGCTGTAGAAAAGACAGAATTGTTAATTAAATTACCAGCAATAACCTTTTTTCCACACTGAAACTTTGATAGGGAATTAAGCAAGGGACCATTGTGTTTATTGCCAAAGTAACAGTGATAGACTGAGTCTCATGAAGAAGAAGAAAGGGACAGACCTAAAGACCCGTTTGACCACTCATGGTCTTACAAAGTCGATTTTTGTGCAAGTAATCCGAGATGACAGGGTGTTGTTGAGAAGAAGGTAGAGGGGTGGGGTCATCCTCCCAGAAAATTCTCAAAATAGGTCTGTACACCGGAAGAAAGACAGTCAGACAGAGTCAGAAGACAGGGAGAGACTCAACTGGACTTGGCTCACAGACTCTGTTTTGCTCGCCACTAGACTCTATGTTGTTGAAAGTCTGACCCTCGAACTTAAGGTTGATAACTAAACTTGTAAATCGCCCAGACAGTCTTCACTTTGCTGACTATGTCGCTGAGAAACTGACTCAAACTTAGGGTTAATGACTAAACTTGAAAATTGCCCAGACTTTACTAAAAAGTGCTATCCAGACACGAATATTGAGGGCCTGTGAAGAATCAGAATGTAATTTTTTTTTAATGAATAATTATGGTTTCGTTATCTAAAAAGACCAGTTGTTGAAGTGTTATTCTTCCTTCTTTTGGCTTAAATGGCCTTTTCTGCCCAGTGATACAGCCTTTGGTAACCACTGCCAGACGATTTGGAGGAGTGAGAGGGAGTACAACTCTACATTCATCAATACAAGGAATTAACACTTGAGTGACCTTAGGCTATTCAATAATTTCGGCAGACTGATTGAGCATTCTAAAACATTATTAAGCAATAAAAATTATTCAAGAAGATGATGCAAAGGCACTTACAGAAGGATCAGTGCTGGAGTAAGAGACTAAAAAATTGTCCGTTGCACCTTGCTTGAGTAAATCATATCGTGCTGGGAGGTTTGAGATATTCTCAAGTTTCACAGATTGCGTGTAAGGATGAAACAAGAAACATTGAGCAAAATCAATCATTGGTGTTGAGATAGCAACTTTTGGAACAAGACATCTGAAAAAGAAGAAATCAAAGAATTCAAACAATAAATCAATCAGAATTTCTGGAAGCATTTTAGTGAACAGTTTTTCTCCCTACACACCCTTTCAATTTTGTTTTGTTTTGAAAGCCATCATCGGAAGATTACTATCGATTAAACAATAAATTTCCAGATTATACAAAATAATTTTTTATAGATTATTTATTCAATTTTTAGCAGGGAATTCAGCCTCTTAACATAAAACTGTCCTAAGATTTTTTAACTGATACTTAGTCAAAACATCTTATTTACAAATGCTGTTTCATAATGTTTTGATGTCTAGTAACGTCAGAAACATTTCCAGCAAGTCCAGCCAGTCTGGAATATTCAGGCATATAGATACTCTAGCAACTAAGCAACTAGGCATTCTAGCAACTAAACAACTAGGCATTCTAGCAACTACAAATATTGAGACACTTTGGCAATTCAAAGCATTTTAGACAATCTAGCAATTCTAGATGTCAAAACAATATAGCAACTTCAAATGATTTGATAATTTAGCAACTCCAAACATCATGACAATCTAGTATTCCAAAGAGTATGATGAATTAATATATGTAAACAGTCCAGAAACTTAATACCTGGATATTCTGGCAGCTGCAGTTTCCCTGATAAGAAATATTATCACCATCGAATTACTCATAAAATTTTACTGCTTGCATGGGGCTCTGTTTACAATCATGTCTCTAAACAGAGATGTAAAATAACACTTAATCCTCGCTTTTGATAGATTTTGTTCAATAACCAACAAAGGAAATTATAGATATTTGTAAAATATTGTCATTTAAAGTATTTTTTTATCTACAAGGGGAGAAATCAGAGTTTTCCAAAAAATAATCTGGATTAGTCAGTATACTGCATTCATAGTTATTTAATTTCATGCGGAATATTTTGAAAATCTAACACCCTGAATCAATATTTTATAAAATGAGTAGATGAAATGGTGAGTGCAAATAAACCTAAGGTGAAAATAAAGTTAAGGCAACTAACAGAAAAAATCTGAATTAAAAATTAATTGACAAAGAAATAATTTCCCAAATTTCTGAAAGGATATACAATAGTGATATTTTATTTAAAGTGGTGCTGGGCCACGTCTTCATCAAAAACAAAATGATGGGAGACAGAGATATGTTAAAATATCCTTTATAAAAACAATTTGATTATTTTGCTAAGAAGTGTGATGGGTGGGGGAATTTGGTTCTGATAACTTAAATTTGAAGTTATTAACAGTTTTTTATCATCTTTATTTAAACATGTGCAGTTCTTAGCAAGGCAAGGGACATAAAAGCAAATGGAAAGAATAATTCGGTTAGAGGGGTGCAAGAGAGATTAGGGAAGAGAATGTTATAATGTTAAGTGGATTTTGATAAAATAAGTCATAGCCAGTTAAATAGGGTGGGTTGGAAAGAGCACACTATTCTTATTCTTAGGTAATTGTGAATAATAAAAATTCTCCATTTACAATGAGCACTAATTGTTTTTTATTTATTTTTTTAAATGTTTTTTAAGAGAAAATATTAGTTGAATTTCTCACTAAGATCCACTGCTCCAAAGAAGATGGTAACAACCGTCTGTTTCCTAGCAGTTTTGCAGTATCTTCTAGTTCACATTAGCCACAAACTACTTCAACTTGTCACAGGACAGTATCAGTCATTTCTTTCAAAAAAGTTGTAGCAACATTTTTTCTGTTCAACCTATTTAAAATTGAACAGAAACTCATTAAATTATCGACAATGTTATTCCTTAATTGGGTTTATGCATACAATACTTACTAAATAGTGATCTACACCTGAAAAAGGAAACAAAGGGTTACATGGCCCTGTCATCAACTCTGACTGTTGAACAACATTTTGACCTATTATCCGATGCATCCAAAGGCTACCCACATAATTCAGAAGTGGCCAAGTTGAATGGTGCACACACAAAGAGGTAAGAGTTTCAAACGAACCAATTTTGCAAAAATCTGAAAACTAGAGGAATAAGAAAATAACAAACAGTGACAAAAATATAAATCTTTTCCAGTAAACAACAGAGATTAAAAGCTGACAGCCAACTGATTTACCTTGCAACAATAGGTAAGAATAAGACCTGATCTGCTACACCAATCACATCAACCACAAGGACCATTTCATGTCGGATGACAGAGTTTGGTATAAAATTAATAACAAGGTCAATGGCACTGAGGGCATCTATGGAACCTGTTGCTGGAATGATTTCAAATTCTTTTGGTGGCAAACTGTTGTTGGTTTGTCTTGGTTGAACTTCTATGCTTGAACTGTCAATGCTGTTGATAATACCATCACCAAGAACATGCAATCGAAAATTCATTGACACAAATGATGTGTTATGCAACTTGAATTTCTTTCTGTATAAAAAGCCTGAAGTGAGAGAAAATAGTGGTGAATAGAAAAAAAACATAAATATGTTAATTCATTAATTCAACTTGTATCAATTACATGATATTATTATTTGTTATGCTTATTTGGAAAAATCCTCTTTTTAACCATTTTCTAAACTCAATAATTAATTTTAAAAAATCATTATGATATTAATAATAGATGGAATTGTTGAATATTTCTGCTGATAGATCTCCAAAGATTCTTTTCAATTATTTTACCAGTGTTTCTAAATTCATCTAATTTCTTCTGATAATGCTTTTCTTAATTTGAACCAAAATTTGTTGAAAAAAATATCTTATTTTATTATCAAAAAAAAAAAAAAAATGGAATTGTTAAATCTGACTTAAAATAAGTCCATTTTTATCGCTTTCTCCTACGTTTTCCTTGGCTTTCACTTATGAACTGAACCTGCTACCTCAACTGTTCTACATGTACTAACCAAAGAATTCTTTCAATGTGGCCATACCATCAATGTCTACTGTTCCACATATGTCTACTGATATTGTCCTGATTTAATCTTATTGCAAGGTTATCATTAAGACTCACATCCATTTCAATTTATTTCAAATAGTTCTTTTGATTATGCATATAATGTCTTTTTTACAAGATTGATAAAAATAAAATTTAGGATGAAATAAAATACTAACCTGAGTCCCCTTCTGGATCTGATTAACTTACATGCCTACTGATTGCATCGCAGCCGAGTCATGACATCTAGCTTAACACAATACCCGCCTCATCTACCAGTCCACTAATTATAGAGGATCAGTGTACTCAAGTCATAGCTGCTGTCTGATGAAGACGTAAATCTTTCACTGAGGGATTTGATCTACATCATCTATTGTCGTAATGCCAGTCATTTTCCAAGACATGTAACAACATTATCAAAAGAGGTGTTGTGAAGTGTTCACTAATAAGGCTTTAATTGTACAAGAGTTTCTAACTCTATTCTTAGGTAGAGAATTATATACATACACTTTCCGATTCTTATGTTAATTAGGCATTTTGAATAACCAATATTGAATCTCCCTGACATTTAAAGTTTTTATGTCCCTAGTAGATCTTGTACTGCTTCTAATGTTTTCACAATTAGGATTACTTACTTTTTCCTCCTCCTCCTGCTTCCCCTCCTCTTCTCTCTTTCTCTCAGGGAAGAAAATGTTCACTATTGGTTTCTTTACCATTATTAATTTTAATCTGCGAAACGCTTCTGTTGTTCCTCTGACAAGATAAATTAGACATTTTTCTTTCTTATATTTACAATTCTTTTTTGCTAAAAACAATATGTTGTTATTGTTTATGCATCACTTTTCCTTTTCAGCATTTCTTTAATCAGTTTTTTTTTTTAATTCATTTTCATTAGTAGTTCCTGTGCATACATCGTCTTTGTAACTAACTGTATTTTTCAAATCTCCTCCTACAACCTGTTAAGCAATGGCCGTTTGAAATATAGCACTCGATTTTTATTCTGTATAGCATTCTTTTTCATTTTAGTGACCCTATTGGCATATTTATCATTGTTACTTCTTTGGTATTTGGTGATATGCAGTTTTCAAATGTATTTTTCTATTAGGTATAGGATATGAATCCAAGCAAACTTTGTCATTTACCATTATTTTATAATCTTCATATATAGGTTCTCATCTGACTTTCTTAAAACTACAATGGATGAGGCCCACTTGTTCAAGAAGGTCGTGTTCTGTTAACTTTCATAATTTTGCAACTACTTATAGTGAGCCGTTTAGACCTGCCAAATTTGCTTTGTCTGCATCAAACACACAGACACAGAACAAGCTGTGTGCAGTAGCACACACGCATAGAGCAGAGCACGTGCAAACATAACATAACTTTGACACGCGTATATTTCCGGTGACCTTTGACATAACCTTCCATTTACGTCCTTTTTCTTTCTCTTTTTTTCGCTTGACACCAAGCCATGCACACGTATAAACCACGCGCTTCATAAGCATGCACTCAGAGAGCGACAGCAAAAACATGAGGTAGGCTTGTATATTTTTCACATAAATATTGTTACTTGTAAGATGCTTACACATAGAGCACACAATATGAACAATTCAAGACTGTCATATTTAAGCAATATATCACTCAGTAAAATATGAACTATAACCTCTACTTATGCACACTTCCACAGAGGTGAACGCGTACAAGCCACAATCACACGTCCTTGCATGACTACCTAATTATTACACCGATGTATAAACTTTACTTTGTTTTGTTCTAAATAAATAATGTAATTTTATTTATATATACTGGTATAATGGTTTTCTTTATTGTTAAGTCGTGAACATGCATTATATAGCCTCGCAACAATGCTCTTTTCTGAAGTTGACTTTCGAATGCATTTTCAGAATATTTTTGCTATATTATTTCACTGACAATATCAATTTGTATAGCAAAATCGTCGTTGCTATTTTTAACATTACTATAATGTCTACTTTCATTTTCTACACATTTTTAATTTTGACTTCAATAGCGATTTTGTTCTCTCTCTTAAAATTTTTATCGAATTTGTATACTGTTTGAAAGTGGTTCTTTTTTAAGCAATTTTTTTTTAATGTAAATCGCTCCAGACAAGGTATGAAGCCACTTGATATAAGGAGCTAACAAGATGGAAAATGATTATTACAAAGACAGAAGATGTCTATTGACCTTAGTCTTGAAAAGACCAAGGCTATAGGAAGGAGGAAAGAGCCAGCAAGCCTGTAGTTCTTAGAAAGAAGCTACTAGAATATGAAGCTGTATTACAATGAAGTATAAAAACAGCAAATAGATGGAGACTAATAAACCAAAGAATCAAACGAGATGGAACAAAGGAAGCAGGAAATAGATCAGACATTTCTGAAAAACACATGTTATAGTAGTATTTTCAAATAGACCAAGACTAACAACATCACGATGAAAGAATGCGGCCAATGAAATTACAGTTCTGATATCAAGAATCTTCAAATTGAATGGCGAGTCAGATCAATCACTAAGACTTTTAAAGATAGAAACAACAAAGGACTCCTTTCAACAAGAAGGGAAACAGGAATGAGATGAAGAGAGATTTTAATTCCAAGAGGATAGAAGACAGTTCAAGAACGTACAGTTTGAGAATGATAACAGGAATTGAATAAGGCCTTAGATTGGTCATGATCAGAAAAAAAAACCTAACAACTATTTTGAGGTGATAATTACAGAATCTAGAGACTAATCAGCGTCAGAATCATTAAGAAAGGAATTGTCAGCAAAAAGGATGAGAAAATGAAACAATCAAAAGATCAAAAAAAAAAAAAAAGGATAGCAGATTTTCACTATTGTAGATTCTCCAAAAATTCACAAAAGTTAACCTTTTAAGATGGAGATAGAGTCACGAAACCTTTGAGAATATGCTTGAAATAGCTTCAGAGTTTGCTCTATTGCAAACATTGTTAGCTCTTCTGTGGGATTGTCTAGAATCATCGTCAGAGTCATCTTCACAATTAAAGTAATGGTTATGATGGGCAATGACAGAAGCACAAACAGATGAAAACCAGTGAGATTTTTTTTTTTTTTTACAAAGGTATCACCACGTATCAAGACCAAGAGGCCACTCGAGGATAAGGGTTAAAGAGTGTACAGTAGACAATTGGACAATAAAGTAATCGTTAGTAATGGAAATTCAGTAAATTTGTTATCTTATATGGAATGGCTCATCAGAAACTTGTTGACGTTAGACTTGAAGACAAACATATATTTGTCAGCTGGAAAGCAAGAAAACGGAAGACAGTTCCATGGGCATACATTTCTAAGACAGAAGCTCTTTTCATGGAATCTACATTTAGATTTAGGCACAGATAAAGAGTGGGGGAATTATTGATGGTGTTTTCAGCTAGACGGGTCTTTCTTGTGAAAGTTTGGTGAGGGGGGACCATAGATTGGAGCTCAGTCGAGCACTTGCCATGAAAATAACGATAAAGCAGAGACAAACTCGCAACATCACTTCTGTGAGAGAGAGGTTGCAGGGAAGAGAAAAAGACATCTCCTACGAGGCTACAAAGTCTATTTTGAACTCTATCAAGGCAGGATAACTCATTTCTAGCAGCTCCAGCCTAGATGTGGCAACAGTACTCCATCCTTGGATGTACCTGGCTCTTATATAGATAGAGAATTGCATCAGCAGTGAGATATCTACTGGATCGATAGAAGGATGCCACCATTTTTCCAGCAGCCTTGGCAACGGATTTAATATATGTGTTCCATTTCAGATCAGGAGTAAAGGTCAAGCCCAGAAGCTTGTCAAAACATGAGCCCTCCCCAAGATGAGAGCCATTCATTTCAATTGATGCCAGATGGGGATCAGAGCGTTGATGATGTAAAGATAGAAGCTTGGTTTTAGATGCATTAAAAGTAAGCAGCCACTCCTTTTTCCATTGTACCACATGCTCAAGATCAGAGAAGAGAGAATCAGAGAGAACTTGGTTATTTACGATCTTAGATGTGCTACCATAGATAGTAGTGTCATCAGCATAAATGTCTATGAATGATGTAAGTATGTGATTTGAAAAATCATTAATGTAGATCAGGAAGAGAGTTGAGCCCAGGATGGACCCCTGAGGGACTCCAGCATTAATACTGTGAGCTTCTGATTTCTGCCCATCAACCACTACTCTTATGAATCCATCAGTGAGAAATGATTTAATAATTGAGAAGACATTTCCAGCTATACCATAACTGGAGATCTTGTGAAGTAAACCTTTATGCGATACTCTATCAAAGGCCTTTGATATGTCAAGAGCAATTGCCCTAGAAAGGTTGCCTCCATCGAGAGATTTGCTAATCCTATGAGATATAACTGTAAGCACATCTTCTGTAGATCTAAGAGAACGGAAACCATATTGCGTGTCACTAAGAAGGTTTTTTTGCTGAGATGATTGATTACTTCTGTATTTAACACAGATTCCAGCAACTTACTCATGAATGCGGGTTGATTTAAAACTTGCAATAAGGAATAAAGGTGTCAATTTTAACAAGAAGCCAGTCAGTAACCTCCATAATAGCAGCATTTGGAGACATAGCAAAGTAAACTTGGAATATCACATAGGAAGCTATGAAGCTCATGCCAATCAGTCTTCCAGTAGTTAAATGTCTTCCTATGAAGAGGATGATCGATTGAAAACTCCACAGAAAAACTCAACCTCTATACCAGCAACAACATGATCAGAAGAAACCAATGGAGGAGAAGAGAAAATAGAAAATGAATCAGGTATAGATGTGAGAAAAAGATCAAGTAAAGATTGTTGATGAAGGTCATTATCAGGAAAACATGTGGAGAAGGTGACAATTAGAGATAAGTCATAAGACTGAGAAAAGTTAAGATCGCTTTCATCAGCAACATTTGTGTCATTAGAATGGGTGAGCCAGTCAGAATAATGAGCATTGAAATCACTGAAAAAAAAGATGGGAGTTTGACGGATGAAGTTGCAATCGATTATTAATATTGCTGGATATAGCAGCAACAACTGCAGTTATTGTATAAAAGGAGAACGATACAAAAAGAAATAGGAAGTGGAGTGCAGCAAAAGACAACTTTAGACAGATAAAGACTTGGGATATGTATAATGGGGAGATCTTTGTGAAGAAAAAAATAGGAAGACCATGCAAATGCATGGAAGAATCTAGTCAGACAAGAAGCAAATAATTATTCACATATAAATCGTTGCTATTAATAGAAGCATCTAGATTAGTCTTACAAAAAGCAAGGACGTGAGAAAATTTGTGCAAGAGAAAATTTGACCTGAGATCTCTGTACAAGTCTTTGTATAAATCTTTCCGAACTCTGGGTATTTTTACTTTTTTGTGTTCACATCCACTACTGGAATTATTAAGGAGTCACTCACGGGGTGCCCTGTGATTGGATGAAAAACAACCAATTACAGACCTCCCTTTTTAGATTCCTCCCAACCCCTTGAGAGCGGTTATTTTGAATTCTCTTCCTCTTTTGTTTGTTGAAGCCCTGAAGACAACACATGTGTTTCAGTTTTCTACGCCATTCATACTGGTCACGTGGGAGAACTTTTGACAACAATTGCAGCCCAAAGAATTCAAGGCTTCCTCCTTTTTTTTTTACTTCAACCCGGCCAAACTCCACAGGAAACAAACAACGTTAAAAGGCCGAACAATAGATGAGTTCCTTATATTTCCTATTAATAAAAGTTTTCTTATAACAACTACATTTGTCTTGTGTTTCTTCCTTATTGTCGACGTCACTTTATTTTTGTTACCATCTATAGTTGGGAAAATCCCAATAATACTCATAATAGCAACATTTAAAAAAAAAATTGAACATATAGATATCGGCAAATATTCATTCACTAATTTGACTTGTATACATGTTGTAATTTTGTAATAGTTCTTCTTATTGTAAAAAGTTAATACAACTAATTAAAAACATGTTTTCTGTTTGTAGCTGTTTCATTTCTATTGGTGTGATGCATTGCAGATACCTTCAATTAATCTCTTCAGTTTGTTCTTCTTGTCTGAGTTTTTCAAATTCACAATATTTATTCAAATTTTGCAGATAGTGTACATATTTTATAATTGGTTCATTACTTTCTTGCTTCATCAACATGAACTTTGTTCTTTCTGGCTTGAACAACCTTTTGTTCTTATTTCTTTTGAATTATTTTTTGAAAGTCTTTTGAAGTCTTACAGGTTTGAGGGATAGGCTATGGTGAATACAGTATGTTATTTCATTTTCTCCTCCTGTTTCTTTGTTGTCTTTTAATTTTTTAGTTTTTGCACTAGCAGCAAAACATTGCAGTCACAACCCTCGGGAGACAATTGAAATTCTATCAGCAATGTTCTTGTTGTAAAGTTAATGACTAAAGCTTTCTCTAACTCGTTCTTAGGTTTTTTTAGAGACAGCGAAATTTAAATCAAAATAAACCACAAAAAAACTATTTGGTGCTTAATTAGACTTGCACTTATGATGAAAATTGTAAGTAAAGAAAATGCAGAAAAGGTTTTATGATGTATTTACCCATCACGGAATGAAGATGGCATATTCCAAAAATCACATAACTTGATCAAGTTTTTTTTATTTAAGAAAATAAAACTTTATGACTTGCTCGATGCGACAGAAATCAGTCACCATATTTGATTGAAAGGAGATTTTGGTTGACACCGGTTTGACCGTGACCTTCACACACATGCATTTGTGATTGTTTTGCGAATTTTCACGACCAAGAGTGTATTTCTTATATATTAACAAAACGTTTTAATAATAAATTTAAACCAAACTTTTGATTGATATTTTTATTCACTACTACTACTACTACTACTACTACTACTACTAACAACAACAACAACAACAATAATAACAATAACAATAATAATAATAATAATAATATTACTACTACTACACTACACCCAAAGGACAACTCTACATGAAAAGGAAAAACGGCAGGAGAGGACTGGTTTGTATCGAAGACTATGTGAATGACAAAAAAAAAAAAAAAAAAAAAAGAATTAGAAAAATACATAATGAAAAACACTGAAAGGATAATTATGGCAGCGAGAGACACTGAAAAAAATCCACAAAACAGAAAACAGAGAGACAAAGGATAAAACGAGAAAAGAAAAACGGGAAGAGAAACAACTACACGGAAGATTCATAAGAATGACAACAGATGATAATAATGCAAACACCTGGACATGAATGTGAAAAGGACACATAAGCTTAGAAACTGAATCCCTAATAATTGCAGCACAAGATAACTTGATAAGAATCAACTACATCAAAGCAAAGATCACCAAAACACAAGAAAACAGCATATGCAGATTCTGTGGACAAAAAAAAAAAAATGAAATGATAGACCATATAGTAAGCGAATGGAGTAACTGACCTAAAATAGAATACTAGAACAGGCACGACTAAGTGGGAAGGGCAGTACACTGGGAATTATGCAAACAACTGCATCTTAAACCAGCAACAGTACTTGAAAACATGAATCACAAAATCCTATGGGATATGGCCATACAAACAGATAAACTCATCCAAACAAGAAGACTGGATGTCGTAATAATTAACAAGAAAGAAAAGTCCTGCCAAATCGTAGATTTTGCTGGTCCAGCTGACCATAGGGTGAATATCAAAGAAAAGGAGAAACGGAGAAAATACACAGAGCAAGCCAGAGAACTGAAAGGGATATGGAAGATGAAGAAAATCAAGATAATATTTAGTAAGAGCACTAGGAACAACTCTGAAAAAATAAAAAAAGGAGAAATTGGAATCAGAGGAATGACTGAAAAGATACAATGAACAACAATAATTAAAACAGCTGAACTATTAAGGAAAACCCTTGAATGTGGAAACTAATACACATGAGCCACATGTGTGGACCAAACAAATTGCTGCAGAGGCAAAACATGAAAAAGTGTTACAGGGAACCAAGAACATTGAAGCTGCATATCTACAAGTTCTCTATCTCCTTCTCCATCCCCCTCCTATTGCTCCATCACCGCCCCTCCACTCCAAGAGTGATGCCCAATTGTTGAGAAGGGTCAAGGAGGATGAAAAGACCGAGGAGAGAGTACTGACCAGACCTCTGCTCGACAAGTTTGAAGAGAACTGGAACCTTGGGGAGGCTTATTGCCACTCAAATTCCAGTGGAGATCAATGCCCGCTGCCAGCAAGAAATCAATGGTAAGAGGCTGTTATGATAACACAAATTTATTAGCAAATGTTATCGAAAGAGGTAAAAAGTACTGTAAATCTGGGGAGATTTGTTGTCACTCAGCTTCCAGGGAACACCGCAGGTTGTTTTAAAGGAGAGATATTTGATGACCTGTGTGAAAGCTCATTGTGAGCCAATAATAAAAACAAGTTACATTATTTAGTTGTGACCAAGATTGATTTTTTATGCAAAGTGCATTTATAGATTTACAAAACATTTTAATAAAACAATTTAAACCAAACATTTTAAGGACAGGCATTCTAACCAAGATGTTCTATTTGAGGAGAAACAAGCTTCCCAAAATGAGACACTCTGGATTGATATTTTTATTTAAAAATATTAATAAAAAATTATAATCAAAACTAGCTATATTATTTCCAAAACATTTTGTGGGGAACAGGATTTTCTCTACATTAAAAACTGACGTAAGAAATGTGAATTTAGGATATTGTTTGTATTTGTGATTTTAATATGCATAGAAATTGCTTCAGTCAAGAAGGGTTTCTCCTTCAATGACCACTGACAAGAGAAATCGGTGTCTTATAAATTGTTTATATCACACACCGTGTGGCATGTGGCTCCATCCTGCTGAAACCACATAATGAATTGCTAATACAAGTTGAACTTAAAACAACCAATAGTTGTCAACCCTCAATTGAATAAAATAGAGTTGTTAATTTAAGGTCACCGGCTCTAGAAAAGCACCCTTTACATACATTCTCTTAATTCTATGCTAAATAGCCAGTATCAATACAAAAGTCTGAATACAATTGTGTTTCCTTCTCAAATTGAACCGGTAAGCTTAAACTGTAGTGATTGAAAATGACTGTATTTGCCATTTAAAGTGGAAAATTGTTAATATGGGAAGCTACCCGTATCAACATATTTTCAACTAAAAATTTGATCAAATCCACAAATAAACTGGGGTCTGTCACTCAAAATGTAGAGACTAAAAATTAATCTCTTGCATAAAGAGTTAGATTTTAAACCCTATGGCAGTAGGGACTTCTGGAGTTGTTGTTCAATTTCCTTCCTTCAGTTGATTGACTGGATCAAAATATGAGCCTCCTGAAATGTAACTGGGTCAAAATATGAGCCTCCTGAAATGTAACTGGGTCAAAATATGAGTCTCCTGAAATGTAACTGGGTCAAAATATGAGCCTCCTGAAATGTAACTGGGTCAAAATATGAGCCTCCTGAAATGTAACTGGGTCAAAATATGAGCCTCCTGAAATGGACTAGTTCTTTTAGGCGTTTTTATTCATTTATTTATTTTTTGTTTTTGAGTTGTAGGTGACTGATTTCCAATATCAATATTCTATTGTCCAGAAACTATTATATCATTTAATACATAATACAAATTCTTATAAATAAGTTTTAATTAAAATTAATTTTAATTAAAATTTTAATTAAAAACAAAGACAAAATGGAAAAAACAAAACTTTGGGGATTAACATATTTCATATTTTTAGAACATCATCAGAGGCAAAAATTCTGAGAAAGTTGTGCAAAATTAAGGCAGAACCAATTGTAAAAAGCTGCCTTTAACCCCAATTCATAGAAATGTTGATGGAATGTTTCAAGAGATTGTTTTTGCAATCATTTGGCAAAGGAAATTGGTTAGAGGATGAATAAAATTATAGCTGTAACTCTTCAGTGTGCCCATGCTTTTCTATTAACCTCAAGCCATCTTTCAGTCAGGAGAAATGAACTTGGAGATGGCTAAAACCACCAGATACACACGAATGAGTATTTAACAAAGTAATATAAAAAAATCTGAAGGCAAACAAAACATTATTAAAAACCTCACCATAAGAAACTGTTCCAAAATCGAGTTGAGTCACATCAAAATGGAAAGTAGGTCCGATCACTGAACCCCTGTAAATAAACAAAAATCATCTTGACAATTCATAATTACTATTGCTGTTTTTGTTTTGGTTTACTCTTATTTATTCCCAAACAAATCATATTACCACTTGAAATACAAGGGCTACTAATTTAGTATGATGTCACATGAACTATGGAATGGGTGAAAATCAAATGTAATCTTGTGCTACTGATGCCACTTGGAAAGTACAGTGCAAAATGGTATTAATTAAAGATGGTTTGTTGAGCATCATGAATGAAATGGAGGCTGTTCTGAAAGAGGGACAAATGTGAATTCACATACAAAATATTTATTGAGGCAGGATCGTGCCTTAGTGACAAAACAATCACTGTTGATTGGAGACCTCAAGACAGCTGTGATGATAATTCTGCAGTTGTATGGAAGAAATTGGCTGATCACTTTCAAAAGAAAATGTGGGCTAAAAAATTAGCCTCGAGGAGAAAATTATATTTCCTCAAATTAAAAGAGGGTTACCTCAGAACAATGATAGAAATATTTGACGAGTTAGCAATCATTGATGATTCAATTGATGAGGAGGATAGAGTTGTGCATCTCTTGGCTATTGTCTCAGATTCTTATAGCATGTTGGTGACAGCACTCGAAGGAAGTCAGAATATTATCAAGTGGATGTTAGTGACTGAACGATTTCTGTACAATAAAATTGCTGAATTGAAAGCCATGAGGTTAAAAAAGTCATGTCAACAAAATGGAAAAAAAGTGTTATCACTGTGGGAAAAAATAGATATTTTAAATGTGACTATCGATTGTTTGGCAAAGATACAAAACAGAGTTTCAAGCGGAATCATCTAAAAAAGAAAGCTTTCTACACTAAGAAAATGTAGGGTGACTCAAGCGACTCTGAAGCAACATGTCACATGTGTTATGATGTGAAGAAATTTCTTAATTTAAGAGAATTGGATGCAGAAGAAGAAATAACCCTTGGTGACGGATTCTCAGTTGAGGCATTAGGAATAGGAACGATAGAACTGAAAGTAAGTGTACCAGAGGGGAAATATCAAAGATTCAGGTTGTGTGATGTTCCTAAATTTATTGCCTAGAGCTACTAAATCTGGAAAGACATGTATATTTACTGAGTCAGGTTGTCAACTTCTGGATGATAAGCAGAATATAATAGTTACAAGTTAAAAAATTGGAAACATATACTACTTAAACTGCAGCGAAGTACATGAAGCCAGCCCATACAGCAATTACTTAAAGATTTGGCATAGACGTTTAGTCACCTTGGCGCAATGAATTTAAAGAAACTATTAAGAGACCTAGATTAAGAGAAACTATTAGAGAACTAGTAACTGGTCTTGATTATGATGTATCTATTTACTATGCCTCCCCACAGGACAGAGTTAGACACCAGGGTCGTTTTTTAACGTGGAGAAAAGGTACAAAAATAAAAATTGTCTCAGTCGTGAAGGATTTCTCCTCCACCGAAAGAGAACAAGAAATAGAAGTGCAGCATCTGAAGAACAGATACTACACTTTGATGGAAAACATCATCGTTTGTCTTTCCAAAATTTGGTGGAAGGCAAACCACTCAACTTCTTGATATTGTACATAGCAATGTTTGTGGAAGGACAGAGGCAAACTCACATGATGGAGCTGAATATTTTGTCACATTTATTGACTTGCGTGGATATACAT
The DNA here is from genome assembly GCF_053919585.1 of Euprymna scolopes. Lineage (NCBI taxonomy): Eukaryota > Metazoa > Mollusca > Cephalopoda > Sepiida > Sepiolidae > Euprymna > Euprymna scolopes. The sequence goes on along the minus strand of NC_136483.1, from coordinate 127,894,459 downwards.
GCACAATATAGACGTTTTTAAAAGTTCATGAAATGGAAAACCAGGATTGAGAAATCCACATAATACTGAAACTCTACATCCTGAATGTTAAAATTATTTCAAAAAGGAGGGTGTACAACATGGATATACTGTTCCTAAAACACCAGAGCAAAATGGAGTAGCCTAAAAATGAACAGAATATTAGTGGAAACAATGCAAGCAATGTTAAAATTTGAAGCTACCTAAGAAATTTTGGTCAGAAGCTTTATTCATGTCTTCATATATTCAAAACCGGAGTCGAAGAAATACAGTAAAAGGTATGACGTCACATGGAATGGGTGCAAATCAAATGTGAACCATTTACACATTTTTTGATGATTTTGTCCACAATATTGTCTTGATGTTGTCATCATCATCATCATGATAGATAAAAAGATTTAAAATGAATTCTAAAAGCAAAAAAAAAGTATATTCCTTGGATATTAGAGTTAAGGAGTACAGCCTCTATGATACAATGAAATCTAAAGTATTCCATATCAGAGTTATTATCTTCAATGAATCAGATTCATTAGCTGAATAGGGTAAAAAGGAAGTTGTAAACCGATATCCAGTAGAAATTGAACATCAAGACAGCTATGATGATGATGATGATGATGATGATGATGATGATGGTTCGACGGTTGAGTTGTTATCATCATCAGCATCAGCATCACAGTTGTCATGATGTTGTCGTCATCATCATCATCATCATCATCATCATCATCATCATCATCATCATCATCACTGCTGTCTTGATGTTCACAAACCCCAAAGATCACCAAGGATTAAGAAAGCTCCAGATCAGTATGGTAAATGGGTCTACATTTCTCATAATTTAAATGACCCATTGACAATGAAAGCGCCATTTTCCGGTCCCAAGTAAAATAAATGGAAGCAATGGAAAGTAAAATTTCTTCCTTATATACTAATAAAGTATGAGAACTTATGGAATTGTCCAGTAGACAAAGAGCTATTGATAGCAAGTGGATGTTTAAACCAAAGTATGATGACAACAAAAACATGAAACACTACAAAGCTCAGCTGGTAGCTCAAGGTTTTCTTCAGAAGGACCAAACTGACTATGACAAGACCTTCTACCCAGTTGTCAGATTTGAATTGGTGCAAACTGTTATTGAATTAGCAGCAGAGCTCGACCTGAGGCAAAATCAATAACCTCTGCATTCTTAACTGATGAGTTGAAGGAAAAAATGACATGAAGCATACAGAAAGATTTGAAGTTAAAGACAAGGAACATCTTGTTTGTAAACTGAAGCAAAGCATCTATGATTTTAAACAATCGCCAAGATGTTGGAATGAAGCAGTGGATTGTCAGCTAAAAAAGATGCATTTCAAGCAGTTAGAGAATGTGGTTTTATTGAATTTGTTTGGGTATCAAATATATTTAAAACAAGGTATGTTTTGATTTGATTAGATTCTTAACTATAATTTTATCTCCTGAACTCTCGGTATAAACAATAACTTTGATTAATGTAATGTCTCATATCTTCCCATATTAGTTTCTGTTTTGTCAAATATAAGGAAATAACTCCAAATTTTAATTAGTGCAAATTTTCCTTATTTTTCAAGGTACTGTTTTTTTTCGTTTCCTGATTTTACCAGCAGGTATTTTAGTTTTTAATCATTTTAAGCGTGACCAATATTATTACACTTTTAGAAACATGTGTTAGTTTTAAGTTGATTCAAAACTAACAATAAATTACAATATGGCATAACTTTGACCTGTCAATTTATTTATAACTCTATTGAAGTAACTATTTAAAGGTTTTAAAAATTGAATCATTTTGAACTTAGCTCTTTTTTTTTATATTATCACACACACACACACACACACACACACACACACACACACATAAGATTTTGTTTAACTAAAAGTTGAAATGGGACTATTGATTTTAATAAGAGATACAGTCTGTATTTTTTCTAAATAGCCAACTCTACAAATATCTTACTGTTTAACTACCAAAATTTTAACTTCAAAAAGAGGTTATGTCACACTTAAAGCCTTACATACCTCCAAACCACTTAACTGGGGGAAACCAGAAGGGATGATTTCAGCAGTACTCTTTCGGTATTTCTTACTTTTTGTTTCTACTTCTAACTTATAATTTTATTAGACAAAATTAATATAGAATCGCTTTTAACAGTAGCAAAATATTTTTATAAAACAAAAATGTCACTGTGCATGTAAACTGATGACCCAACGCTCTATAATAAGTCATGACAAAAACAACAAATGTACACATATCTAAAACGATAGCAGAAATCTTAGAAAATGACCTCCAGTCTGCAGGGGAATGGGGTTGTAAATGCATGTGATGCTACTAAAAACTAGGCTTCTTTCCTTTAACGATTATAAAAAATATTCTCAGTCACCAATAGCCATGACTAATAACACCCTACTTGAAGGCTCATTGTTCAAACTCCCTGGTTTAATATTCAAATGAATAAAATCAACATGAATTGGAAACAAATACATTGAGGACATTGCCAAGTATCCTGTATCTCCACAAATATTAATGCTAGGTTCGCTCTACTGTGCAAGAAAATCATTCACACCTGAAAGTATCCTGTATCTCCACAAAGCCACCATTCACCCATGCATGGGGTGTTGTCACATCTGGGCTGGTGCATCTACCGCTAGTCTCTCTTTCTTAAACAGGGTTCAAAAAAAGAGTCTCCAATCTAATAGGCCCCACATTATAAGTCAAGTTCCACCCTGTATTCCATAGCTGTAATGTTGCATTTTACATGTAGTTTAAATGTAGTGTGAACAGACATCTTGCTCATCTCCTTACATAGTTCCCAGTAGACATGGTTCCGAATATGTCCCTTATGTCCAAGTGGCAATATGTCTTGTTCGAAATGAACAAGAGTATTAAAAAAGTTAATCTGACTCAAACTTGTGTTAAAAACATCCAATCATTTGAAAATGTTGTTAAATTTAATATTGATTTTTTTTTTGTTTTCTTCATTTTTTTTATTTTACAATGAGTAATCTCCCAAAATGTGATCTATACAGTCAATGTAAATGAGATGATTCAGGAACATCCTTAGAAATCTGTAAGAGAGAATTTATGAGGAACAGTGAGAGAGTCTATAACACTGAGCCACATATGTCACTATAAACATCTGCTGACCATAGTGAAGAAGAGAAAGCTTGAATAGTACTACCCATTAGCAAGATCATCTTTCAAGGAACAGTACAGGTGAAAAGGGTGTAAAACAGGCCATAGAAAAGTTTGACTGACAAAGCCTAATTGACTGGGAATAACTTTGCCACAACTCAGGAAATTGTCTGCCATTTCCAGAAGTAGGTACAGCTGATACTATGCTCATCATGACAGGATGACCCCGGCATTTTTTTAAGATTAGCAATTGTAGTACTAATCTTCTAGTGAGGCTTCCGTATGATAGATTGGAGTAGAGAGTGAAGAAACCTAAAGAATAAACAAAAGCGTAAAATTGAAACCAAGCAAAAAAGAGGTTTTAAATATTTGGAATTACCTGAATTCAATCTGCAATGGATCAGGCAATCCATCCACATTGAAAGAAAAGATTTCATTGTAATCTCCTAGGCATGAGCCTTTGAATGTGATGTGAATCACCTGGTAACCCTTCCGCTCAATACGACCTTCCTCAGGATTAAAAGTGAATGACATTCCAAATGCTGAATCCTTTGTCTGCACTTTGTAAGCAGCATCAATTTCTCCTTTATTTGCTAGGACCACTTCAAAATGATGGCATGATCCAATGAAAATTGGACCAAGGTCCATGCAATTGATAGAAAACTGGAGCTCTGGACCTTTCCCATATCCAAGGATTCGTAATGGAATCCGTGTCTCTCGTCCTGTGATCTCGCAAAATGCCGTCCTTTTGTATGCCTTTGCTTCTAGAGGCTTAAATATAACAGTGATTTCCCGTGAAGAATTTGGCCAAATTTCTCCTTCAACCGGTTCAATCTTGATAACATCATCAATAAATGTCCCTTTGCTATCTTCAATCAACTGTTAGAAACAAAAAAGTTTTACAGTAAAAATATGAATGAGAGACAAGACAAAAATGTATTATAGCAAAATGAGACTGGTGCAAAAACGTTAGATAAATGTTAAAGAAATATGTATGTACATACAGCAATATTGTTGGCACAAAAAATTACTCCCTCCATAAAATTTAAAAATAACACTTTTTCAAAAAATTACACTAGGTGTGTTGGCTATCTTTACATGGATTCTTCTATAAGTATCTAATTCTAAAAGAGAAAACATTAAATGGGAAGAGGAGGTAAACAATGCCAATCAAACAGAATCAAGTGGGTAAAAGGAAGTTGAATTGTTTACATTTTACCTTCTGTTTGTTTTGATAAGAACGGTTTAGCACTGATAGATTATTGCGAAGAGTTGGATCATCTATGTATTCCTGTTTCAATTTCTCAGTATCCATTATTTTCTCTTCTTCTACTTTTGACAGCATCCTGAAAGAATAAAGAAAACATGACCCCAAAATAATTAAAAATTATTGAAAAGCAGACAGTGTTAATATTTCAGTTGAATTTAATCATTTTCATTAAATCAAACAAAAATAAACGAGGTAAAGAATCTTTTAGGACAATGTGTTCATTAAGCACCACAAATTAAAAGAGAACTGAATAAAGTGAAAATTCCATTTGACACCAGTTGTAGCAGATGCATATAAAAAAAATCGGATTTGAATGGCACATCCCGTTGATGAGGTTAGAAAATTAGGTTTGGATTTTTTAATTATAGTAATGTCACCAGGTAGGAAGGATCCAGTTTTACATTATGAATGAACAGGGGGATTTTTCTCTTTAGACTGAACTACCAGAAAGAGCAGTCAGACTATTAGTAGCTGCTGTTTCCCTCTCAGTATGTGTGTGGGGGGGGCGGTAAATGTTTTAGGCATGTACATGTATGCTACGGATAAAGAATGAAACCCCATTTGTCAATATTTCTTTATGAATAATGTTTGTTATGAAAGCTGTTATGAAGAAGAAGAAGAAGAAGAAGAAGAAACATGGACTGCCACATCACCACAGAAATACGACTGAATGATTTTGTTGATGAAGCAAACACACTATAGGTATTGAAGTACACTCCGATTATGCTAGACAGTTATTTAAAGTACAAAATTAATTTCATGAAAAGTTTTTGGTTTAATTTACAAATTCACCAATTAGCATGACTGAGTCAAGTGCACACATGAAAGTCATTTAAAAATATAAAAGATTGTCATACATACATGTCACCTCATACACGCGTAGAAGTTGTCCAAAAACAACTAATGATTAAGACATCCAAATTAATGACATATACAAAATAATAGGATATTCTACTTAGTAATATGTTTATTTACTTGGAATACCTTGGAATTACGACATCCAAATTAATGACATATACAAAATAATAGGATATTCTACTTAGTAATATGTTTATTTACTTGGAATACCTTGGAATTACGACATCCAAATTAATGACATATACAAAATAATAGGATATTCTACTTAGTAATATGTTTATTTACTTGGAATACCTTGGAATTACGACATCCAAATTAATGACATATACAAAATAATAGGATATTCTACTTAGTAATATGTTTATTTACTTGGAATACCTTGGAATTACGACATCCAAATTAATGACATATACAAAATAATAGGATATTCTACTTAGTAATATGTTTATTTACTTGGAATACCTTGGAATTACGACATCCAAATTAATGACATATACAAAATAATAGGATATTCTACTTAGTAATATGTTTATTTACTTGGAATACCTTGGAATTACGACATCCAAATTAATGACATATACAAAATAATAGGATATTCTACTTAGTAATATGTTTATTTACTTGGAATACCTTGGAATTACGACATCCAAATTAATGACATATACAAAATAATAGGATATTCTACTTAGTAATATGTTTATTTACTTGGAATACCTTGGAATTACGACATCCAAATTAATGACATATACAAAATAATAGGATATTCTACTTAGTAATATGTTTATTTACTTGGAATACCAAGTAAATAAACATATTACACACTATTATTACTGCATCTGCTGCAATAGTTTTTAATAACACCTAAAAATCCATTTATTATAACAAATTACATTTCTTTTTCATTATCAAAAAACAATATTATTTCACATTGTTAAAGAGAGTCTTCATTTATGTCTTTACATTTATTGTTTTTTCGTTTGTATTTTCAAAAATTTAAACTAAAAAAGTAAAAATAAGGTATTCATCAAAATAGTTCACACATTTGAAAATAGCTTCAAATCAAAATTAATTTGAAAAGTAAAAATAATTTAATGTTTCTTACATGACATTTGGTGCCCAGTGAGAAATAAAAATGTTGATAAACAAAAACATGAAACTAAATAATGCAAATAATGTTCATTTTTTAAACAATAAAAATACTATCATCTTTATCGGTTGCAGATATCTGTTGCTAAGTGCACTTTTAGGGATAAATTTATATATATATATATATATATATATATATATATATATATATATATTACAAGGTCACCTCTTATCAAAACCATTTGAGGATAAAAGTTAACGAGTGTAGGGTGGTCAGTGAGACAACAGCATAGTGATCGGTTGTGGTGAAAGTTGGATAGAATGATTATTTAATGGGTCGGGTCAACAAGAACTACATGTTGTAGTCAGCTAGAAAGCAGGCCTTTGGATGGAACAAAAAAGTAGCAATCTCTTTTGGCATCATTTTATTTTTTCAAGACAAAATGCCATCCATACTGACATCTTCAAATAAATCTCATGTTATTTGTGCTGTAAAACGCAGTCTAACAAAAGCTTTTTCTATTAGAATGTGTTTAACATTTATAGAATATCTAATATTTATAGAATGATTGATATGCCATGCATTCTGGGTTTTTTTTTTCTCATTTAAGTAAAAAATAAATATATTAACGATTACAACATAGAAGTTTTTTTACAAGGGATTAACCAATCAAGGTTCAAAAGCCACTTGAGGATAAGAGTTAATAAGTGCACGGTGGTCATTGAGAGCAATGTAATAATTGTTAGTAGAGGAAGTTAGGTAGAATTTAATTACTTAAGGGGATGGCCCAAAAAGAACTTGTTTACATTGGACTTGAAAATAAATATGTTGTAGTCAGCTGGAAAGCAGGTCAGCAGAACAGACTTCTAGTGGGTAGTTCAAGGAAAAAACCCTTGTTCATAGAATTTGTGTTTAGATTTAGGCTGAGATAGAGAATGTGAAAAATTGTTGATAGTGGTTGTAGCTAGACGAGTGTTTTTTTTATGAAAGTTATGCAGGGTTCATTGAAGCACACATGAGCACATGCCATAAAAGTAAAGATAAAGCGATAGTGTTAATTACATGACAGCAAAGAAAAAGAAAGAAAATTACAAAAAAACATTTTTATGTAAATTTGTACCATTGGTTTATTACATAAAGCATGATTGTCATAAATTGGGATATTGGTGAGGGCTAAAGCATGACAACATAGATGAGAGACATCGTTAACGTCCAGAGTTTGAAACGTTAACCAGGTTCCACATCAGTTTCTTTCACGTTTGTTTGGGCTTTGTTATTTTCACTTGTTTGTGATTGTTGCTCATTGCTGTCACTTTTCTTTCTTTTTTTTTTTTTTTATTCATGTAGTTTTCACGGTGTTACCAAACTTCAAAATAAACACATGAAAAAGAAAACATTAGCATGAAGAGTGAATGTTATATTTTTTTGCACTAGTGTAGTTACACTGAAAACATGACCATGTTATGATCCACCAAGGGTTTTGTCACTCGACTTCACACTCATGGAGGCGCGGCAGATGCAAATTACACCCTGTTTTACTAAATCTACCCACCTCCAGCCTATCTGTCAATCAAGATAACAGTTCTCGGTTTAACAAAACGAAATGTCTGAATCTACAAAATCTTTGTTTATACATTTTTATGTGTGTCATTTAATGTACTAGTAAGGAATGGATGAACAAAGACTTCCAGCATTTCAGGATTTTCAGTTATTTACATGCATTTAAATGTTCCTACGATACTAAAAGACTCATTGATGTTCTTAAATTAACAAAAAAAAAATCATATATTCGACTTTTCCAGTAGTTGAAATTTTTTACAATGCATTATGTATTTAGAAAAAGTATTAATTTACGGTGCATTGGGTATTTAGAAAAAATATTAATTTACAGTGCATTGTGTATTTAGAAAAGGTATTAATTTACGGTGCATTGTGTATTTTGAAAAAGTATTACTTTACAGTGCATTGTGTATTTAGAAAAGGTATTAATTTACGGTGCATTGTGTATTTTGAAAAAGTATACATTTACAGTGCATTGTGTATTTACAAAAGGTATACATTTACGATGCACTGCGAATTTAGAAAATGTATTAATTTACGGTGCATTGTGTATTTAGAAAAGGTATTAGTTTACGATGCATTGTGTATTTAGAAAAGGTATTAATTTACGGTGCATCGAGTATGTAGAACAGGTATAAATTTATGATGCATTGTGTATTTAAAAAGGTATTAATTAACGATGCATTGTGTATTAAGAAAAGGTATTAATTTATGATGGATTGTGTATTTAGAAAATGTATTATTTTACGGTGCATTCTGTATTAAGAAAAGGTATTAATTTACGATACATTGTGTATTTAGAAAAGGTATTATTTTACGATGCATTCTGTATTAAGAAAAGGTATTATTTTACGATGCATTGTGTACTTAAAAAGGTATTAATTTACAGTGCATTTTGTATTATGAAAAGGTATTAATTTACGATGCATTATGTATTTAGAAAAGGTATTAATTTACGATACATTGTGTATTTAGAAAAAGTATTAATTTACGAGGCATTGTGTATTTAAAAAGGTACCAATTTACGGTGAATTGCGTATTTAGAAAAGGTATTAATTTACGATGCATTGTGTATTTAGGAAAGGTATTAATTTACGGTGCATTGTGTATTCAGAAAGGTATTAATTAACGGTGCAATGTGTATTAAAACAAGTTATTAATTTACGATACATTGTGTATTTAGAAAAGGTACTAATTTACGAGGTATTGTGTATTTAGAAAAGGTATTAATTTACGATGCATTGTGTATTTGGAAAAGGTATAAACTTACGATGCATTGTGTATTAAGAAAATGTATTAATTTCGGATGCATTGTGTATTTAGAAAAGGTATTAATTTACAATGCATTGTGTATTTTGATAATGTATTAATTTTCGATGCATTGTGTATTTAGAAAAGGTATTTATTTACAATGTATTATGTATTTTGAACAGATATTAATTAACGATGCATTGTGTATTCAGAAGAGGTTATTATTCACGATGCATTGTGTCTTTTGAAAAGGTATTTATTTACGGTGCATCGAGTATGTAGAACAGGTATTAATTTATGATGCATTGCGTATTTAAAAAGGTATTAATTTACGATGCATTGTGTATTAAGAAAAGGTATTAATTTATGATGCATTGTGTATTTAGAAAAGGTATAAATTTATGATGCATTCTGTATAGGGAAAAGGTATTAATTTACGATACATTGTGTATTTAGAAAAGGTATTAATTTACGATGCATTCTGTATTTATAAAAGGTATTATTTTACGATGCATTGTGTACTTAAAAAGGTATTAATTTACAGTGCATTTTGTATTATGAACAGGAATTAATTTATAATGCATTATGTATTTAGAAAAGGTATTAATTTACGGTGCATTGTGTATTTAGAAAAGGTATTAATTTACGAGGCATTGTGTATTTAAAAAGGTATCAATTTACGGTGCATTGTGTATTAAGAAAAGGTATTAATTTACAGTGCATTGTGTATTTAGAAAAAGTATTAATTTACGAGGAATTGTGTATTTAAAAAGGTATTAATTTACAGTGCATTTTGTATTATGAAAAGGTATTAATTTACGATGCATTATGTGTTTAGAAAAGGTACTAATTTACGGTGCATTGTGTATTTAGAAAAGGTATTAATTTACGATGCATTGTGTATTTAGGAAAGGTATTAATTTACGGTGCATTGTGTATTTGGAAAAGGTATTAATTTACGAGGTATTGTGTATTTAGAAAAGGTATTAATTTACGAGGAATTGTGTATTTAAAAAGGTATTAACTTACGATGCATCGTGTATTAAGAAAATGTATTAATTTCGGATGCATTGTGTATTTAGAAAAGGTATTAATTTACAATGCATTGTGTATTTTGATAATGTATTAATTTACGATGCATTGCGTATTTAGAAAAGGTATTTATTTACAATGTATTATGTATTTTGAACAAGTATCAATTTACGATGCATTGTGTATTCAGAAGAGGTTATGATTCACGATGCATTGAGTATTTAGAAAAGGTATTAATTACCGGTGCATCGAGTATGTAGAACAGGTATAAATTTATGATGCATTGTGTAGTTTAAAACGTATTGATTTACGATGCATTGTGTATTAAGAAAAGGTATTAATTTATGATGCATTGTGTATTTAGAAAAGGTATTAATTTATGATGTACTCTGTATACAGAAAAGGTATTTATTTACGATACATTGTGTATTTAGAAAAGGTATTAATTTACGATGCATGTTGTATTTAGAAAAGGTATTATTTTACGATGCATTGTGTACTTAAAAAGGTATTAACTTACAGTGCATTTTGTATTAGGAAAAGGTATTAATTTATGAAGCCTTATGTATTTAAAAAAAGGTATTAATTTACGGTGCATTCTGTATTTAGAAAAGGTATTAATTTACGAGGCATCGTGTATTTAAAAAGGAATCAATTTACGGTGCATTGCGTATTTAGAAAAGGTATACATTTATGATGAATTGTGTATTTAGGAACGGTATTAATTTACGGTGCATTGCGTATTTAGAAAAGGCATTAATTTACGCTGCATTGCGTATTTAGAAAAGGCATTAATTTACGCTGCATTGCGTATTTAGAAAAGGTATTAATTTACAATGTATTGTGTATTTAGAAAAGGTATTAATTCCTGATGCATTGTGTATTTAGAAAAGGTATTTATTTACAATGATTTATGTATTATAACAAATAATAATTTGTGATGCATTGTGTATTCAGAAGAGGTTATTATTCACGATGCATTGTGTATTTAGAAAAGGTATTACTTTACGGTGCCTTGTATATTTAGAAAAGGTATTAATTTACGATGAATTGTGTATTTAGAAAAAGTATTAATTTACGATGCATTGTGTATTTAGAAAAGGTATCAATTCAGAGTAATTGTCTATTTAGAAAAGGTATTACTTTACGGTGCATTGTGTATTTTAAAAAAAGTAATAATTTACAATGCATTATGTATATAGAACGGGTATTAATTTATGTTGTAAGGTGTATTTTTAAAAGGTATTAATTTACCATGTATTTTGTATTTAGACGGTATCAATTTACGAGTCATTGTGTATTAAGAAAAATATTAATTTCCGGTGCATTGTGTATTTCCAACGGGTATTTATTTACGGCGCTCTGTTCATTTAGAACAGGTATAAATTTATGATGCATTGTGTATTTAAAAAGGTATTAATTAACGATGCATTGTGTATTAAGAAAAGGTATTAATTTATGATGCATTGTGTATTTAGAAAAGGTATTAATTTACGGTGCATTCTGTATTAAGAAAACGTATTAATTTACGATACATTGTGTATTTAGAAAAGGTATTATTTTACGATGCATTCTGTATTAAGAAAAGGTATTATTTTACGATGCATTGTGTACTTAAAAAGGTATTAATTTACAGTGCATTTTGTATTATGAAAAGGTATTAATTTACGATGCATTATGTATTTAGAAAAGATATTAATTTACGGTGCATTGTGTATTTAGAAAAAGTATTAATTTACGAGGCATTGTGTATTTAAAAAGGTACCAATTTACGGTGAATTGCGTATTTAGAAAAGGTATAAATTTACGATGCATTGTGTATTTAGGAAAGGTATTAATTTACAATGCATTGTGTATTTTGATAATGTATTAATTTACGATGCATTGCGTATTTAGAAAAGGTATTTATTTACAATGTATTATGTATTTTGAACAAGTATCAATCTACGATGCATTGTGTATTCAGAAGAGGTTATGATTCACGATGCATTGTGTATTTAGAAAAGGTATTAATAACCGGTGCATCGAGTATGTAGAACAGGTATTATTTATGATGCATTTTGTAGTTAAAAACGTATTAATTTACGATGCATTGTGTATTAAGAAAAGGTATTAATTTATGATGCATTGTGTATTTAGAAAAGGTATTAATTCATGATGCACTCTGTATACAGAAAAGGTATTTATTTACGATACATTGTGTATTTAGAAAAGGTATTAATTTACGATGCATTCTGTATTTAGAAAAGGTATTATTTACGATGCATTGTGTACGTAAAAAGGTATTAATGTACAGTGCATTTTGTATTAGGAAAAGGTATTAATTTACGGTGCATTCTGTATTAAGAAAACGTATTAATTTAAGATACATTGTGTATTTAGAAAAGGTATTATTTTACGATGCATTCTGTATTAAGAAAAGGTATTATTTTACGATGCATTGTGTACTTAAAAAGGTATTAATTTACAGTGCATTTAGTATTGTGAAAAGGTATTAATTTACGATGCATTATGTATTTAGAAAAGATATTAATTTACGGTGAATTGTGTATTTAGAAAAAGTATTAATTTACGAGGCATTGTGTATTTAAAAAGGTACCAATTTACGGTGAATTGCGTATTTAGAAAAGGTATAAATTTACGATGCATTGTGTATTTAGGAAAGGTATTAATTTACGGTGCATTGTGTATTCAGAAAGGTATTAATTAACGGTGTAATGTGTATTAAAACAAGTTATTAATTTACGATACATTGTGTATTTAGAAAAGGTACTAATTTACGAGGTATTGTGTATTTAGAAAAGGTATTAATTTACGATGCATTGTGTATTTGGAAAAGGTATAAACTTACGATGCATTGTGTATTAAGAAAATGTATTAATTTTGGAGGCATTGTGTATTTAGAAAAGGTATTAATTTACAATTCATTGTGTATTTTGATAATGTATTAATTTGCGATGCATTGTGTATTTAGAAAAGGTATTTATTTACAATGTATTATGTATTTTGAACAGATATTAATTAACGATGCATTGTGTATTCAGAAGAGGTTATTATTCACGATGCATTGTGTATTTAGAAAAGGTATTTATTTACGGTACATCGAGTATGTAGACCAGGTATTATTTATGATGCATTGTGTATTTAAAAAGGTAATTATTTACGATGCATTGTGTATTAAGAAAAGGTATTAATTTATGATGCATTGTGTATTTAGAAAATGGTATAAATTTATGATGCATTCTGTATACAGAAAAGGTCTTAATTTACGATACATTGTGTATTTATAAAAGGTATTAATTTACGATGCATTCTGTATTTATAAAAGGTATTATTTTACGATGCATTGTGTACTTAAAAAGGTATTAATTTACAGTGCATTTTGTATTATGAACAGGTATTAATTTATAATGCATTATGTATTTAGAAAAGGTATTAATTTACGGTGCATTGTGTATTTAGAAAAGGTATTAATTTACGAGGCATTGTGTATTTAAAAAGGTATCAATTTACGGTGCATTGTGTATTAAGAAAAGGTATTAATTTACGGTGCATTGTGTATTTAGAAAAGGTATTAATTTACGAGGAATTGTGTATTTAAAAAGGTATTAATTTACAGTGCATTTTGTATTATGAAAAGGTATTAATTTACGATGCATTGTGTACTTAAAAAGGTATTAATTTACAGTGCATTTTGTATTATGAACAGGTATTAATTTATAATGCATTATGTATTTAGAAAAGGTATTAATCTACGGTGCATTGTGTATTTAGAAAAGGTATTAATTTACGAGGCATTGTGTATTTAAAAAGGTATCAATTTACGGTGCATTGTGTATTAAGAAAAGGTATTAATTTACAGGACATTGTGTATTTAGAAAAAGTATTAATTTACGAGGAATTGTGTATTTAAAAAGGTATTAATTTACAGTGCATTTTGTATTATGAAAAGGTATTAATTTACGATGCATTATGTGTTTAGAAAAGGTATTAATTTACGGTGCATTGTGTATTTAGAAAAGGTATTAATTTACGATGCATTGTGTATTTAGGAAAGGTATTAATTTCCGGGGCATTGTGTATTTGGGAAAGGTATTAATTTACGAGGTATTGTGTATTTAGAAAAGGTATTAATTTACGAGGAATTGTGTATTTAAAAAGGTATTAACTTACGATGCATCGTGTATTAAGGAAATGTATTAATTTCGGATGCATTGTGTATTTAGAAAAGGTATTAATTTACAATGCATTGTGTATTTTGATAATGTATTAATTTACGATGCATTGCGTATTTAGAAAAGGTATTTATTTACAATGTATTATGTATTTTGAACAAGTATCAATTTATGATGCATTGTGTATTCAGAAGAGGTAATGATTCACGATGCATTGAGTATTTAGAAAAGGTATTAATTACCGGTGCATCGAGTATGTAGAACAGGTATTATTTATGATGCATTGTGTAGTTTAAAACGTATTGATTTACGATGCATTGTTTATTAAGAAAAGGTATTAATTTATGATGCATTGTGTATTTAGAAAAGGTATTAATTTATGATGCACTCTGTATACAGAAAAGGTATTTATTTACGATACATTGTGTATTTAGAAAAGGTATTAATTTACGATGCATGTTGTATTTAGAAAAGGTATTATTTTACGATGCATTGTGTACTTAAAAAGGTATTAACTTACAGTGCATTTTGTATTAGGAAAAGGTATTAATTTATGAAGCCTTATGTATTTAAAAAAAGGTATTAATTTACGGTGCATTGTGTATTTAGAAAAGGTATTAATTTACGAGGCATCGTGTATTTAAAAAGGTATCAATTTACGGTGCATTGCGTATTTAGAAAAGGTATACATTTAGGATGAATTGTGTATTTAGGAACGGTATTAATTTACGGTGCATTGCGTATTTAGAAAAGGCATTAATTTACGCTGCATTGCGTATTTAGAAAAGGCATTAATTTACGCTGCATTGCGTATTTAGAAAAGGTATTAATTTACAATGTATTGTGTATTTAGAAAATGTATTAATTCCTGATGCATTGTGTATTTAGAAAAGGTATTAATGTACGATGCAGTGTGTATTTAGAAAATGTATTAATTTCTGATGCATTGTGTATTTAGAAAAGGTATTAATTTACAATGTATCGTGTATTTTGATAATGTATTAATTTACGATGCATTGTGTATTTAGAAAAGGTATTTATTTACAATGATTTATGTATTATAACAAATAATAATTTGTGATGCATTGTGTATTCAGAAGAGGTTATTATTCACGATGCATTGTGTATTTAGAAAAGGTATTACTTTACGGTGCCTTGTATATTTAGAAAAGGTATTAATTTACGATGAATTGTGTATTTAGAAAAAGTATTAATTTACGATGCATTGTGTATTTAGAAAAGGTATCAATTCAGAGTAATTGTCTATTTAGAAAAGGTATTACTTTACGGTGCATTGTGTATTTTAAAAAAGTAATAATTTACAATGCATTATGTATATAGAACGGGTATTAATTTATGTTGTAAGGTGTATTTTTAAAAGGTATTAATTTACCATGTATTTTGTATTTAGACGGTATCAATTTACGAGTCATTGTGTATTAAGAAAAATATTAATTTCCGGTGCATTGTGTATTTCCAACGGGTATTTATTTACGGCGCTCTGTTCATTTAGAAAAGGTATTAATTTACGATGCATTGTGTATTTACAAAAGGTATTAATTTACGGTGCATTGTGTATTTAGAAAAGGTATTAATTTACGGAGCATTGTGTATTTTGAAAAGGTATTAATTTATGATCCATGATGTATATAGAATAGATATTACTATACATTGCATTGTGTATTTAGAAAAGGTATTAATTTACGATGCATTGTGTATTTAGAAAAAGGTATTAGTTTACGATGCATTGTGTATTTAGAAAAGGTGTTAATTTACGGTGCATCGAGTATGTAGAACAGGTATAAATTTATGATGCATTGTGTATTTAAAAAGGTATTAATTAACGATGCATTGTGTATTAAGAAAAGGTATTAATTTATGATGCATTGTGTATTTAGAAAAGGTATTAATTGACCGTGCATTCTGTATTAAGAAAACGTATTAATTTACGATACATTGTGTATTTAGAAAAGGTATTATTTTACGATGCATTCTGTATTAAGAAAAGGTATTATTTTACGATGCATTTTGCACTTAAAAAGGTATTAATTTACAGTGCATTTTGTATTATGAAAAAGTTTAATTTACGATGCATTATGTATTTAGAAAAGATATTAATTTACGGTGCATTGTGTATTTAGAAAAAGTATTAATTTACGAGGCATTGTGTATTTAGAAAGGTACCAATTTACGGTGAATTGCGTATTTAGAAAAGGTATAAATTTACGATGCATTGTGTATTTAGGAAAGGTATTAATTTACGGTGCATTGCGTATTCAGAAAGGTATTAATTAACGGTGTAATGTGTATTAAAACAAGTTATTAATTTACGATACATTGTGTATTTAGAAAATGTACTAATTTACGAGGTATTGTGTATTTAGAAAAGGTATTAATTTACGATACATTGTGTATTTGGAAAAGGTATAAACTTACGATGCATTGTGTATTAAGAAAATGTATTAATTTCGGATGCATTGTGTATTTAGAAAAGGTATTAATTTACAATGCATTGTGTATTTTGATAATGTATTAATTTGCGATGCATTGTGTATTTAGAAAAGGTATTTATTTACAATGTATTATGTATTTTGAACAGATATTAATTAACGATGCATTGTGTATTCAGAAGAGGTTATTATTCACGATGCATTGTGTCTTTTGAAAAGGTATTTATTTACGGTGCATCGAGTATGTAGAACAGGTATTAATTTATGATGCATTGCGTATTTAAAAAGGTATTAATTTACGATGCATTGTGTATTAAGAAAAGGTATTAATTTATGATGCATTGTGTATTTAGAAAAGGTATAAATTTATGATGCATTCTGTATACAGAAAAGGTATTAATTTACGATACATTGTGTATTTAGAAAAGGTATTAATTTACGATGCATTCTGTATTTATAAAAGGTATTATTTTACGATGCATTGTGTACTTAAAACGGTATTAATTTACAGTGCATTTTGTATTATGAACAGGTATTAATTTATAATGCATTATGTATTTAGAAAAGGTATTAATTTACGGTGCATTGTGTATTTAGAAAAGGTATTAATTTACGAGGCATTGTGTATTTAAAAAGGTATCAATTTACGGTGCATTGTGTATTAAGAAAAGGTATTAATTTACAGTGCATTGTGTATTTAGAAAAAGTATTAATTTACGAGGAATTGAGTATTTAAAAAGGTATTAATTTACAGTGCATTTTGTATTATGAAAAGGTATTAATTTACGATGCATTATGTGTTTAGAAAAGGTACTAATTTACGGTGCATTGTGTATTTAGAAAAGGTATTAATTTACGATGCATTGTGTATTTAGGAAAGGTATTAATTTACGGTGCATTGTGTATTTGGAAAAGGTATTAATTTACGAGGTATTGTGTATTTAGAAAAGGTATTAATTTACGAGGAATTGTGTATTTAAAAAGGTATTAACTTACGATGCATCGTGTATTAAGAAAATGTATTAATTTCGGATGCATTGTGTATTTAAAAAAGGTATTAATTTACAATGCATTGTGTATTTTGATAATGTATTAATTTACGATGCATTGCGTATTTAGAAAAGGTATTTATTTACAATGTATTATGTATTTTGAACAAGCATCAATTTACGATGCATTGTGTATTCAGAAGAGGTTATGATTCACGATGCATTGAGTATTTAGAAAAGGTATTAATTACCGGTGCATCGAGTATGTAGAACGGGTATTATTTATGATGCATTGTGTAGTTTAAAACGTATTGATTTACGATGCATTGTGTATTAAGAAAAGGTATTAATTTATGATGCATTGTGTATTTAGAAAAGGTATTAATTTATGATGTACTCTGTATACAGAAAAGGTATTTATTTACGATACATTGTGTATTTAGAAAAGGTATTAATTTACGATGCATGTTGTATTTAGAAAAGGTATTATTTTACGATGCATTGTGTACTTAAAAAGGTATTAACTTACAGTGCATTTTGTATTAGGAAAAGGTATTAATTTATGAAGCCTTATGTATTTAAAAAAAGGTATTAATTTACGGTGCATTGTGTATTTAGAAAAGGTATTAATTTACGAGGCATCGTGTATTTAAAAAGGTATCAATTTACGGTGCATTGCGTATTTAGAAAAGGTATACATTTAGGATGAATTGTGTATTTAGGAACGGTATTAATTTACGGTGCATTGCGTATTTAGAAAAGGCATTAATTTACGCTGCATTGCGTATTTAGAAAAGGCATTAATTTACGCTGCATTGCGTATTTAGAAAAGGTATTAATTTACAATGTATTGTGTATTTAGAAAATGTATTAATTCCTGATGCATTGTGTATTAAGAAAAGGTATTAATGTACGATGCAGTGTGTATTTAGAAAATGTATTAATTTCTGATGCATTGTGTATTTAGAAAAGGTATTAATTTACAATGTATCGTGTATTTTGATAATGTATTAATTTACGATGCATTGTGTATTTAGAAAAGGTATTTATTTACAATGATTTATGTATTATAACAAATAATAATTTGTGATGCATTGTGTATTCAGAAGAGGTTATTATTCACGATGCATTGTGTATTTAGAAAAGGTATTACTTTACGGTGCCTTTTATATTTAGAAAAGGTATAATTTACGATGAATTGTGTATTTAGAAAAAGTATTAATTTACGATGCATTGTGTATTTAGAAAAGGTATCAATTCAGAGTAATTGTCTATTTAGAAAAGGTATTACTTTACGGTGCATTGTGTATTTTAAAAAAGTAATAATTTACAATGCATTATGTATATAGAACGGGTATTAATTTATGTTGTAAGGTGTATTTTTAAAAGGTATTAATTTACCATGTATTTTGTATTTAGACGGTATCAATTTACGAGTCATTGTGTATTAAGAAAAATATTAATTTCCGGTGCATTGTGTATTTCCAACGGGTATTTATTTACGGCGCTCTGTTCATTTAGAAAAGGTATTAATTTACGATGCATTGTGTATTTACAAAAGGTATTAATTTACGGTGCATTGTGTATTTAGAAAAGGTATTAATTTACGGAGCATTGTGTATTTTGAAAAGGTATTAATTTATGATCCATGATGTATATAGAATAGATATTACTATACATTGCATTGTGTATTTAGAAAAGGTATTAATTTACGATGCATTGTGTATTTAGAAAAGGTATTAGTTTACGATGCATTGTGTATTTAGAAAAGGTGTTAATTTACGGTGCATCGAGTATGTAGAACAGGTATAAATTTATGATGCATTGTGTATTTAAAAAGGTATTAATTAACGATGCATTGTGTATTAAGAAAAGGTATTAATTTACGGTGCATTCTGTATTAAGAAAACGTATTAATTTACGATACATTGTGTATTTAGAAAAGGTATTATTTTACGATGCATTCTGTATTAAGAAAAGGTATTATTTTACGATGCATTGTGCACTTAAAAAGGTATTAATTTACAGTGCATTTTGTATTATGAAAAGGTATTAATTTACGATGCATTATGTATTTAGAAAAGATATTAATTTACGGTGCATTGTGTATTTAGAAAAAGTATTAATTTACGAGGCATTGTGTATTTAGAAAGGTACCAATTTACGGTGAATTGCGTATTTAGAAAAGGTATAAATTTACGATGCATTGTGTATTTAGGAAAGGTATTAATTTACGGTGCATTGTGTATTCAGAAAGGTATTAATTAACGGTGTAATGTGTATTAAAACAAGTTATTAATTTACGATACATTGTGTATTTAGAAAAGGTACTAATTTACGAGGTATTGTGTATTTAGAAAAGGTATTAATTTACGATACATTGTGTATTTGGAAAAGGTATAAACTTACGATGCATTGTGTATTAAAAAAATGTATTAATTTCGGATGCATTGTGTATTTAGAAAAGGTAATGATTTACAATGCATTGTGTATTTTGATAATGTATTAATTTGCGATGCATTGTGTATTTAGAAAAGGTATTTATTTACAATGTATTATGTATTTTGAACAGATATTAATTAACGATGCATTGTGTATTCAGAAGAGGTTATTATTCACGATGCATTGTGTATTTAGAAAAGGTATTTATTTACGGTACATCGAGTATGTAGAACAGGTATTATTTATGATGCATTGTGTATTTAAAAAGGTAATTATTTACGATGCATTGTGTATTAAGAAAAGGTATTAATTTATGATGCATTGTGTATTTAGAAAAGGTATAAATTTATGATGCATTCTGTATACAGAAAAGGTATTAATTTACGATACATTGTGTATTTAGAAAAGGTATTAATTTACGATGCATTCTGTATTTATAAAAGGTATTATTTTACGATGCATTGTGTACTTAAAAAGGTATTAATTTACAGTGCATTTTGTATTATGAACAGGTATTAATTTATAATGCATTATGTATTTAGAAAAGGTATTAATTTACGGTGCATTGTGTATTTAGAAAAGGTATTAATTTACGAGGCATTGTGTATTTAAAAAGGTATCAATTTACGGTGCATTGTGTATTAAGAAAAGGTATTAATTTACGGTGCATTGTGTATTTAGAAAAGGTATTAATTTACGAGGAATTGTGTATTTAAAAAGGTATTAATTTACAGTGCATTTTGTATTATGAAAAGGTATTAATTTACGATGTATTATGGATATAGAAAAGATATTAATTTACGGTGCATTGTGTATTTAGAAAAGGTATTAATTTACGATGCATTGTGTATTTAGGAAATGTATTAATTTACGGTGCATTGTGTATTTGGAAAAGGTATTAATTTACGAGGTATTGTGTATTTAGAAAAGGTATTAATTTACGATGCATTGTGTATTTGGAAAAGGTATTAACTTACGATGCATCGTGTATTAAGAAAATGTATAAATTTCGGATGCATTGTGTATTTAGAAAAGGTATTAATTTACAATGCATTGTGTATTTTGATAATGTATTAATTTACGATGCATTGCGTATTTAGAAAAGGTATTTATTTACAATGTATTATGTATTTTGAACAAGTATCAATATACGATGCATTGTGTATTCAGAAGAGGTTATGATTCACGATGCATTGTGTATTTAGAAAAGGTATTAATTACCGGTGCATCAAGTATATAGAACAGGTATTATTTATGATGCATTTTGTAGTTAAAAACGTATTAATTTACGATGCATTGTGTATTAAGAAAAGGTATTAATTTATGATGCATTGTGTATTTAGAAAAGGTATAAATTTATGATGCACTCTGTATACAGAAAAGGTATTTATTTACGATACATTGTGTATTTAGAAAAGGTATTAATTTACGATGCATTCTGTATTTAGAAAAGGTATTATTTACGATGCATTGTGTACGTAAAAAGGTATTAATGTACAGTGCATTTTGTATTAGGAAAAGGTATTAATTTACGGTGCATTCTGTATTAAGAAAACGTATTAATTTACGATACATTGTGTATTTAGAAAAGGTATTATTTTACGATGCATTTTGTATTAAGGAAAGGTATTATTTTACGATGCATTGTGTACTTAAAAAGGTATTAATTTACAGTGCATTTTGTATTATGAAAAGGTATTAATTTACGATGCATTATGTATTTAGAAAAGATATTAATTTACGGTGCATTGTGTATTTAGAAAAAGTATTAATTTACGAGGCATTGTGTATTTAAAAAGGTACCAATTTACTGTGAATTGCGTATTTAGAAAAGGTATAAATTTACGATGCATTGTGTATTTAGAAAAGGTATTAATTTACGGTGCATTGTGTATTCAGAAGGGTGTTAATTAACGGTGTAATGTGTATTAAAACAAGTTATTAATTTACGATACATTGTGTATTTAGAAAAGGTACTAATTTACGAGGTATTGTGTATTTAGAAAAGGTATTAATTTACGATGCATTGTGTATTTGGAAAAGGTATAAACTTACGATGCATTGTGTATTAAGAAAATGTATTCATTTCGGAGGCATTGTGTATTTAGAAAAGGTATTAATTTACAATGCATTGTGTATTTTGATAATGTATTAATTTGCGATGCATTGTGTATTTAGAAAAAGTATTTATTTACAATGTATTATGTATTTTGAACAGATATTAATTAACGATGCATTGTGTATTCAGAAGAGGTTATTATTCACGATGCATTGTGTATTTAGAAAAGGTATTAATTTACGGTGCATCGAGTATGTAGAACAGGTATTATTTATGATGCATTGTGTATTTAAAAAGGTAATTATTTACGATGCATTGTGTATTAAGAAAAGGTATTAATTTATGATGCATTGTGTATTTAGAAAAGGTATAAATTTATGATGCATTCTGTATACAGAAAAGGTATTAATTTACGATACATTGTGTATTTAGAAAAGGTATTAATTTACGATGCATTCTGTATTTATAAAAGGTATTATTTTACGATGCATTGTGTACTTCAAAAGGTATTAATTTACAGTGCATTTTGTATTATGAACAGGTATTAATTTATAATGCATTATGTATTTAGAAAAGGTATTAATTTACGGTGCATTGTGTATTTAGAAAAGGTATTAATTTACGATGCATTCTGTATTTAGAAAAGGTATTATTTACGATGCATTGAGTACTTTAAAATGTATTAATTTACAGTGCATTTTGTATTAGGAAAAGGTATTAATTTACGATGCATTATGTATTTAGAAAAGGTATTAATTCACGGTGCATTGTGTATTTAGAAAAGGTATTAATTTACGAGGCATTGTGTATTTAAAAAGGTATCAATTTACGGTGCATTGTGTATTTAGAAAAGGTATTAATTTACGGTGCATTGTGTATTTAAAAAAGGTATTAATTTACGAGGAATTGTGTATTTAAAAAGGTATTAATTTACAGTGCATTTTGTATTATGAAAAGGTATTAATTTACGATGTATTATGGATATAGAAAAGATATTAATTTACGGTGCATTGTGTATTTAGAAAAGGTATTAATTTACAATGCATTGTGTATTTAGGAAATGTATTAATTTACGGTGCATTGTGTATTTGGAAAAGGTATTAATTTACGAGGTATTGTGTATTTAGAAAAGGTATTAATTTACGATGCATTGTGTATTTGGAAAAGGTATTAACTTACGATGCATCGTGTATTAAGAAAATGTATAAATTTCGGATGCATTGTGTATTTAGAAAAGGTATTAATTTACAATGCATTGTGTATTTTGATAATGTATTAATTTACGATGCATTGCGTATTTAGAAAAGGTATTTATTTACAATGTATTATGTATTTTGAACAAGTATCAATCTACGATGCATTGTGTATTCAGAAGAGGTTATGATTCACGATGCATTGTGTATTTAGAAAAGGTATTAATTACCGGTGCATCAAGTATATAGAACAGGTATTATTTATGATGCATTTTGTAGTTAAAAACGTATTAATTTACGATGCATTGTGTATTAAGAAAAGGTATTAATTTATGATGCATTGTGTATTTAGAAAAGGTATTAATTTATGATGCACTCTGTATACAGAAAAGGTATTTATTTACGATACATTGTGTATTTAGAAAAGGTATTAATTTACGATGCATTCTGTATTTAGAAAAGGTATTATTTACGATGCATTGTGTACGTAAAAAGGTATTAATGTACAGTGCATTTTGTATTAGGAATAGGTATTAATTTACGGTGCATTCTGTATTAAGAAAACGTATTAATTTACGATACATTGTGTATTTAGAAAAGGTATTATTTTACGATGCATTTTGTATTAAGAAAAGGTATTATTTTACGATGCATTGTGTACTTAAAAAGGTATTAATTTACAGTGCATTTTGTATTATGAAAAGGTATTAATTTACGATGCATTATGTATTTAGAAAAGATATTAATTTACGGTGCATTGTGTATTTAGAAAAAGTATTAATTTACGAGGCATTGTGTATTTAAAAAGGTACCAATTTACTGTGAATTGCGTATTTAGAAAAGGTATAAATTTACGATGCATTGTGTATTTAGGAAAGGTATTAATTTACGGTGCATTGTGTATTCAGAAGGGTATTAATTAACGGTGTAATGTGTATTAAAACAAGTTATTAATTTACGATACATTGTGTATTTAGAAAAGGTACTAATTTACGAGGTATTGTGTATTTAGAAAAGGTATTAATTTACGATGCATTGTGTATTTGGAAAAGGTATAAACTTACGATGCATTGTGTATTAAGAAAATGTATTCATTTCGGAGGCATTGTGTATTTAGAAAAGGTATTAATTTACAATGCATTGTGTATTTTGATAATGTATTAATTTGCGATGCATTGTGTATTTAGAAAAGGTATTTATTTACAATGTATTATGTATTTTGAACAGATATTAATTAACGATGCATTGTGTATTCAGAAGAGGTTATTATTCACGATGCATTGTGTGTTTAGAAAAATTATTAATTTACGGTGCATCGAGTATGTAGAACAGGTATTATTTATGATGCATTGTGTATTTAAAAAGGTAATTATTTACGATGCATTGTGTATTAAGAAAAGGTATTAATTTATGATGCATTGTGTATTTAGAAAAGGTATAAATTTATGATGCATTCTGTATACAGAAAAGGTATTAATTTACGATACATTGTGTATTTAGAAAAGGTATTAATTTACGATGCATTCTGTATTTATAAAAGGTATTATTTTACGATGCATTGTGTACTTCAAAAGGTATTAATTTACAGTGCATTTTGTATTATGAACAGGTATTAATTTATAATGCATTATGTATTTAGAAAAGGTATTAATTTACGGTGCATTGTGTATTTAGAAAAGGTATTAATTTACGATGCATTCTGTATTTAGAAAAGGTATTATTTACGATGCATTGAGTACTTTAAAATGTATTAATTTACAGTGCATTTTGTATTAGGAAAAGGTATTAATTTACGATGCATTATGTATTTAGAAAAGGTATTAATTCACGGTGCATTGTGTATTTAGAAAAGGTATTAATTTACGAGGTATCGTGTATTTAAAAAGGTATCAATTTACGGTGCATTGCGTATTTAGAAAAGGTATACATTTAGGATGAATTGTGTATTTAGGAAAGGTATTAATTTACGGTGCATTGCGTATTTAGAAAAGGCATTAATTTACGCTGCATTGCGTATTTAGAAAAGGTATTAAGTTACAATATATTGTGTATTTAGAAAATGTATTAATTCCTGATGCATTGTGTATTTAGAAAAGGTATTAATGTACGATGCAGTGTGTATTTAGAAAATGTATTAATTTCTGATGCATTGTGTATTTAGAAAAGGTATTAATTTACAATGTATCGTGTATTTTGATAATGTATTAATTTACGATGCATTGTGTATTTAGAAAAGGTATTTATTTACAATGATTTATGTATTAATAACAAATAATAATTTGTAATGCATTGTGTATTCAGAAGAGGTTATTATTCACGATGCATTGTGTATTTAGAAAAGGTATTACTTTACGGTGCCTTGTATATTTAGAAAAGGTATTAATTTACGATGAATTGTGTATTTAGAAAAAGTATTAATTTACGATGCATTGTGTATTTAGAAAAGGTATCAATTCAGAGTAATTGTCTATTTAGAAAAGGTATTACTTTACAGTGCATTGTGTATTTTAAAAAAGTAATAATTTACAATGCATTATGTATATAGAACGGGTATTAATTTATGTTGTAAGGTGTATTTTGAAAAGGTATTAATTTACTATCTATTTTGTATTTAGACGGTATCAATTTACGAGTCATTGTGTATTAAGAAAAAATATTAATTTCCGATGCATTGTGTATTTCCAACGGGTATTTATTTACGGCGCTTTGTTCATTTAGAAAAGGTATTAATTTACGATGCATTGTGTATTTACAAAAGGTATTAATTTACGGTGCATTGTGTATTTAGAAAAGGTATTAATTTACGGAGCATTGTATATTTTGAAAAGATATTAATTTATGATCCATGATGTATATTGAATAGATATTACTATACATTGCATTGTGTATTTAGGAAAGGTATTAATTTACGATGCATTGTGTATTTAGAAAAGGTATTAATTCACGAGTAATTTTGTATTTAGAAAAGGTATTACTTTACGATGCATTGTGTATTTAAAAAAAAAACTAATAATTTACGATGCAGTATGTATTTAGAACAGGTATTAATTTACGATGCAATGTGTATTTAGAAAAGGTATTAATAAACGATTCATTGTGTATTTAGAAAAGGTATTAATTATCGATGAATTGTGTATTTAAAAAAGGTATTAATTTACAGTGCATTGTGTATTTAGAAAAGGATATAACTTACGATGCATTTTGTATTTAGAAAAGGTATAAATTTACGATGCATTGTGTATTTAGAAAAGGATATAACTTACGATGCATTGTGTATTTATAAAAGGTACTAATTTACGATGCATTGTGTATTAAGAAAAGGTATTAATTTACGATGCATTGTGTATTTAGAAGATGTATTATTTACGATGCATTATGCATTTAGAAAAGGTATTAATTTACGGTGCCTTGTGTATTAAGAAAGGTATTAATTTACGGTCCAATGCGTATTAAGAAAAAGTTATTAATTTACGGTGTATTGTATATTTAGAAAATGTATATATTCACGGTGCATTGTGTATTTAGAAATGCTAATTATTTACGGTGCATTGTGTATTTAGAAATGGTTATAATTTACAGTTGATTGTATATTTAGAAAAGGTATTAATTTACGATGCATTGCATATTTAGAAAAAGAATAATTTTAAAAGCATGTTGTATATAGAAAATATATCAATTTACAGTGCATTGTGCATTTATAAAAGGTATTATTTTACGATGCATTGTGTATTTGGAAAGGGAATTAATAAACGATGAAATGTCTATTTAGAAAAGGTATTAATTCACGATGCATTGTATATTTAAATAAATGTACGGTGCATTGTATATTAAGAAAAGGTATTCATTCATGGTGCAATGTGTATTTAGAAAATGTATTAATTTATAATGCAATGTGTATTTAGAAAAGGTATTAATTTACGATGCATGGTGTATTTGTAATAGGTATTTATTTACAGTGCATTGTGTATTTAGAAAAGGGATTAATTTACGATGCATTGTGTATTTTGAAAAGTTATTTATTTACGAGTCATTGTGTATTAAGAAAAGATATTAATTTACGATGCATTGTGTATTTAGAAAAGGTATGCATTTACGAGGAATTGTGTATTTAAAAACGTATTAATTGACAGTGCATTGTGTATTTAGAAAATGTATTAATTTATGATGCATTGTGTATTTGGAAAAGGTATTATTTTACGATCCATTGTGTATTTAGAAAAGATACTAATTTACGATGCCTTGTGTATTTAGAACAGGTATTAATTTACAGTGCAATATGTATTAAGAAAAGGTATAAATTTTCGTAGTATTGTGCATTTAGAATAGGTATTAATTTACGATGCATTGTGTATGTATAAGAGTGTATTATAAACGAGGCATTGTGTATTTAGAAAATGTATTAATTTATGTCGCATTGTATATTAAGAAACGGGCATTATTTTACGATGCAATTTTATTATAAAAGGTATTATGTAATGATGGATTATGTAATTAGAAAAGGTATTAATTTACGGTGCATTGTGTATTTAGAACAGGTATTAATTTATGATGCATTGTGTATTTACAAAACGTGTTTACTTACAATATATTATGTATTTTGAAAAGCTATTAAATGAAGACGTATTGTGTATTTAGATGAGGTTATTATTTACGAGGCATTGTGCATTTAGACAAGGTATTAATTCATGGTGCAATGTGTATTTAAAAAGGTATTAATTTACGGTGCATTGTGTATTTACAAAAGGTATTAATTTACGATGCATTGTGTATTTGTAATAGGTATTAATTTACAGTGCATTGTATATTTGGAAAAGGTATTAATTTACGATGCATTGTGTATTAAGAAAAGGTAATTATTCACGAGGCATTGTGTATTTAGAAAATGTATTAATTTATGATGCATTGTATTATGAAAAGATATTAATATATGATGCATTGTGTATTTAGAAATGGTATTAATTTACGATGCATTGTGTATTTAGAAAGGGTATTAATTTACCCCGCATTTTGTAATTAGAAAAGGTATTAATTTATAATGCACTATTTATTTTGACAAGGTATTAATTGACAATGCAGTTTGTACTTAGAAAACGTACTAATTTAAGATTCATTGTGTATTTAAAAAAGGTATTAATTTACGGTGCAATGTGTATTTAGAAAAGGTATTCATTTATGGTGAAATGTGTATTTAGTAAAGGTATTAATTTACGAGTCATTGTGTATTAAGAAAATCTATCAATTTTTAGTGCATTGTGTATTTCGAACAGGTATTAATTTACAATGCATTGTGTATGTAGAAAAGGTATTAATTTACGATGAATTGTGTA
This sequence comes from Euprymna scolopes, assembly GCF_053919585.1. Classification (NCBI taxonomy): domain Eukaryota; kingdom Metazoa; phylum Mollusca; class Cephalopoda; order Sepiida; family Sepiolidae; genus Euprymna; species Euprymna scolopes. The sequence continues at coordinate 127,865,602 of NC_136483.1, read as the reverse complement.
TCTTGATAAGGTATTAATTTACGATGCGTTGTGTATTTAGAACAGGTATTAATTCACGCTGCATTGTGTATTACAGAATTGTATCAATTTACGATGCATTGTGTATTTAGCAATGGTATTAATTTACAGTGCATTGTGTATTTAAAAAGGTATTAATTTACGAGGTATTTTTTATTAAGAAATGTATCACTTTACTGTGCATTGTTTATTTAAAAAGGTATCATTTTACGATGCTTTGTGTATATAGAAAACGTATTAATTCACGCTGAATTGTGTATTAAGGTAATGTATTAATTTATGATGCATTGTGTATTTAGAAAAGGTATTAATGTACGATGCATTGTGTATTTAGAAATGGTATTAATTTACGATGCATTGTGTATGTAAAAAGGTATTAATTTACCCCGCATTTGGCATATATAAAAGATATTTATTCATAATGCACTATGTATTTTGAAAAGGTGTTAATTAACTATGCCTTTTGCATTTAGAAAACGTAGTAATTTAAGATGCATTGTGTATTTAGAAAAGGTATTAATTCACGATGCATTGTGTATTTAAAAAAGGTATTAATTTAAAGTGCATTGTGTTTGAAGAAAGGTATTAATTTACGGTGCAATGTGTATTTAGAAAAGGTATTAATTCATGGTGAAATGTGTATTTAGAAAAGGTATTAATTTACGAGTCATTGTGTATTAAGAAATATTTTAATTTACGCTGCATTGTGTATTTCGAACAGGTATTAATTTACAATGCATTGTGTATTTAGAAAAGGTAATTATTTACAGTGCATTCTGTATTACGAAAAGGTATTAAATTTTGATGCATTGTGTATATAGAAAAGGTATTAAGGTTCGAAGCATTGTGTATTTAGAAATGGTATTAATTTACAGTGCATTGTGTATTTTAAAAGGTATTAATTTACGAGGCATTTTGTATTAAGAATGGTATCAATTTACTGTGCATTGTGTATTTAGAAAAGGTATTAATTTACGATGCATTGTGTATTTAGAAAAGGTATTAATTTACAGTGTATTGTGTATTTAGAAAAGCTATTAATTTACAGGGCATTGTGTATTTAGAAAATGTATTAATTTACAATGCATTGTGTATTTAGCAAAGGTATTAATTTACAATGCATTGTGTATTTTGGAAAGGCATTATATGACGATGCATTGTGTAATTAGAAAAGGTATTAATTGACGAGGCATTGTGTATTTAGAAAAGGTATTAATTAATGCTGCATTGTGTATTAAGAAAATGTATTAATTCCTGATGCATTGTGTATTTAGAAAAGGTATTAATTTAGGATGCATTGTGTACTTAGAAAAGGTATTAATTTACGATGCATTGTGTATGTAGAAAAGGTATTAATTTACGATGCACTGTGTATTTAGAAAAGGTATTAATTTACGATGCACTGTGTATTTAGAAAAGGTATTAATTTACGATGCACTGTGTATTTAGAAAAGGTATTTATTTAGGATGCATTGTGTATTTGAAAAAGATATTAATTCACGGTGCATTATGTATTAAGAAAGGGTATTAATGTTACGTGTTGCAATATTTTGGGGTATAATGGGGTATGATCCCACGCAGTCGGACGATTCTATTTATAAACGATGCTGCTAAGAACTGACGAATCAAATTAATTCACGTTCTGCTACCAACCAATCAGAAACCAGAATTGCTTCATAAATATTAAACATTTTCTGGAGCAATTTCACATGTTCTTTTCCGTTCTTTTTTCTGCATTGTGTATTAAGAAAATGTATTAATTCCTGATGCATTGTGTATTTAGAAAAGGTATTAATGTACGATGCATTGTGTATTTAGAAAGGTAATAATTTACCCTGCATTTTGTATTTAGAAAAGGTATTAATTTATAATGCATTATGTATTTTGAAAAGGTATTAATTGAGAATGCCTTTAATATTTAGAAAAGGTATTAATTTACGATGCACTGTGTATTTCGAAAATTATTAATTCATGATGCATCATGCATTAAGAAAAGGTATTAATTTACGAGGCATTGTGTACTAAGAAGGGTATTTGTTTATGGTGCAATGTGGATTCAGAAAAGGTATTAATTTACGAGTCAATGTGTATTCAAAAAAGGTATTAATTTACGATGTATTGTGTATTTAGAAAAGGTATTACTTCACGGTGCATTTTTTATTCAGAAAAAATTTTTTTTTTTCTTTTTACATGGAGTTCATCACTTATCAAGGCCCAATGGCCACTCAGGGATAAGAGTTATTGTTTGTACAGTAATCAAAGGGATAGTGTAGCAATAGTATTGGAGAATTTGTAAGGTGTCATTACTTAGGGGGCGCGGTTCATCAGGAATTTGTTTGTGTTGGACTTGAAGACATCCAGGTTGAAGTCGGGAGGGAAACAGGCAAGCGGAACATAGTTCCACAGGCGTGCAGTTCTAAGAAAGAAGCTTTGTTCATGGTATCTACGTTTTTATTTAGGCGCAGATAGGGAGTGGGGAAAATTATTGACGGTGGTTTCAGCTAGTCGGATGTTTTTTGAAAAAGATTGGCGAGGGTGGGACCAGAGAATGGAGCTCAGACGAGTACTTGCCATGGAAATAATGATAGATCAATGACAGGCTCGCTACGTCTCTTCTGTAGGAAAGAGGTTGCAGGGTAGAGAAAAGGGCATCCCCTACCAAGCCACGGAGTCTATTTTGTATTCTGTCAAGACAGGATATGCTGTTTTTAGCAGCCCCCACCCAGATGTGGCAGCAGTACTCCATCTTTGGACGTACTTGGCTCTTATATAGATAGAGAAATGCATCATTAGTGAGATATCTTCTGGAGCGGTAGAAGGATCCCACCATTTTTCCAGCAACCTTGGCCACAGACTTGATGTATGTGTTCCATTTAAGATCAGGTGTAAAGGTCAAACCCAGGAGCTTATCTTGGGGCCTCCCTTAGACGATAGCCATCCATTTCAATTGATGCCAGATGGGGATCAGAGCATTTATGATGTAGAGATAGGAGCTTGGTCTTAGATGCATTAAAGGTAACCAGCCACCTCTTTCCTCACTGTACCATGCGCTCAAGATCAGAGGAGAGTGAATCAGAGAGAACATCATCATTTACAACCTTTGATGTGTTGCCATAGATGGTCGTGTCATCAGCATAGATGTCAACAAAATATTTTAGTATATGTTTTGGGAGATCATTGATGTAGATCAGGAAGAGAGTTGGGCCCAGTATGGACCCCTAAGGGACTCCAGCATTAATACTGTGGGCCTCTGATTTCTGCTCATCAGCCACTACTCTTATGAGCCTATCTGAGAGAAATGACTTAATGATAGAGAAAACATTTCCAGTTATACCGTAGCTGGAAATCTTGTGTAGTAGACCTTTATGCCAAACCTTATCGAAGGCTTTTGATATGTCGAGAGCAATTGCCCTAGAAATGAAGCCTTGGTCGAGAGATTCACTAATCCTATGAGATATAACCGTTAACACATCTGCTGTAGATCTAGCAGAGCGGAAACCATATTGCGTGTCGCTAAGAAGGTTATTTCTGCTGAGGTGGTTGACTACTTCTCTATTTATTGTGGATTCCAGCAACTTACTCATGCCACACAGGAGACTTATTGATCTGTACTGGGAGGGGGATGACTTATCTCCTGAATTCTTAAATACAGGACATACTGATGAGGTTTTCCAGGGTGTTGGGAAGCACTTCTCCTTAAGGCAACGCTTAAACAGGAAAGTATGGGGGCAAGTTCTGGTTGTAATTTTTTTAACACTATAATTGGAATACTGTCGGAACCAGTTGTTTTACTGGAGTCAAGGTTCTTGATTAGCTTGGCAACCTCACGCACAGATATTTGTATGTTGCATAGCGTGTTGTCTGTTATAGGAGTAAATACGGGAGTTGATGGCCTTCGTTGCATAGGGTAGAATCAGCTGCAAAGTTCTTGGCAAATAGTTTGGCTTTGTCTGATGCTGATGAGATGACCTCAGGTCCATTGATGATGGTTGGGATAGAATGCATGCTTCTGTTCAGGATCCTGTTGCTGTTTGTTAAAACTGGTGGGAACCAAGCCGCTGCTCAGCTACTTTGGACTTAACAGATTGTGCATATAGTTCTCTTGCATTTTTTATTACTCTTTTACAGTGGTTGCTGGAGGTTCTGAAAGCAGCTTTAGTTTCAGTGCATCTATTACGTTGGGAGCTATGGAAAAAGTGATTTCTGTGTGCGATGGCAGCAGCACATTTAGGGGAGAACCATGGCTGGCTGTTAGGTTTTTGTTGGAATTTTTTGGATAGTATGAATTGGTCTATGCCTACAAGTAACCATTCGGTCAGGTCTGATACTATGGAGGACACATCCTTTTTAAACATGGAATAGAGAGGGAGATCAGATATGAATGTACGGAAGCTATCCTAGTCCGCCATAGAGTATCGGTATACAGTAAGGTGGAGAGGTACGTCTGTAGATTTATTATATTTCATTTTTATCTTAACTGATATGACGCAGTGGTCGGAGGATCCCAGAGGAGATAGAACGGAACATGAGCATAGCTCAGGGGATGTGGATAGAAAAAGGTCTAGGAGGCTTGCGAACTGACTGGTACTATCGGGCACACGGGTGGGCTCGCGGACAATCTGAGTGAGGTCATAGGCTATGGCAAAATTATGACAGCACCTCCCCTCATCATCAGTCTTATTTGAGTGGGTCAGCCATTCCACATTATGGACACTGAAGTCACCGCAAATGTGAATGTTAGCTGAGGGATGAGCAGACAGGATGTGGTCAATTTTTTCTGATATACTCTTAAAGACAGTAACTCCACTGTTGTGGGGGCGATAGAGGGCAAATATAAATGCGGTGGTGTAAGCAAGTGTAACTCGGAAGCATATATAAGGTAGATTAGGGTCTTCTCTGGAGATATCCCTGCCACATGGGAAGCCATCTTTAATGTAGGCACATATTCCATGCTCGTGGCGATCTTGAGGGTCAGATTTAGATGTTAGGTTAGAGTATCCTGTAATTATGAACTTATCTAGGGAGGTGGTCGGCCCTATTCCAGTTTCGCTTAGAAAGAGAATATGTCAGGTTTCATCTCCTGTAATTGGGTTTCAACCTCTGGAAGGTTAGAACGTAGACCCCTGATGTTGAAGAAGGAGACGTGATAGTAGGGGTCTACGTAGGAGGATGGGGTTCTAGGTTTATTCGTGTTTTCTTTTTTGAGATATTTCATGTTGAGGATTTTGGGGTTTGTGGAACAGGTCAGTATACTTGGTTAGAGCAGAGCAGAAAGGGAAAGTAAGAGAGGAAAGATAGGAAAATTTTTATTTATTTATTTATTTTTTTTTTGTAGCACATGATAAGGTAAAGCCGTATGGCATCGAGAGGCCCCACCAGATACTACTGCATGGTACAAAATCCATTCACCAAATGGCAATACAGCAGCCTCAGTACTTAGCACCTGCTGATAGGACAGCCTCCTTAGTGGTTATTCCAAGGTTCGGGTCACTGACTATCAGGCGGTTAACGTCAGCCCAGATGAAAACGTTTACCTCCAGCACCCTTACTAGTGACATGGCTGCAAGGATAGACATAGAGACAGAAGATTTCCGACATCTCAGACTACTGTTCACGAAGTACTACCGACCTGGGAAGCAGCTTTTTATTTACCCTTTGTCAAAAACATCACTCATTAAAAATGAGGACTGAGGGACAAAAAAGGTATGAATTTACGATGCATTGTGTATTTAGGAAAGGTATTAATTTACGAGTCATTGTGTATTTAGAAAATGTATTACTTTACGGTGCATTGTGTATTTAAAAAGGTATTAATTTACGATGCATTGTGTACTTAGAAAAGGTATTAATTTACGATGCATTGTGTATGTAGAAAAGGTATTAATTTACGATGCATTGTGTATTTAGAAAAGGTAAGTATTTACGATGCACTTGTATTTAGAAAAGGTCTTCATTTACGATGCATTGTGCATTTAGAAAAGGTATTAATTTACGATGCATTGTGTATTTAGAATGGTATTAATTTATGATGCATTGTGTATTTAGAAAAGGTATTAATTTACGATGCACTGTGTATTTAGAAAAGGTATTAATTTAGGATGCATTGTGTACTTAGAAAAGGTATTAATTTACGATGCATTGTGTATGTAGAAAAGGTATTAATTTACGATGCACTGTGTATTTAGAAAAGGTATTAATTTACGATGCACTGTGTATTTAGAAAAGGTATTAATTTACGATGCACTGTGTATTTAGAAAAGGTATTAATTTACGATGCACTGTGTATTTAGAAAAGGTATTTATTTACGATGCACTGTGTATTTAGAAAAGGTATTTATTTAGGATGCATTGTGTATTTAGAAAAGGTATTAATTTACGATGCACTGTGTATTTAGAAAAGGTATTTATTTAGGATGCATTGTGTATTTGAAAAAGATATTAATTCACGGTGCATTATGTATTAAGAAAGGGTATTAATGTTACGTGTTGCAATATTTTGGGGTATAATGGGGTATGATCCCACGCAGTCGGACGATTCTATTTATAAACGATGCTGCTAAGAACTGACGAATCAAATTAATTCACGTTCTGCTACCAACCAATCAGAAACCAGAATTGCTTCATAAATATTAAACATTTTCTGGAGCAATTTCACATGTTCTTTTCCGTCTTGACACGGTAAGAATATTTTGTTCTGTGGAACTGTCTACTGCAAACAAGTCACCTCCTAAGACTTGTGTGTAACAGCGAACCATCTGAAACTGTCCTGAAACTCAAAATGGCTTATACTTCTAGAGGTTATGCACCCAGCGTGCATCTTTATTTCGATGGATCCGAATCAAAATTGGAATTGTGGCAAGTTAAATTTCTAGGATATCTACGAATCCAAAAGCTACACAAAGTACTTCAAACACAACCTGAAAACAGAAACGATCCCGAATTCATTGAGAAGAACGCAACTATCTTTGCGGAATTAATACAGTGCTTAGATGACTGAAGTCTATCACTGGTAATGAGAGAAGCCCTGGAAGACGGCTGCAAAGCATTAGACATATTAAGAGAGCATTATTTATCAAAAGGAAAACCCAAAATTATTTCTTTATACACTGAACTGACCTCTCTAAAACGAATGGAAGCCGAAACTATTACTGATTATATTATAAGAGCCGAGACAACTGCAAATTCTTTAAAAATGTCTGGTGAAGTTATAAGTGACAGTCTATTAATTTCCATGGTCCTTAAGGGATTACCGAGTGATTTCAAGCTATTTACCACCGTGATAACCCAGAAAGAAAAACCCATGACTTTTAGCCAATTCAAGGTAGCACTCAGAAGTTACGAAGAAACAAAAAAAATGATCACAGAAAAAAACGAATCCACAAATATCATGAAATTTAAAAATACACACATAAAAACACCAAAATCGAATTATACCCATACCAGGAATAAAAAACGCAACTTTGCCAAAAGCAAGTTTTTTCCTAAGAAAAGTACAAAAATTATTTGCTATAATTGTGGACGACCTAATCACAAGAGTTTCCAATGTAGATACAGGACTCAAAATGGCGACTACATTAAAAATGTAGAGAGCTCTGTTAGCGAACATACATTTTTATTTTCATGTACATTTGATGCTTCAACAAACAATAATAATTTTCTTGTCGATTGTGGGGCCAAGGCACATGTGATTACAAAGGAATCTGATTTTATCAATTTTGATCCCAACTTTAAGCCACAAAATCATTTTGTAGAACTAGCTGACGGGAGTCGAGTCAATGATATCGTTTTGAAAAGAGGCAATGCGAAATTTCTCGCTAAAGAACAATAAAGGTGAAATGTGTTTCTGTATTCTAGAAAACGCTCTTCTAATCCCAAAATTTAAACAAAATATATTTTCTGTACAAGCTGCCACAAAACAAGGTGCAAATATAAACTTTAGCCCCAATAACTAAAAACTGGTATACCCGAATGGAACTGTATTCGACATTAAAGAAAATGGAAGACTGCCATGATCTACAGACATGGCATAAAATTCTTGGACACTGCAATATTCCTGATATCAAGAAGTTGCCGACTGTAGTTGATGGAATGCAAATACAAACATCGAAAACCTTTAACTGCGACGTCTGTACGCAAGGGAAAATGACAAACTATCAAAACAAGATACCAGACAAAAAGGCCAAGAAAATCCTATCAATGGTGCATTGTGACTTGAACAGTCCCGTAGAACCGATGGCCAGAGAACATTATAGATATGTGTTGAATTTCGCAGATGACCATTCAGGTTTAATAATGGTTTACTTTTTAAAGAACAAATCTGATACCCTGCTAGCAACTAAGAAATATCTAGCCAACATGGCCCCCTACGGTGAAATCAAGTGTATTCGCTCTGACAACGCTCTGGTATGGAATTCACCAATAAAGACTTTGAACTTTTACTAATTAACCATCATATCAGGCATGAAACATCAGCTCCTAGATCGCCACACCAAAACGAGACTGCTGAACGTGCGTGGCGGACACTTTATGAAATGGCAAGATGCCTACTCATTGAATCAAAACTCCCTAAAAACCTCTGGGCGTATGCACTTATGGCGGCAGCCTATATACGCAACAGGTGCTTTAACAAAACACTATCTAAAACTCCATATGAATCTTTCTGCGGTAAAAAAACAAATTTAAGCAGAATGCATATATTTGGTTCAACTTGCTTCGCATATATAGAGAAAAAGAGTAAATTGAATATTAAAGTCGACAGAGGTATATTTCTTGGATACAATAAAAACAGTCCAGCCAATTTAATATTTTTTCCCGAAAAAAATAAAATAAAAAGAATCCGGTGTGTAAAATTCACAGACACGTTTAATTTTACAGACGAAAACCCGTCATATGAAGAGGATGAAATTATATTACCTCAAATAATTAGAACAAACGAAAGCAATAAAAATGACGGCGACGAGAGAGTCCATGATGATGATGATGATGATGATGATGATGATGATAAAGTCGAAAGATATCCCAAAAGAAATAGAAGACGACCCGATTTTTTTGTGGTCGACAATATAAAAGATTATCAAATCGACTATTGCTATTCAATGGAAAATGCGCCAAAAAGCTTCAATGAAGCAATTAATTCAGAACATTGTGATGAATGGAAAATTGCCATGAAAAAAGAAATAGATGCCTTAACCGAAAATGATACCCATACGGTAGTGCCTCTCCCAAGAGATAAACATGTTATTTCTACCAGATGGGTCTTTACAAAAAAGAGTGCAGCGTCAGGCGTAGAACAGTACAAAGCAAGATTTGTTGCTAAGGTGTACTCTCAGATTTACGGTAAAGAATACTTTTCTACGTTTTCACCGACCACAAACCTAACGACAATCAGAATTTTACTGCAAGTCGCATCACAATATGACCTAAACATCCATCAAATGGACGTAAAAAATGCTTATTTGAATGCCCCAATAGACTGTGAAATTTATATTACCCCTCCAGAGGGATTTATAATGAAAAATAAAAATAGCGTGTGGCGACTTAACAAGTCATTATATGGTCTAAAGCAGAGTGCTCAGTGTTGGAACACAGTATTTCATGATTATATTATTAAACAACAATTTAGACAATGCGCTGTAGACCCCTGTTTATATACCCAACACAAAGACGATAAACTACTGATTTTGGTTTTGTGGGTCGATGATATATTAATCGCATCAAATTGTGACATAATGTTAACTGATGTTAAGAACAAATTAAGTAAAAGATTCAAAATGACCGATCTTGGCAAAATATCCTGGTTTCTGGGGATAGAATTTACTCAAAGCAAAGGACTTGTTACGATGACTCAATCGAGATACATCGACAAAATACTATTAAAATTTGAAATGGGAGAGTGCAAGAAACGCTCTACACCAGTCGAAAATGATATTAATAAAAATATACACACAGAATCTGAAATAATAAATGACACACAATATCGCGAAATTATAGGTAGTCTTATATATTTAATGACTGCAACCAGGCCCGACATATGCTATACAGTAACAAAACTGTTACAAAAATTATCACAACCGACAATGAAGGATTTAAACAGAGCTAAACAAGTCCTACGTTATTTAAAAGGAACTAAAGAACAGAAGTTAGTATTTAGAAAATCAAGAAATCCCCTAAAATTAGAAGGTTTTTCGGATTCAGACTGGGCAAACAACGAAGATCGCAAGAGTGTATCTGGATATTGTTTCAAACTCTCAGAAAATGGGCCGATTATTTCATGGAAATCTAAAAAGCAACAGATTGTATCTCTCTCTACGTGTGAAGCAGAATTTATCGCGATCACACACACGACCCAGGAAGCACTCTTCCTTAAAAATATCCTAAAGACTATTTTAGAGCCAGAATCAATTACAAGACCCGTAGTAATTAATTGTGATAATCAAGCCAGTATAGTCTTAGCACAGAACACGATAATCAACCAAAGATCTAAGCAAAATATCGCTGATGTATTTACAAAACCCACAACAAGGATAAAGCTACAACGTTTTTTCTCAAAACTTGTTGGAGAATTCGACTGAATAATTTTTTTTTTTTCACTGCCCTGTATATATATAGATTTCTATGTATCAAAAATACAGACCAGCGAAGTTCCACTTATGAGAAGGCTCTTACTTTTTTGCATGAATATCAACGGAAAACCTTTAGGGATCATTATTTGGTGCTTTTACGGCACTCTCTAATAAAATAATTTAACACAATTTTCCGAACAAACAACAAACTACTTCTTAAACTTTACAAGGAAAAGGTTTATTTAAAAAGGCGTTAAACTCGAAGGAGGAAAAGAAGGAAGGAAGGTTCGGGACTTCACTGCTTACTAGGTAGTTACAGCCGGTGGCTGTCGTCTGATACTTAGTAGGAGCAGAGGAGCGAAAAGTCTAGTCCCTTCGAAAGCTGGTGAAGTAAGAGAGAGTTTTTTCTTCTCAGGACCGGAAGCTGTCAGGTCCTTGGGGGTTAAAAATATTCATGCGCTACTCCTCTGATTGGCCAGTGTATGGCCACATCACTCAAGCAGGGAGGAATATGTGCAAGAAGAAAGAGGTCTATTTGCGTTGGATACAAACCCTAGGGGTAATGCTCAGAGTATATAGATTTCTATATATCAAAAAAAAATTAGTCCTGGAGAAGATGTTAAACTGTATCCATTTTATTTGTATTAACACTTTAACCTTCTAATGTGTAACTAATACTTTTGCTTTAAAAAAAAAAAAAAACTCTTTGTAATTTTCCTTTTTGACATTTGAACACAATTAAAAATGGCGTCTTTTTAAATGCTAAAATTCTAAGATCCAAATGATTTCTAATTTTTGGTATGTCTAAGTGAATATAAAAATATATATTTATTTTTGAGCAGAACAAATACAAGGGACTTCTCCATTATAAAAAATAGGGAAGATGTTGCAATATTTTGGGGTATAATAGGGCATGATCCCACACAGTCGGACGATTCTATTTATAAACGATGCTGCTAAGAACTGACAAATCAAATTAATTCACGTTCTGCTATCAACCAATCAGAAACCAGAATTGCTTCATAAATATTAAACCTTTTCTGGAGCAATTTCACATGTTCTTTTCCCGGGTTTCGACACGGTAAGAATATTTTGTTCTGTGGAACTGTTTACTACAAACAAGTCACCTCCCAGGACTTGTGTGTAACAGAGAACCATCTGAAACTGTTCTGAAACTCAAAATGGCTTACACTTCTAGAGTTATTATTTTATTATTAGAAGGTACCACTTGTGCGCATATGTTATGTGAGTTCTTATTTAGTGTTCTTGTTTGTATGACGACTTATATATTTGTTCTTGTTCATGTTGTGTGCTGTGGGAGATAGCATATTGGTGACATTGACAGGCACATGTAAAGAGATTGACAGTTGTACATTTTTATAAACACAAAGTTCATATTAATACACTTTGAGAGGCGATTTGATATATAGATAGATAGACCAAGAGATTGGCATTCATGCTTTTGACAGTTCTGTATGAAACGGGAGTGTTTATATAACATTTATAGTTTGACATATATACTTTCTAACGCATATTTTTTAGATGATGATTTGATCAAAGGTTCTTATAACATAAATGGACAATACATTTTCTGTTTAATTACAACACGAAGACGCATGTTATGAAAAACATGATAATCATTTATTTCTTCCATATGACCGGTCAATGGCTTTGCATCCAGAAATTCAAAGTTTCTTTACATCTTCTTCTTTTAACACCCTCTCCCTTCCAGACGGTGCCAAGATTCGGTCCGAACCTCTTTGCTTCCCTGGTCGGACTGATCTAACTCCCCTGACTCCTCAACCCCCTAACTAACTTCAAACTCTTTCCTATATTGAGAAATCACCTATGTCTGCTCAATGTGACTATAAGTCACGTGTCATCAACATGCATGATTTGCACGTTTTTGAAACCGTTTCTGACGACCAGGAAATTTCCCATTCTACTTGTTGTTTTACAAAGGAATTTAACCTACTTCTCTAATTCTATAACCCATATTTTATTATGCATTCTTTCTAACAATGTGAATAGTTTCCAGTCAAATTTGTATTTATTAAATATTTAACAGAATCAACAATTTACTGGACATTCCATTTAAAACCTATTGTTCTTTAAAACTTATCTACAGGGTTCGATTCCCGTTTTATCTGATTTTATTTTCATTTAACTAATTCTCTTTATTTTTACTTACATGAAAAGGGCACAAGCCTTTTCATGTAACATTCCTTCCTCCCATATTTCCCAAAAGAAATGTATGCATTTTTAAATTTAGTACATTTTTTATCTACACAACTCTTTGCTAAGAAAGATCAGGCTAAAAAGAAATCCTTTAGTCAGCCCTTTCCAACTGACTTCACAATTATTATTATTTATTTTTTTTTTTTTCTTTATTAGATCAGACCCTCTCTGATCTTCTTGGCATTACTTTTTGGGTGTAAGGTATTCCTCCCCTGATCAATGTCAGCTGCTTTATCCAGCCACCCTTATGCCGTAAACTAGAGGTCTCACTTTACCTCTTTCGAAATTGACGACTCCTTTCGTCCCAAAAGTACACTGATCGTATCCTTTGCCCGGTTGTTCTATTAAGTATGGCTTTGTTTCCATTTTGTAACTATCTTATCATTTTCTGGGACATGTCAAAGCTCATAATTAATCTTCGTGGTTGGCTTCTAAAATTTAAGATATACCTTTTTTATCACACTGATTCACTTGGATTTCCTTGTTTGGACTCTTGGAACTTGATGAAGATCTAGAAAATATCAGCCTTAACTAACTAACACATTTTGCGCCACAGTACCTATTTGCGCACTAAAATCTATCTAATGGCCCGATTTTTGTGATTTTTCTTTTCTCTCACCAGACCTTCCAAGATCCAGCAGATATATCCCACATTCATACGTCTCCTAAAAAAAATACAAGGTTATATCGTCTTACGTACCTACGGTATATTTTGCTTTTCTCTCACCTTATTAAGCTATATGTGATTAATCTTCGGTACCCTATCATAGGTCCCTGGTACCCTTAAGGATTCCCGTATCCTCTCCATGCCTGTCTCTAATTAATTAAGCCAAGTCTTACCTCCTGCTTGGAATCGTCACGTGCAACCAGCTTTTTTAAGCACTTAATTACCACAGGTTCCCATCTGTATTTTTCGAATTAGGGGCACTTCTAGTGCTTATCATCTCCCTACCAAGTTACTCTTCTTGGGAAAAATTTTATGGGCATCATAAAAAAAACAAAAACCAATTGTCAAAAAGAAATATATCTTTCTTTCAGCTTATCACATCTGAAAACTCTCTAAATACCCGTTTACGTAATTTACTTTGTCCCATCTCTAAAATTCTAACTGATTTCTGAGCAAACCATTCGTCTTAATTAGTCTTATTTCCTCCTAAATAATTTCAATTCAAATGTATATACCTAATAATGACTTTGAATTTCCGTCGCAAAAAAAAAACATTACATTTACATACATTTAAAACATTTATGACTGGTCAATGGCTTGGCATCCAGGAATTACAAGGTTTCTTTACATCTTCTTCTTTTAACACCCTCTCCCTTCCAGACGGTGCCAAGATTCGGTCCGAACCTCTTTGCTTCCCTGGTCGGACTGATCTAACTCCCCTGACTCCTCAACCCCCTAACTAACTTCAAACTCTTTCCTATATTGAGAAATCACCTATGTCTGCTCAATGTGACTATAAGTCACGTGTCATCAACATGCATGATTTGCACGTTTTTGAAACCGTTTCTGACGACCAGGAAATTTCCCATTCTACTTGTTGTTTTACAAAGGAATTTAACCTACTTCTCTAATTCTATAACCCATATTTTATTATGCATTCTTTCTAACAATGTGAATAGTTTCCAGTCAAATTTGTATTTATTAAATATTTAACAGAATCAACAATTTACTGGACATTCCATTTAAAACCTATTGTTCTTTAAAACTTATCTACAGGGTTCGATTCCCGTTTTATCTGATTTTATTTTCATTTAACTAATTCTCTTTATTTTTACTTACATGAAAAGGGCACAAGCCTTTTCATGTAACATTCCTTCCTCCCATATTTCCCAAAAGAAATGTATGCATTTTTAAATTTAGTACATTTTTTATCTACACAACTCTTTGCTAAGAAAGATCAGGCTAAAAAGAAATCCTTTAGTCAGCCCTTTCCAACTGACTTCACAATTATTATTATTTATTTTTTTTTTTTTCTTTATTAGATCAGACCCTCTCTGATCTTCTTGGCATTACTTTTTGGGTGTAAGGTATTCCTCCCCTGATCAATGTCAGCTGCTTTATCCAGCCACCCTTATGCCGTAAACTAGAGGTCTCACTTTACCTCTTTCGAAATTGACGACTCCTTTCGTCCCAAAAGTACACTGATCGTATCCTTTGCCCGGTTGTTCTATTAAGTATGGCTTTGTTTCCATTTTGTAACTATCTTATCATTTTCTGGGACATGTCAAAGCTCATAATTAATCTTCGTGGTTGGCTTCTAAAATTTAAGATATACCTTTTTTATCACACTGATTCACTTGGATTTCCTTGTTTGGACTCTTGGAACTTGATGAAGATCTAGAAAATATCAGCCTTAACTAACTAACACATTTTGCGCCACAGTACCTATTTGCGCACTAAAATCTATCTAATGGCCCGATTTTTGTGATTTTTCTTTTCTCTCACCAGACCTTCCAAGATCCAGCAGATATATCCCACATTCATACGTCTCCTAAAAAAAATACAAGGTTATATCGTCTTACGTACCTACGGTATATTTTGCTTTTCTCTCACCTTATTAAGCTATATGTGATTAATCTTCGGTACCCTATCATAGGTCCCTGGTACCCTTAAGGATTCCCGTATCCTCTCCATGCCTGTCTCTAATTAATTAAGCCAAGTCTTACCTCCTGCTTGGAATCGTCACGTGCAACCAGCTTTTTTAAGCACTTAATTACCACAGGTTCCCATCTGTATTTTTCGAATTAGGGGCACTTCTAGTGCTTATCATCTCCCTACCAAGTTACTCTTCTTGGGAAAAATTTTATGGGCATCATAAAAAAAACAAAAACCAATTGTCAAAAAGAAATATATCTTTCTTTCAGCTTATCACATCTGAAAACTCTCTAAATACCCGTTTACGTAATTTACTTTGTCCCATCTCTAAAATTCTAACTGATTTCTGAGCAAACCATTCGTCTTAATTAGTCTTATTTCCTCCTAAATAATTTCAATTCAAATGTATATACCTAATAATGACTTTGAATTTCCGTCGCAAAAAAAAACATTACATTTACATACATTTAAAACATTTATGACTGGTCAATGGCTTGGCATCCAGGAATTACAAGGTTTCTTTACATCTTCTTCTTTTAAAACCCTCTCGCTTCCAGACGGTGCCAAGATTCGGTCCGAACCTCTTTGCTTCCCTGGTCGGACTGATCTAACTCCCCTGACTCCTCAACCCCCTAACTAACTTCAAACTCTTTCCTATATTGAGAAATCACCTATGTCTGCTCAATGTGACTATAAGTCACGTGTCATCAACATGCATGATTTGCACGTTTTTGAAACCGTTTCTGACGATCAGGAAATTTCCCATTCTACTTGT
This sequence comes from Euprymna scolopes, assembly GCF_053919585.1. Classification (NCBI taxonomy): domain Eukaryota; kingdom Metazoa; phylum Mollusca; class Cephalopoda; order Sepiida; family Sepiolidae; genus Euprymna; species Euprymna scolopes. The sequence goes on along the minus strand of NC_136483.1, from coordinate 127,849,407 downwards.
TGTTTTACAAAGGAATTTAACCTACTTCTCTAATTCTATAACCCATATTTTATTATGCATTCTTTCTAACAATGTGAATAGTTTCCAACACAATTTGTATTTATTAAATATTTAACCGAATCAACAATTTACTGGACATTCCATTTAAAACCTATTGTTCTTTAAAACTTATCTACAGGGTTCGATTCCCGTTTTATCTGATTTTATTTTCATTTAACTAATTCTCTTTATTTTTACTTACATGAAAAGGGCACAAGCCTTTTCATGTAACATTAATTTATGGTGCAATGTTTATTCACAAAAGGTAATAATTTACCGTGCAAAGAGTATTAAAACAGAGTATTAATTTACGATGCATTGTGTATTTAGAAAAGGTATTAATTTACAATGAATTGTGTATATAGAAAAGGTATTAAGGTACGATGTATTGAGTATTAAGAAAACGTTTTTAATTCATGGTGCATTGTGTATTTAGAAAAGGTATTGATTTATGATACATTGTGTATTTGGAAATGGTATTAATTTACGGTGCAATTTGTATTTAGAAAATGTATTAATTTACGGTGCAATGTGTATTTAAAAATTTACGATGCATTGTGTATTTAGAAAAGGTATTAATTTACGATACATTGTGTATTTAGAAAAGGTATTAATTTACGGAGAAATGTGTATTTAGAAAAGGTATTAATTTACGGTGCATTGTGTATTAAGAAAAGGGTATTAATTTATGAGGCATTGTGTATTAAGAAAAAGTTTTTACTTTACGATGCATAGTGTATTTAGAACAGGCATTAATTTATGGTGAAATGTATGTTTAGAAAAGGTATTAATTTATGGTGAAGTGTGTATTTAGAATAGGTATTAATTTACAGCGCATTGTGTGTTTGGAAAGGTATTAATTTACGATACATTGTGTATTTAGAAAAGGTATGAATTTATGATGAATTGTGTATTTAGAACAGGTATTAATTTACGGTGCAATGTGTTGTAAGTAAAAAGTGTAAGGAAAAATTCAAGATGGCGCCCGACTCTCTCTTTAACACGGTAAGATATCCTTAACACGGCACAAGAAGCAACAGCCACACGATTCCCCAGCCAACTCAATCGTCACTGCCCCACGTCTTTCCCCTCACCCGCTTTTATCGTCGTTCTAGGCCGGCTAAATTTGCATATTCCGAGAATTCGTATGACTTTGCGAGACATCATACTTTACAAAAGACGGCGGTCGCCATCTTGGTCTTTCTTTTCTATTTTTGGTCGGTAACGCTGAGCTGGTCTCGAGGTAAGTCTTTTTCCCCCCATCCGTCTCTCCCACATACCCACACAACACGCAAACATGCGGGCGCTTATCTCCTGGATGCACGTTACACTCCCCCCTGATCTGATGATCACATAGAGAGCACTGGGGGGGTGGCCTTTTAGTGCGTGTGCTTCTGCGAAGAGGTACATTCACTGTTTCAGATTCGGGCTCTGGATCTGGTTCCGCCTCATCAGATGAAGTATCGCTATCAGTCGCTGGAAGGGGCTCACTGAATCCGTGCACCGGCAGCTCATCGCTAGACGCTTCACTGCTTTCTTCTGTAGTTGTATGATGCACCTCGGTAGCTGGGCGAAGATCTCGCACATGTCGTGGGGTTCCATCGACCAAAACAGACTGCTGGCTAATCACTCCAGATATGTGTCCTCGCTTAAACTTGTCGGTGCACCGATTTCCTGGAGGCCGCACCCACACTGGATCTCCCACTTCATATCTGTTATATGTTCCCTTGTCGGTTGGCTGCGTAGTGTTGATTCACTTCACTCCGACTCGGTACGTGTAAATAGCATTCGCAGGTGCGGTTGAAGGGGACGTCCCGTCCTTTGGCGTAATGTTGTACCAATATGTTGCTTCCGCAATAGTACATCGCTTCCTGGCAGCAATTCTCTTGATGCTGCGATGGCTTCTTTCAGCAATGCCATTTCCTGACGGCACATGCGCACATCGCAACCGTAGTCGGACGCCCCACTCATCTAACAACTGCCGGACTTGCTGGCTACAAAACGCTGCATCATTGTCAGTCAGGAGCTCTTCCGGCGCACCTCGCTCAAAAAAAATGGATGATAGGTGGCGAACAACATTTGCTGAATCCTGTCTGGTCATCTGCCGCCACACCGCAAATCTCGTAGGCCCGCAATCAATGAGAGTTAGAAAGGGCTTGCCACTGTAATGGGTAATATCCATGGCCAGCCGCTGCCACACACTCTCAACTTCCAAGCGACCCTTCTGCCATCGCTCTGGTGCAGGATCAATAGACTGGCAAGCCTCACAATTTCTGACGATCTGTCTGACATCCATCTTGGTCACTGCTGGGTATGCACGCCTCACAAAATAAAGGGTCCTCTTGATACCCGGATGTCCGCTCTGTGCATGAATTTTTTGTATTTGACATGGGTCGATTGCAACTGCACAAGATCGAGCAGTAATCTCCATTCCCATCTTCGCGGCTTCATACCATTTGTGAGGTACACGGGTCAGTTGGTCAGCACGATTACAATGTGATGGCACCAGAGTGACGCTCAGTGATAGCCCATACTCAGATACCAGGTTTTTTAGCGTGTCTAGCCTTCTCCGTATTAACATTTCGCTTGCTGCCTTGGTACGGATTCGTGTCCGTCCTGAAAGTGTGTCAGACACCCAGTGGTAGACACAGAGAGAATCTGTGTACAAGGTCAACTTCTTAGACTGCCACTGCAGGGCCAGATTTACCCCCTTTACAACAGCGTCCAGCTCTGCCAGGTTGATATGCTGAGAATCTGTTACGGGCCGCAGCCAACACGCATCCTCGAACACGTTTCCTCCTTGCTCCAACGATATTCCCAACGCCAAAGAACTGGCATCAACCCACACACCTACGTTGTCTCCGTTAACACACCACCGCCCACAGGCAGGGTCCTTCTTGTTCACTCTCTCCAGTGTCTCCTTAATCATCAGAGTTAGTAGGACATCATCGGATATGTCATCCCAACCCGTGGTTGTTAAATTTGCTCTGCGTTTAATCACACCAACAGCTGCGCGGAGCCAGCCACAGACCGGTAAGTGACCAACAAGTTTTCCACACCAAGAAAAAACGGTCCGCCTTGTAACGAGGTTGGGGATGCTTGGAATTTCACTGCCACGCCTCCATTGTAGGGTGCCATCTTCTTCATAAACATCCAATCCCAATACACGTGCTCCTTCCCTTAAACGTTCGGGATTCTTGCATTCCAGACCAAACTGAGCCAACTTTTCTTTGACACACGACGCAGACTGTACATCTTCATTGACGTATACGTCATCAATGTAAGCTGACGTTGAGTCCCTCATGGGCTTTTCTTGGGACAATACTGTGTTGACAATAGTCTTCATGATCTGTGGTGCCACATTTAGGCCAAAGCCAAGGCGTGTAAGGCAGTACCTCTGCCCCTGGAACCAAACTGTCTGGAACGGCCACAACGTCTCATCAACTCGCACCTGTAAATAGGCTTTTCGCAAATCCAATATTGAGACATTAGTGCCTTTCTGACGCCATTCCCTCAACTTACTGGCGCATACGTCAGCATCGGCAGTGTAGGCTTCAATATGCTTGTTAAGCTCCCTATAGTCCAGCACGGGCCGTACTTTCGACTTGTTATGCTGGACTACTGCCATCAAGGGTATTAGACCCTTCGGAGGCCCAAGCTTGTCCTCAGGGTAGGGGATTAACCAGCCATCTTGGATCCACGCCTTTAGTTCCCTTTCGTATTCTGCTCGGGCCTCACTGGGTATAGGGTACTCTGCAACCCCATTCTTGAGTTTAGTCGGTGCCATTCCCTCGGTCCACTTCCAAGATGCAATCCAGGCCCTCTTGCGCGAGTCGTAGTCCACTGTAAAATCCGGCCGATCGATATGGAGCGCTGCACACACTGGGGCCTCTAAGAATCGCACCTTTCCATCCCGATGAATTGCGACTCCCCCCAGCGCCTTGATGGCATCGTATCCGAGCAACAGGTCAAACCCCAGGAGATTTCCTTGGGTCACGAGCACATTGATCTTAGTGGCTGCACCGGTGTCCGTGTAGATCTTGACAGTTCCAGCTCCACAGCATGTCTGGGTCTCGCCTCCTATCGTGGTGACTTTGATCTTCCTCTTAGTCCAACTTGGACACAGCCTGGTGCTCACTATAGTATGCGAACAGCCTGAGTCGAGAAGTGCTGAGCAGGGTATCCTGTTTACGTAGACGGCCATTACTGGTTGCGCCTTGTTCAAATTTTGCTCGGGGAGCAGGGCGGCGCTGACGTCCTCTCCCCTGATACGTTTCCCGCAGAGTTTTGGGCTAGATGCGCCAAACCGCCACACTTAAAACAGCGCACACGCCCCCTGTTGGTGCAATTCCTTGCAAAATGTCCGCGTCGGCCGCAGCGAAAACATTTCCCATTGCTTGCAGGGTTCTGATTCTGAATCTCCCGAGTGCCAATCTGGCCTGTCTGTGTCGCCATCACAACTGGTTCCCCCAGGTTCTCCTCATCTTTGATGATGGCTCGAGCACGTTCCATCAAGTGTTCCATGGTCGTTGTTGAAACGCTGGTTGAGGCTCTCAGTAGCTGCTTCACCCGAGTGGGAAGGCCCGCCACAAACGCGTACGCAAGCGTCCGCTCTGACACCCCTCCACCGAACAGAACTGCGAGTTTCTTTAACTCAGCGAAGAAAACGTCCACGCTTTCCTCCGGTAGAAGTTTTCGGGAAGCAAATTTTTCATAGGCCGTACAAGGATCCATGGCAAATGCCTTGTACAGCGCAGCTTTAATTGCGGTGACATCTCCCTTTTCGGCAGCACTGAGTTGCTGATATACACTCAAGGCACCCCCAGCCAATCTCAAGGGAATTACAGTGTGTACCCTTTTCACCTCACAAAGGTCGCACGTCAGCTCGACCCTTTCAACCCAGTCGACGATGGACGTGGACCCGTCAAACTCGGGTATGAGCTTTAATTCAAATTTCGACTCGGTCATAGTCCTAGAGGCCAAATGGCCGAAATAGCTTGTAAGTAAAAAGTGTAAGGAAAAATTCAAGATGGCGCCCGACTCTCTCTTTAACACGGTAAGATATCCTCAACACGGCACAAGAAGCAACAGCCACACGATTCCCCAGCCAACTACATTCGTCACTGCCCCACGTCTTTCCCCTCACCCGCTTTTATCGTCGTTCTAGGCCGGCTAAATTTGCATATTCCGAGAATTTGTGTGACTTTGCGAGACATCATACTTTACAAAAGACGGCGGTCGCCATCTTGGTCTTTCTTTTCTATTTTTGGTCGGTAACGCTGAGCTGGTCTCAGGGTAAGTCTTTTTCCCCCCATCCGTCTCTCCCACGTACCCACACAACACGCAAACACGCGGGCGCTTATCTCCTGGATGCACGTTACATGTGTATTTAGAAAAGGTATTAGTTTACCATGCATTGTGTATTTAGAAAAAGTATTAATTTACGGTGCATTGAGTATTTAGAACAGGGATTAATTTACGATGCATTGGTTATTTAAAAAGGTATTAATTTACAGTGCATTGTGTATTTAGAAAAGGTCTTAATTTACGATGCATTGTGTACTTAGAAAAGGTATAAATTTACGATGCAGTGTGTATTTAGAAAAGGTATCAATTCACGATGCACTGTGTATTTAGAAAAGGTATTGATTTACAATGCATTGTGTATTTAGAAAAAAGTATTAACTTATGATGCATCGTGTATTTCAAAAAGGTATTAATTCACAGTGCATTGTGCGTTAAGACAGGGTATTAATTTACGGTGCAATGTGTATTATGAAAAGGTATTAATTTACGATGCATTGTGTGTATAGAAAAGCTATTAATTTAAGATGCATTGTGTATTAAGAAAAGGGAATTAATTTACGATGCATTGTGTTTTTAGAAAAAGTTTTTAATTCATGGTGCATTGTGTATTTAGAAAAGGTATTAATTTACGATACATTGTGTATTTTGAAATGATATTAATTTACGGTGCATTGTGTATTTAGAAAAGGTATTAATTTACAAAGCATTATGTATTTTGAAAAGGTATTAATTTACGATGCATTTTGTATTTAGAAAAGGTAGTAATTTATGGTGCGTTGTGTATTTAGAAAATGTATTAATTTACGATGCAATGTGTATTTAGAAAAGGTATTCGTTTACGATGCATTGTATATTTAGAAAAGGTATTAATTTATGATGCCCTGTGTATTTAGAAAAGGTATTAATTTTACGATGCATTGTGTATTTAGAAAAGGTATAAATTTATGATGCATTATGTGTTTTGAAAAAAAAAGAGATACAAAAAGAACTATTTGGCAAATAGGAAGTTTACAAAAGGGTTTTAACAAGTTGCTTTTTTTCTTTTTTTTTTGTAACAAAAACTGGAAACATTATGTTAGGTATTAATTGGTTAATTTGGTTAGTAAGGTAGAAATGGTCGCAGTTTAACGTCGTGCCCGGGACACTTTACAATTTTTTTTTTTTTTTTTGTGTGTGATTTTAATTGTTCATGCTTCTCCTTTTGGGTTTCTGAAAAGAGATTTATTCATAATTAAATTCCAAAAAGTTCGGTTATAAAATGTCTTAATTTTATTCTTTTTATAGGTTTAGTGAAAATGTCGGCTATATTATTCTCAGACGTCATATAAGTAAGAGTAATAAATATTTTTCTTATTTCATCCCTTATAAAATGATATCTGATATCAATATGCTTCGACCTTTGATGAATCATAGAATTATTTGCTAATAAGAAAGGGTATTAATTTAGTGTTGTGGTGGCACACATTCATTTGCATATGTGGATAGTAATTACACATAAATAGGAAGACTCAGTTAGTCTGAGTGTGTGTTCACCAAAAGCCGCCGAGAGCAGATATGTTTCTCCAGCAAAGACTCTCTTATTTGACACCATTATGTAAATATCCTGTAAATATACCTTTTCCTAATACACTTCTTATTTGATCTACCTTTGTTTGTTGAGTCGTCATTTGTATTGCTTTCTACGTTACTTGTTTCAACCTACAAACTTAACATTTAGGATGCATTGTGTATTTAGAAAATGTATTAATTTACGATGTATTGTGTATTTTAAAAAGGTATTAATTTACGATGCATTGTGTATTTAGAAAAGGTATTAATTTACGATGCATTGTGTATTTAGAAAAGGTATTAATTTACGATGCACTGTGTATTTAGAAAAGGTCTTAATTTTTTCTAAATACACAATGCATCCTAAAATGTAAAATGTTTTTGATGGGGGTATGAGACGAATGGATTCCTCAATCATTTTTATAACCATCGGCTGTGCTAAACAACCAACGAAAACGTCGCAAAATTATAAAAATTGTCGAATTTTGGATTCAATCAGTTCGCCGTTTGCTACGTTACGGACCGCATTTAATTCTTCGCCACCATCTTGGTTACTGATCTGAACTACGCCGCCATCTTTGTTCAACATAATATCTCAGAACTTAACGGTTATGCGCCCAGCCACCGTCTTTTCTTTGACGGATCGGAATCTAAATTCGAATTGTGGCAGGTAAAATTTCTGGGATATCTAAGGATTCGAAAACTACACAAAGTCATACAATCTACAACAGAATTCAAACGACCCCGAATTTCTCGAAAAAAACGCGACTGTTTTTGCAGAACTGATTCAATGTTTAGACGATAGAAGTCTGTCTCTGATTATAAGAGACGCATTGGATGATGGGAGGAAAGCATTGAACATATTACGAGAACATTATTTATCAAAAGGGAAACCGAAAATAATATCCCTATATACAGAATTAACCTCTTTCAAACGTAACGAGGATGAAACGATTACCGACTACGTCATAAGGGCAGAAACAACCGCCAATGTCTTAAAACTCTCAGGTGAAATAATAAGTGATAGCTTGTTGATATCAATGGCCCTCAAGGGACTTCCAGCCGATATTAAACCATTTACAACTGTTATAACTCAGAAAGACAAAGCCATAAATTTCAGCGAATTTAAAGTGGCATTGCGCAGTTACGAAGAGACTAATCGTATGCTCGTGGACAATAATAACTCCAGCAATATTATTAAGTTCAAAAATGCTTCTCGAAAGCAGACACAACCAAATTACGCTCCTCACTGCAACGTATTCTCCAAAAGTAATTTTCCCAAGAAAAAGAATAAAATTATCTGCTATAATTGTGGATGACCCAACCACAAAAGTTTCCAATGTCGATATAAACGCTCTAAAATGGACTCCGTAAAAAACGTTGTTCTTTGAGGAAGAACATACATTTCTATTCACATGTAACTTTGACAATACCACAAACGGTAAAAATCTCCTTGTAGACTGTGGTGCTACAGTGCACGTTATCACCAAGGAATCTGATTTTATTAATTTTGATTCAAACTTTAATCCTCAAAGTCATTTTGTCGAACTTGTCGACGGTAGTCAAATAAATGATATAGTCTTGAAAAGAGGTGATGCTAAAATATCCCTAAAAAATAATAAAGGCGAAATCTGTAACTGTATTCTAAAAAATGCTCTGTTCATACCTACATTTAAGCAAGACATATTTTCCGTGCAGCCTGCAATTAAACAAGGCGCGAATATACAATTTGGCCAAAATACATCAAAATTGACATACCCCAATGGAACTATATTTGACATTAAAGAAAATGGCCGACTATATTATTTAAAAAGTATGTTTCCCTCAAAAACTGTCTGTCACGACTTGGAAACCTGGCATAAAATTCTAGGACACTGCAATACAGCTGATATTAAAAAATTACCAAATGTAGTCGAAGGCATGAAAATAATACCTTCAGACGATCTCCCAAATTGTGATGTGTGTGCACAGGGGAAAATGAAAAAAAATATAAGCCAAACTCCAGACAAAAAAGCTACGAAAATTCTCTCACTTGTGCATTGTGACTTAGCAGGTCCGATCAGCCTGATGGGGAGAAACAATCTAAGGTACGTTTTGAACTTTATTGATGATTTTTCCGGTTTAATTATGGTTTATTTTCTAAAAAACAAATCCGACACTATCCTCGCCACTAAGAAATATTTAGCTGATGTTGTCCCATACGGTTCAGTAAAATGTATTCGCTCAGACAATGGGACTGAATTTACTAGTAAAGACTTTGAACTTCTATTAATTAACCACCGTATTAAACATGAGAAATCGGCGCCATACTCCTCCTTCCAAAATGGCACAGCTGAAAGGGCATGGCGAACCCTTTTTGAGATGACAAGATGCCTACTTATCGAATCAAAATTAGCGCATAGTTTATGGACATACGCTTTAATGGCAGCAGCATATATCAGAAATAGATCGTTCAATAAGAGGCTAGGAAAAACGCCGTATGAAGCGTTTTCCGGTGTAAAAGCTAAAATGAATAGAATGAATGCATCTATTTGGTTCTGATTGTTTTGCATTTATAGAAAACATTAGTAAACTAAATACTAAAAGCGAAAAAGGTACTTTCGTAGGTTACGATAAAAATAGTCCGGTATACTTAATCTACTTTGCAGCTCAAAATGCCATAAAAAGGGTTAGATGTGTAAAATTCAATGATACATTACATTTAAAAAATGGCGATCCAGTGACTGAAAAACGTGAAATATTGCCTAGCATCTTAATCGATCACAATGAAAATATTAATAACGACGACAATTACAGTACTTCTGACGAAAACAGTAACCAGACACGTCGATACTCAATAAGGGAGCGAAAAAGGCCAGACTTCTTACAAACTGAAAAGATACAAGATTACGCCGTGGATTACTGTTATTCGTTAAACAGCGCACCAGAAAGTTATAATGAGGCGATTAATTCACAAAATCACCAAGAATGGGAACAAGCTATGGTATCCGAATTGAAAGCTTTATCTGAAAATAACACATACGAAATAGTGGCAAAACCAACAGATAAAAATATAATTTCTTCACGCTGGGTTTTCTCCAAAACAATCACAACTTCTGGCAGTGAAACTTTTAAAGCAAGATTTGTGGCGAAAGGTTTCTCACAAATTCCTGGAGTGGAATATTGTGCAACATTTTCACCAACGACAAATTTAACGACAATTAGAATTTTATTACAACTTGCCACTCAATACAATTTAAAAATACATCAAATGGATGTAAAAAATGCTTATTTAAATGCTCTGACTGTGAAATCTACATTTACCCTCCAGAGGGATTTAAAATGAAAAATAAAAATTGGGTGTGGAAATTAAATAAATCGTTATATGGACTAAAACAAAGTGCACACAATTGGAATTTAACACTCCATAATTATTTAATAGAACAGGAATTCAAACAATGTCCCGTAGACGCGTGCATGTATACCAAAAATGTAGGTAATAAATTGTTGAGTTTGGTTTTTTGGGTTGACGATATATTACTCGCCTCAAACTGTGACAACACTTTAAGAGATGTTAAAGATGAATTAATTAAAAAATTTAAAATGGCCGATCTTGGACGACTGTCATGGTTCTTCGGTATAAAATTTACCTGTGAAAATGAAACTATAATTATGAACCAATCACGATACATTGAAAAAATTCTGCTCAAGTTCGAAATGCAAGATTGTAAGCCACGTTCAACTCCCGTTGAAATAGACATTAATAAAAATATAAGGACCGAAACAAAATTCATAGATAACCGAATATACAGGGAAATGGTAGGGAGCCTCATCTACTTGATGACCGCAACAAGGCCTGACATATGTTACACTGTAACAAAGCTATCTCAAAACTTATCGAAACCGACAATTAAAGACCTTAATCGTGCAAAACAAATCCTTCGTTACCTAAAAGGAACCAAGGAACAATCTTTAATATTAAAAAAATCCACATATCCTCAAAATTTAGGTTTTTCGGATTCAGATTGGGCTAACTCTGAGGATAGAAAGAGTATAGCGGGGTATTGTTTTAGACTGTCAAAGACTGGACCTATGATCTCTTGGAAAACTAAAAAGCAACAAATTGTTGCACTTTCTACTTATGAAGCAAAATATGTGGCTCTTACTCATTCTGCGCAGGAGGCAATTTTTCTGAACACCCTTCTAAAATCTATTTTAAAACCAGATCTAAGTAAAAAAACCTATAGTAATTCATTGTGATAATCAGAGCAGTATCTTATTAGCAAATAATTCTATGATTCATCAAAGGTCGAAGCATATTGATATCAGATATCATTTTATAAGGGATGAAATAAGAAAAAAATTTATTACTCTTACTTATATGACGTCTGAGAATAATATAGCCGACATTTTCACTAAACCTATAAAAAGAATAAAATTAAGACATTTTATAACCGAACTTTTTGGAATCTAATTATGAATAAATCTCTTTTCAGAAACCCAAAAGGAGAAGCATGAACAGTTAAAATCACAAAAAAAAAAAAAAAAAAAAAAAATTGTAAATTGTCCCGGGCACGACGTTAAACTGCGACCATTTCTACCTTACTAACCAAATTAACCAATTAATACCTAACAATGTTTTTGTTACAAAAAAAAAGAAGAAAAAAAGCCACTTGTTAAAACCCTTTTGTAAACTTCCTATTTGTCAAATAGTTCTTTTTGTATCTCTTTTTTTTTTGGCAAACATTTGTTAAAACAAAACAAAAAATGTATATTTGTGAGTTTTTGTGCATAGGTTTATATGTATTTGAAAAGTATTCTATTTGTATGTTTATATATATTTAAAAAGTGTTTATTTTTATATGTATCAAAAAAAAAATGGCTTCTTTTTGCACACATTATACCAATATATTAATTCTTTCTGACTGATGAGAATAAAGACAAATTCCCATAAAACCAGAGGAAAAAGAAAAAAAATACAAAAAAAAAAAAAAACAATTATTGGTTTATTTTTCTTTGTTCATTTATTTTTATTTATTTATTTTTCTTTCATTTCTCAAGTGAAACCAAAATTGAATCCGAAAGGATTTTCCCATTATATCAAAAAAGGGCCTGTGTAAAATGTTTTTGATGGGGTTATGAGACGAATAGATTCGCCAATCATTTTTATAACCAACAGCTGTGCTAAACAACCAATGAAAACATCGCAAAATTATTATAAAAATTGTCGAATTTTGGATTCATTCAAGTCGCCGTTTGCTACGTTACGGACCGCATTTAATTCTTCACCGCCATCTTGGTTACTGATCTGAACTACGCCGCCATCTTTGTTCAACATAATATCTCAGAACTTAAGAGGTTAACTACACCACGGACCGTATTTGATTCTTCACCGCCATCTTGGTTACGGATCTGAACTACGCAGCAATCTTTGTTCAAAACAATGTCTCAAACCTTACCATTGATGCACTGTGTATTTAGAAAAGGTATTAATTTACGATGCATTGTGTATTAATAAAAAGTATTAATATTATTAATGCATCGTTTATTTAAAAAAGGTATTAATTCACGGTGCATTGTGTAATAAGAAATGTATGAAATGCAATGTGTATTCAGAACCAGTATTAATTTACGGTGAAATGTGTATTAAAAAAGGGTATTAATTTACGATGGACTGTGCATTATGAAAAGGTATTAATTTACGATGCATTGTGTATTTAGAAAAGGTATTAATTTACGATGCATTGTGTATTTAGAAAAGGTATTAATTTACGATGCATTGTGTATTTAGAAAAGGTATTAATTTACGATGCATTGTGTATTTAGAAAAGGTATTAATTTACGATGCATTGTGTATTTAGAAAAGGTATTAATTTACGATGCATTGTGTATTTAGAAAAGGTATTAATTTACGATGATTTGGGTATTTAGAAAAGGTATTAATTTACGATGATTTGGGTATTTAGAAAAGGTATTAATGTACTGTGCAACGTGTATTTAGAAAAGGTATTAATGTACTGTGCAACGTGTATTTAGAAAAGGTATTAATTTACGATGCCTTGTGTATTTAAAAAGGTATTAATTTACAGTGTATCGTGTTTATGAAAAGGCATTAATTTATGATGAATTGTGTATTTAGAAATGGTATTAATTCACGATGCATTGTGTATTTTGAAAAGGTATTAATTTACAAGTCATTGCATCTTTAGATAAGATATTCATTTACGGCGCATTGTGTATTTAGAACAGATATTAATTACGGATGCATTATGTATTTAGAAAAGTTATTATTTACGATGCATTGCGTATTTCGAAAAGGTATTAATTTACGATGCATTGTGTACTTAGAAAAGTTATTAATTGACGACGGTGTATTGTGTGTTTAGAAAAAGTATTAATTCACGATAAATTGTGTATTAGGAAAAGGTATTAATTTGCGATGCATTGTGTATTAAGAAAAGGTATTAATTTGCGATGCATTGTGTATTTAGAAAAGGTATTAATTTAAAATGAACTGTGTATTAGGAAAAGGTATTAATTTACGGTGGAATGTACATTAGGAAAAGGTATTAATTCACGATGCAATGTGTATTCAGAAAAGGTATTAATTTACGGTGTATTATGTATTAATAAAAGGGTATTAATTTACTATGCATTGTGTATTTAGAAACAGTTGTTAATTTACGGGGCATTGTGTATTTAGAAAAGTTATTAATTCACAAGACATTGAGTATTTAGAACAGGTATTAATTTACGACGCATTTTGCATTTCAAAAGGTATTAATTTACTGTGCATTGTGTATTTAGAAAAGGTCTTAATTACCGATGTATTGTGTATTAAAAAAAGGTCTTAATTACCGATGTATTGTGTATTAAGAAAAGGTATTAATTTACAATTCATTGTGTATTTGGAAAAGGTATGAATTTACGATGCATTGTGTATTTAAAAAAGGTATTAATTTGCGATTCACTGTGTATTAATTAACGATGATTTGTGTATTGCGATTCACTGTGTATTAATTAATGATGATTTGTGTATTGTAGGTATTATTACGTTACGGTGAATTTTGTATTTAGAACAGGTATTAATTCACGATGCCTTGTGTATTTAGGAAAGGTATTAATTAAAGATGAATTATGTAGTCATAAAATGAATTAATTTACAATGCATTGCGTATTTAAAAAAAGGTATTAATTAAGGGTGCATTGTGCATTAAGAAAAGGTATTAATGTACGGTGCAATGTGTATTTACAAAAGGTATTTATTTACGGTGAAATGTGTATTTTAAAAAGGTATTAATTTATGAGTCATTGCATCTTTAGATACGATATTAATTTACGGCGCATTGTGTATTTAGAACAGGTATAAATTTACGATGCATTGTGTATAAGAAAAGGTATTAATGTACTCTGCATTGTGTATTTAGAGAGGTATTAATTACGATGCATTGCGTATTTCAAAACGGTATTAATTTATGATGCATTGTGTACTTAGAAAAGTTATTAATTTACGGTGTATTGTGCGTTTAGAACAAGTATAAATTCTCGATAAATTGTGTATTACGAAAAGGTATTTATTTACGATGCATTGTGTATTAAGAAAAGGTATTAATTCACGGTGCAATGTATATTTAGAAGAGGAATCAATTTAAGATGCATTGTGTATTTAAAAAGGTATTAATATACAGCGCATCGTGTTTATTCACAGGTATTAATTTATGATGCATTGTGCATTTAGAAAAGGTATTAATTGATGATGCTTTGTGTATTTAGAAAAGGAATTAATTTACAATGCATTGTGTATTTAGAAAAGGTATTAATTTGGGGTGCATTGTGTATTTAGAAAAGGTATTAAAGTACGGTGTGTTGTGGCTTTAGAACAGGTATTAATTCACGATGCATTGTGTATTGAGAAATTGTATTAATTCACGTTGCATTGTGTATTTAGAAAAGTGATTAATTTACGATAGATAGTGTATTTAGAAAATTGATTAATTTACGATGCATTGTGTATTTAGAAAAGTGATTAATTTACGATGCATTGTGTATTTAGATAAGGTATTAATTTACGATGCATTGCGTCCTTATAAAAGATATTACTTCATGGTGTATTCAAAAACAGTATAAAATAATGGTGCATTGAGTATTGAGAAAACGTATTAATATATATAGAAAATGAATTAATTATCGGTTTTGCATTGAATGTGTATTAATTTACAATACATTGTGTATTTAGAAAGGTATCAATTTACGATGCATTGTGTATTTAGAAAAGGTATTAATTTATGATGCATTGTGTATTTAGAAAAGGTATTAATTTACAATACATTGTGTATTTAGAAAGGGTATTAATTTAGAATGCATTGTGTACTTAGAACAGATATTAATTGACGATGCATTGTGTATTTAAAAAAAGTTATTAATTTTTGGTGAATTTTGCATTAAGAAAACGTATAAATTCACGGTGCATTGTGTGTGTAGAAAAGGTATTAATTCACGATGCATTGTGTATTTAAAAAAGGTATTAATTTACGATGTATTATGTATATAGATAATGTATTAATTTACGGTGCATTGTGTATTTCAAAAAGGTATTAATTTACAATGCATTGTGTATTCAGAAAAGCTATTACTTCACGGTGCATTGTATATTTAGAAAAGGTATGAATTTATGATGCATTGTATATATAGAACATGTATTTATTTATGATGCATTGTGTATTTTTAGCAGGTATCAATTTACAATGCATTGTGTACTTAGAAAATGTATTCATTTATGATGCATTGTGTACTTAAAACAGCTATTTATTTACAGTGCATTGTGTATTGAGAAAAGGTATTCATTTACGGTGCAATGTGTATTTAGAAAAGGTATTAATTTACGGTGTGTTGTATATTTAGAAAAGGTATTGATTTACGATTTACGATGCATTGTGTTTTTAGACAAGGTATTAATTTTCCATGCATCTGGTATTTTGAAAAGGTAGGAATTTACGATGTATTTTTTATCTAGAAAATATATTAATTGACAATGCATTATATATTTAAAAAGGTATTAATTGACGGTGCATTGTGTATTTAGAAAACGTATTAATTTCCAATGCATTCGGTTTTTAGAAATGGTATCAATTTACGAATCATTGTGTATTCAGGAAAGGTATTACTTTATGGTGCATTGTATATTTAGAACATGTATTAATTTACAATGCATTGTGTATTTAGAAAAGGTATTAATTCATGATGCATTGTGCATGAAGAAAATGAATTAATTAACGGTGCCTTGTGTATTTAAAAAAGATATTAATTCACGATACATTGTGTATTTTTAAAAGGTGTTAATTGACGATGCATTGTGTATAAAGAAAAGGCATTAATTCACAGTGCAATGTGTATTTAGAAAAGGTATTAATTCGCGACGCATTGTGTATTTAGAAAAGGTATTATTTTATGATGCATTGTGAATTTAGAAAAGGTAATTATTAACGATGCATTGTGTATTTAGAAAAGGTATTAATTCACGATGCACTGTGTATTTAGAAAAAGCTGTTTATTCACGGTGTAATGTGTATTTAGATAAGCTATTAATTTAAGATGCATTGTGTATTTAAAAAAGGCATTAATTTATTAGACATTGTGTAATTTAGAAAAGGTATTAATTCACGATACATTGCGTATTAAGAAAAGGTATTAATTTACAATGCATTGTGTAGTCAGAAAAAGGTATTAATTTATAGTGCATTGTGTATTTAGAAAAGGTATTAATGACGATGAATTGTGTATGTAGAAAATCTATTAATTGACAATACATTGTGTATTAAGAAAAGGTAATTGTTTACAATGCACTGTGTGTTTAGAAAAGGTATTAATTTACCATGCATTGTGTAGTTTGAAAAGGTATTAATTTACAGTGCATTGTGTAGTTAGAACAGGTATTAATTTACAATACATTGTATTTTTAGAAATGGTATTAATTTACGATGGTTTGTGTATTTAGAAAAGTTATTAATTTACTGTGCATTTTGTATTTAAAAAACGTATTAATTCACGGTGCATTGTGTATTAAGAGAAGATATTAATTCACGGTGCAATGTGTAATTTGAAAAGGTATTAATTTACGATGCATTGTGTATTTAGAGAACGTAGTAATTTAATTGTGTATTTAGGAAAGCATTAACTTAATTGTGTATTTAGAGACGGTATAAATTTAATTGTGTATTTAGAAAAGGTATTAATTTAATTGTGTACGTAGAAAAGGTATTAATTTAATTATGTATGTAGAAAAGTTATTAATTTAATTGCGTATTTATAAAAGGTATTAACTTAATTGTGTAGTTAAGAAAGTTATTAATTCAATTATTTATTAAGAAAAGGCATTAATTCACAGTGCAATGTGTATTTAGAAAATGTATTAATTGAAGATGCATTGTGTATTTAAAAAAGGAATAAATTCATGATGCATTGTGTATTTAGAAAAGGTATTAATTCGCGACGCATTGTGTATTTAGAAAAGGTATTATTTTATGATGCATTGTGTATTTAGAAAAGGTAATTATTTACGATGCATTGTGTATTTAGAAAAGGTATAAATTTACGATGCACTGTGTATTTAGAAAAGCTATTAATTCACGGTGTAATGTGTATTTAGATAAGCTATTAATTTAAGATACATTGGGTATTTAAAAAAGGCATTAATTTATTATGAATTGTGTATTTAGAAAAGGTATTAATTTACGATGCATTGTGTGTGTAGAAAAGGTCTTAATTCACGATGCATTGTGTATTGTCTTTTTAGAAAAGATATTAATATACAATGCATTGTGATTTTAGAAATGGTATTAATTTACGATGCTTTGTGTATTTTTTTTTTACATAGGCATCACCACATTATCAAGGCCAAGACGCCACTCAAGGATAAGGGTTAAAGAGTGTAAGTAGAAATGTGACAATATAGTAATCATTAGTAATGAAAATTTGGTAAATTTGATAACTTATATGGAACGGCTCATAAAGAACTTATTTACGTTAGACTTGAACACAACCATATTGTAGCCAGCCAGAAAGCAGGAAAATGGAAGACAATTCCACAGGCGTGCAGTTCTAAGAAAGAAGATTTGTTCATCGAATCTACGTTTAGGTTTAGGCACAGATAAAGAGTGGGGGGGAATTATTGATAGTGTTTACAGCTAGACGAGTGTTTCTTGTGAAAGTTAGGCGAGGGGGGACCACAGACTGAAGCTCAGTCGAACACTTTCCATGAAAATAACGATAAATCAGAGACAAACTCGCAACATCTCTTCTGTGAGATATAGGTTGCAGGGAAGAGAAAAGGACATCTCCTACGAGGCTACGAAGTCTATTTTGAACTCTATCAAGGCAGGACAAGTCCTTTCTAGCAGCTCCTGCCCAGATGTGGTAACAGTATTCCATCCGTGGACGTACCTGGCTCTTATATAGATAGAGAATGGCATCAGCAGTGAGATATCTACCGGATCGTTTTAAAGACCCTCACCATTTTTCCAGCGGCCTTGGCAACAGATTTGATGTACGTGTTCCATTTAAGATCAGGAGTAATGGTCAAGCCCAGAAGCTTGTCAAAACTTAAGGCCTCCTAAAGACGAGAGCCATTCATTTCAATTGATGCCAGATGGGGATCAGAATGTTGATGATGTAAAGAGAGAAGCTTGGTTTTAGATGCATTAAAAGTAACCAGCCACTCCTTTCCCCATTGTACTACGTGCTCAAGATCAGAGGAGAGAGAATTGGAGAGAACTTGGTCGTTTACTGTCTTAGATGTGCTACCATAAATGGTAGTGTCGTCAGCATAAATGTCTACAAATGATGTAAGGATGTGATTTGGAGGATCATTAATGTAGATCAGGAAAAGAGTTGGGCCCAGGATTGACCTCGGAGGGACACCGGCATTAATACTGTGAGCTTCTGATTTTTGCCCCGCAACTACTACTCTTATGAACCTATCAGAAAGAAATGATTTAATAATTGAGAAGACATTTCCAGCTATACCATAGCTGGAGATCTTGTGAAGTAAACCTTTATACCATACCCTATCAAAGATTTAGAAAAGTTATTAATTTACTGTGTATTGTGTATTTTAAAAAAGTATTAATTCACGGTGAATTATGTATTAATAGAAGGTATTAATTCACGATGCAATGTGTAATTTGAAAATGTATTAATTGATGATGCATTGTGTATTTTAAAAAGGTAGTAATTTAATTGTGTATTTAGGAAAGCATTAATTTAATTGTGTATTTAGAGAAGGTAGTAATTTAATTGTGTATTTAGGAAAGCATTAATTTAATTGTGTATTTAGAGAAGGTAGTAATTTAATTGTGTATTTAGGAAAGCATTAATTTAATTGTGTATTTAGAGAAGGTAGTAATTTAATTGTGTATTTTAAAAAGGTAGTAATTTAATTGTGTGTTTAGGAAAGCATTAATTTAATTGTGTATTTAGAGAAGGTAGTAATTTAATTTTGTATTTAGGAAAGCATTAATTTAATTGTGTATTTAGAGACGGTATTAATTTAATCGTGTATTTAGAGACGGTATTAATTTAATTGTGTATTTAGAACGGTATTTATTAAATTGTGTATTTAGAAAAGGTATTAATTTAATTGTGTATGTAGAAAAGGTATTAATTTAATTATGTATGGAGAAAAGTTATTAACTTAATTGTGTATGTATAAAAGGTATTAACTTAATTGTGTAGTTAAAAAAATTATTAATTTAATTGTTTATTTAGAAAAGGTATTAATTTAATTGTGTATTTAGAAAAGTTATTAATTTAATTGTGTATGTAGAAAAGGTATTTATTCACAGTGCATCATGTATTTAGAAAAGGTGTTATTTGATCGTGCATTATGTATTTAGAAAAGGTATTAATTTAAGATGCATTTTGTATTTAGAAAAGGTATCAATTTAATTGAGTATTTAGAGACGGTAGTAATTTAATTGTGTTTTTAAAAATGGTATTAAGTTAATTGTGTATTTAGAAAATGTATTAATTTAATTGTGTATTTAGAAAAGTTATTAATGTTATTGTGTATTTAGTAAAGGTATTAATTCTATTGTGTATTTAGAAACATTTTAATTTAATTGTGTATTTAGAAAAAGTAATAATTTTATTGTATATTTAGAAAACATTAATTTATTTGTGTGTATAGAAAAAGTATTAATTTACGATGCATTGTGTATTTAGAAACGGTATTAATTTACGATACATTGTGTATTTAGAAAAGGTATTAATTTACGATCCATTACACAATGGATTGTAAATTAATACCTTTAGAAAAGGTTTTAATTTATTTGTGTATTTAGAAACGGTATTAATTTAATTGTGTATTTAGAAAAGGTATTAATTCAATTGTGTATTTAGAAAAGGTATTAACTTAATTGTGTATTTAGAAAACGCATTAATTTAATTGTGTATTTGGAGACGGTATTAATTTATTGTGTATTCAGAGACGGGATTAATTTAATTGTGTATTTAGAAAACATTAATTTTACCTGTAGCACAATCGATAGGGTACTTTGAAAAATCAATTGTGAAAGTGACTTTCTCTTGAAAGTTGAAGGTTCAGTTCTCAGTGTGGGCAACTGAATATACAATTGCGAATTACTTAGGGCCCCCTATCCAGTCATAACTGATGGAACAACAGCATGCTACCCCATGAAGTAATTAAAGGGTTCTGTTCGAAATTCGAAATTCCCAAGTTCGACAAGATACACCTGAAGAAGGTCGTAGGTTACATTGACCGAAATGTTGTGAAAATGATACTCAAGATGAGAACAGTAGTCCAAATAATACAAATAACCAATCCTCATCTAAAAAATTCAGAAACATAACTCATTTCTCCTATACAATTATCTTTCCATACTCTGTATTGTTGCTGGCCCTCAAACTTATAGTAATGTTTTAATGTTTACCCTTGTGTGTAGATTCTCTATTCATAATCTTTAGATCATATTGTGTTTCTGAAAATATCTGCCCAAAATGAATTCTTATTTCTGAACGTATTCGGCTTTTGCACAAGTAGAGGACTGCGTTGGAAGTCAGATACCTTCTGAAATGGTAGAATGATGCAACCATTTTTACAGTGATCTTGGCAATGGATTTAAAGTAAGTTTTCCATTTAAAATTGGAAGGTCAGACCCAGAAGCTTGTCAAAGCAAGGAGCTTTGAGACGAGAGCCATTCATATCAACTGGGGCTAAGTTTGAGTCAGAACTTTGGTAGTGAAAGCATATGATCTTGGTTTTGAATGCATTAAATTAACAAACCACCTTGGCCTTTGAAGTGTTGCCATAGATAGTAGAGTCCTCAGCATATATGTTGACGAATGAACTTAGAATGTGATTTGGGAGATTTTTGATGAAGATAAAGAAGAGAGTTGAGCCCAGGTTGGATTCTTGAGGCATGTCAGTATTGATGCTTTCAGCTTTTGACTTCTGTCCATGAACAATTACTTGTATAAACCTATCAGTGAGAAAAGATTCAGTGGTTGAGAAGACATTTCCAGATATTCCATAGCTAGAAATCTTGTGAAGTAGGCTTTTATGCCAAAGCCTATCAAATTTCTTTGACATGTCAAGAGCTATTACTCTAAAGAGGAAAACTTTGTTGTGAGATTACAATTTATACACTCTATCTTGCAGGAAACCATATTGTTTGTCACTGAGTAAGTTGTTTTTGCTGAAGTGGTTTACAATTTCTCTATTTAACACAGATTCAAGCAACTTGCTAATGCACACAGAAGGCTAATTGATCTGTTCTGAGATGCTAAGGACTGATTTCCAATATTTTTAAATACTGAACAGACTAATGAGTTCTCCAAGGTGTTGGGAAACATTTCTCTTTTAGGCAATGATTAAACAGCTTTGTAAGGATGAGTGCTAGTTCCAGCTGCAGCTTTTTGAGTACTATAACTGGAATCAACGTTCTTAATGAATGTGGCAACATCTTGTACAGATATGTGGATGTGGCACAGATTATTATCAGTCTTAGGAGAAAATTCTGGAGAAAAGTGGCCCTGATTGCATAGGATTGCGTTCGTTGCAAAGTTCTTGGCAAAGAGTTTGGCTTTGTCAAAATGCTGCTGAAATCACCTCAGGCACATTGAAGATGGTCAGGATGGAGGATACACATCTGTTCAGAACCTTGCTTGTTATTTACCAAAAATCACCGGAATGAAGCCTTTGTTCTTCTACTTTGGACTTGATGGACTGAGCATATGACTCTCTTGCATTTTCTACAATCTTTTTACAGTGATTGCTCGAAGTCATAAATGTGGCTTTAGTTTCAAAACATTTAATTATGTTTAAAACAATTGAAGTAGTGTTTTTTATGTACAATAACATTCGGGGGTGTAAGATGGCTAGCTGTTCAGTTTTTGATGGAATTTCTTGGAGGATATGTAACTGCTTATGCTGATGGTTAACCAGTCAGTTCAGTCAGATGCTATAGCAGACGCAGTCTTTTTAAACATTATAGTGTAGGGGTAGTTCTGATATGAATGCCTGGTATCCATCCCAGTCTGCCAACAAGTATCTGTTTGATAGAGAGGAATATTTGTTATGCTTTATTCTTATCTTTACTGAGACAACAGAATGATCAGAAGATCCTAGCAGAGACAAAACTGACAATGAGCACAGTTCAGGGCATGTTGTTAGAAAAGAGATCTAAAAGACTTGCAAATTGTCCATCAGCATCAGCATGACCATCAGCATCAGCTACCCACAATCTGTGTTAGGTTATAAGCAGGGGAGAAATCATGACAAAATTTCCCGTAATCATCTGTTTTATTTGAATGGATTAATCATTTAACATTGTAAATGTTAAAATCTCCACAGATATAAATGTTGGCTGAGGGATGAGCAGACTGAGTATGATCAATTTGCTTAGCAATATTCTCAAAGATAGCTACTCAGTCATTGTGGGGGCAGTAGAGAGTGAATAGAGAGTGAGTATAAATGCTATGCTACTCTACAGCACATGTAGGGATGATGTGAGTCTTTGGAGATGTCTCTGCCACAGGGGATTGAGACTTGTTCCTTTCTTCATTGCTTTAAAACAAGATAATAAATCGCAATATCTCTTTACCTGTTTTTTGCTTCCTCTTCCTCTGCACTGGTTTCAAATTTGCTCCATTTATAGTTGGCAATGGTATTCGATCGATTGTGAATCCGAATATTTCTCTGGTTAGCCAATGAAATAAATGTGTTCTCAATGTGGATTGTATTTTTATCAAGTCTTATGTTCACATCCTCAGCTACAGCATGAAGAGCAATATGAATGGATTCACCTGAAACAACAAACAACAGAATTGATGTAAGATGTCCTTAGCATTGCTTCACAGTATAGTGTAGTATCTGTTTCGATACTACGCTTCATCTCATCAAGTAAATAGGGTCTTGATGTCTACTCTAATTTTTACAGAGTTTTCAACAAAGTATAATTTTGATTACTTCAAACAATACTTTGAAGTAATCAAAATTAAAGAATACTTTGAAGTAATCAAAATTAAACAATACTTTCAAGTAATCAAAATTATACTTTGTTGAAAACTCTGTAAAAATTAGAGTACACACTTTTGCTAACAGGGTTTCAGTATTATAAATCTGTTCTTTGACAGGTATGTCCACAGATAAATTAAAGA